>NC_041387.1:535722361-535783480 GCF_002162155.2 Triticum dicoccoides | reverse complement strand
GGCTCTCGGGCTGGTCTCAGCCATCGCTGGCAAGCCAGGTCGCGATGCCATGGACGAGACCAGAGGGTGAGGGCCGGAGAGCCGGTAGGAGCCCTGAGTCGCGATGCTCAGGCACCCCCCTTTAACGCGCAAGCTGGGCTAGATGACGAAACTCTACGTCCTTGGGTCCCGGCTCTCGGGCTGGTCTCAGCTGTCGCTGGCAAGCCAGGTCGCGATGCCATGGACGAGACCAGAGGGTGAGGGCCGGAGAGCCGGTAGGAGCCCTGAGTCACGATGCTCAGGCACCCCCCGTTTAACGCGCAAGCTTCCGCCACCCAGGAAAAGGCACCAAATAACAAGCATGGTGGGACGAAAGCATAGCCCTAAGGAAAATGCAGGAAGGATACATGCTACTGGGACAGGCCCGAGCGGCTTGGGGATGATGCAGCCCGAGAGGCGCCCCCAATAGGATAGGCTAATGACATGAAATAAAAGGGATACATGCCGCAGGGACGGACCCACGCGGCCTGGGAATAATGCGGCCCTGGAGGCGCTCCCAGCCGGAAACAAAACTTAAAGATGTCACCTGGTGAAGTTGGGGATGATGGGGTGCTTGTGTAGTAGACTCGATGGGCTGCGGGAGCCGATCCTCATGAGCCCCCAGGCCCGGGAGCCTCGGGAGAATCCGGAGGCGCTGGCGGCTCCTCGCGGGCCGTCTCCATCTCCGCCAGGGCTGCGGCGCGCCTGACCTCTTGAGCTTCCAGGATGACCCGCATGAGGCGTTGGTGCGCGGCAACCGCATATGGCAGGCAGTAGGGCATGCGCACGTAGCTGTGGGGCCGACCCTCGCAACGTCCCACTCGCGAGGGCCAGAGGCGCTCTTGAGACGCGGCTCGGTTGATCCCTGGTATGTCGATGCAGACGCGCAGCCCACCATCCTCGCCTGGATGGGGGGCCACAGCGGGTAGGCGGCGGCTGCCCCTCATGACCCTTGACTCCTGAAGCTCCTGAATGGCCTTGCTGACGAACTCCTGAGGGTTCGGCCCTCCTTGCCTTGCTCCTTCTCGAGGGAAACGTGCTTCGAAGCACGCCTCCACGTGGTGCCCAAGCGCCTCCCTCGTGACCTTGGCGAGGTCGGCGGCCCTCCAAGGGAGAGCCCCCAAGCCCTGCCTGAGGAGGGCACCGGGCGCGCTTCCCTATGCGATGGAGGGAGGCTCCCCCTGGCCAGGCGCGGGCCCTGAGGGGCCTGCCTCTTGTGGAGCGGGGCCGGTCAATGTCTTCTTCTTCTTGGGTGCGGCCTCGGGAGGCCTCCTGCTGCTGCGGTCTGGTTCCTCTAGTGACGCGGCCTGAAAGGCTCGCTCCAGGGAGCACATTGCGTCTCTCTCTTCGCAGGGCACAGTGATGACCCCGCCGCTTCCTGGCATCTTGAGGACGTTGTAGCCGTGGTGAGTTACGACCATGAACTTGGCCAGCGCCGGGTACCCGAGGATGGCGTTGTATGGCAGGCGGATGTGGGCGATGTCGAAGTCGATGAGCTCGGTGCGGTAGTTGTCGCGATCCCCGAAGGTGACAGGAAGGCGGACCTGCCCGATTGGGACCGTGGAGCCGTCGGTGACTCCGGAGAATGGCTTGGTTGGCTGAAGCTGACTGTAAGGCACTTGAAGATTGTTGAATGTTTCCATGGACAAGACGTTGAGCCCTGCCCCGCCGTCGATGAGGGTCTTGGTGACTAGCACGTTGCTGATGATTGGGGAACAAAGCATCGGGAGGACTCCGGCTGTGGCTGCGCACTTGACATGATCTGCTGAGCTAAACGTGATGGCGCACGCCGACCACCTGAGGGGGCGCGTGGCCTCGAGCTTGGGGAGGACTGCATTCACTTCGCGGACGAACTGCTTGAAGATGCGCTGAGAGGCTGGGGCTTGTGCTCCGCCCAGGATGCAGGCGATCGCACGCGGTTCCTGGAAGCCCCCAGCCCCCTCGTCCTGATGACGGTCCTCATTTCTCCTTGGCTGCGGCGGCAGCGGAGGGAGGCATGTGTTCCCCTGCGGGCGATCCTCGCGAGGCTGATCCCTCCAGCCTCCCTCACGAGGCGGGTCTTGCCAGCAGTCCTCGCGAGGTTGGTCACGCCACCCTTGGCGCGGGCCGCGGTCTTCCCAGCGTCCTGCATTCCTTCCTCCTCCTCCGCCATAGCCCCGTTCGCTGCACTCGGGACGTCTGCCGACCCTTCCTTCGCGCACGGCTCGGAGCTTTTGACATTCATTGGTGTTATGGGTGTGGAGGTCGTGGTACACGCAGTATCGACTGGCCTTGGAGGACTCTGGCTGATCCCTGCCTCACTTGGTGTCTGGCTCGGCCGCGAGTATGGCAGCCCCCTTGCGCTTCATGTCCTTGGCCTTGGACTTCTTTTCTTCGAGATCCGCGGCAGGCAGCTCGAGGAGGGAGAGTCGCCCCTCCTCAGCCCTAGCGCACTTGGTCGCCAAGTTGAACAGCTCCAAGGAGGTGCACAGATCTTCATGCATCGCCAGCTCCTCCTTCATCTTGACATCGCGCACGCCGTCGGAGAAGGCAGAGATGATGGCCTCCTCCGTTACCCTGGGGATCTTGAGGCGCGTGTTGTTGAAGCGCTGGATGTACTTTTGCAGGGTTTCCCCTGGCTGCTGCTTGATTCGGCGCATGTCGCTCACGGTGGGTGGCCGGTCACGAGTACCTTGGAAGTTGGCGATGAAGCGGGTGCGCATCTCGGCCCAGGAAGAGATCGTGCCTGGGGCCAGATTCAGGAGCCAAGTGCGGGCTCCGTCCTTGAGCACCATGGGAAACCAGTTCACCATGACCTTTTCGTCCCTGTTGGCAGCCTTGATGCCCAACTCGTAGAGTTGGAGGAACTCCGTATGGTCAGCTATGCCGTCGTAGCGAGGAGGCAGGTCTGGCTTGAACTTGGCGGGCCACGCGACGCTGTGCAGCTCGGAGGTGAAGGCGCGGCAGCCCGCCGTGGCCGCGGGGGGCCTTGGACGATGGAGAGCTTGGTGTTGCGGGTCTCCGTGCGCCGCGGCTGGAGGCAGCGCAGGGTCTTGACGTGCTAGAGCGGGAAGCGCTCGGGCAGCTTCTTGTGGGCGAGGGACTTCTTGACAGCTCTGCTATTGCCGCGCCGGCGCCTGACGGAGCGGGTTCTGCCCAGGGGCTGCGCGCCTTGGGGCCAGGGCGCCTTCTTGAGGAGGAGGCGGCTGAGGCGCCCCAGGAGCTTCATCGCCCGCGCGGGGCGGGGTGCGGTGCAGCGAGACGGACGATGTGGGGGCGCCTCCTACAGCGCGGACGAGCTCGGCGACTCGGTCGAGCCACTCCTCGTAGACATCGTCGACGGGGCGGTAGCGCAGGAGCTCGTTTGCTGCGATGAGAGCAGCTCGGGCTTCCATGGCCGCGCGGGGCGCGCGTGACGAAGAACCAGCGGGGGTGAGCGAAGGTGTGGCGGTGCAGCCGTCCCATCTCATGGACGGATGCAGGGCTGACACTTGCTGCTCGTTCCCCGCCGGGCCGATGGTGGCGTTGACTGCAGGCGACGGGGAACAACGAGGGCGCCCGCCGACGGGAGCCGTCTGGGCGACATGGGAGGCGAGGGCGGCTCGGCGCTCGGCGCGGGCCCGACGAGCGTTAGACATGGTTGCGGTGGTCGGGGAAGAACGAGGCGACGGAAGGCAGATTCCGGCGCACCCCTACCTGGCGTGCCAAATGTCGGATTTCGGGTTCCGGCAGACCCTTGAGGTTCGAACACTGGGGTGCGCGCGGAAGTCTAACCCTCTACCGTCTCGTTCCTCGCCGAACCGCCGGGACCTAAACTACTAAACAGAACAGCACAAGAGACACAAGATTTATACTGGTTCAGGCCACCATTGTGGTGTAATACCCTACTCTAGTGTGTGGTGTGGTGGATTGCCTCTTGGGCTGATGAGGAACAATACAAGGAAGAACAGCCTCGCGAGGGTCTGTCCTTGGTGGGTGCGATGAACTGCTAGTTGCCGTTCAATCACTCTAGCTACCAGTGTCTTGTTTGGGATTCCGATCGTCCGATCCTCTTTGCCTTGGGGATGGCTACTCCTATTTATAGGCAAAGGCCCTGGGCCTCTTCCCAAATATTGAGCGGGAAGGGCGCCAACAATTGGCCATTTTGAAGGGGAACAGCGGGTACACTTATCCTGACTAAAGTTGGTCCTCGCCTGCCAAAGGCTCTGGTGATGACGCCGGCTTGGGATCCACGATGACTCCATTCCAGCCGTTGGGCTGGTCTTGGTCTTGTTGCACCGAAATGGATGCCTTTGCTTGATACTCCCGCCTGCGCTTGCTCCCTTTGCACCAAAGAGGAAGGGGGAGGACACTATGCGGGCTGGCGCCCGACTGGCGCCCTTGGTCGTCATGGCTTACATCATGGGCACCTCGCGAGGTACCCCGCCTTGAACTCTCCGCCTCCTCACGAGCTAGCCTAACGAGGCTGTGCCTGAGGAAGTTCCTTATCGTCAGCCCCGCGAGGCTTGGCCCCTCGCGAGGGTCTTGAGCTTGCGTTGATGAAGATGGGTTGTGCTGGGCCTCCTTTGAGCCACGCCGCAGGCCGCAGGCAGGCAAGTCTGGGGACCCCTGTTCCCAGAACACCGACATATGCTAATGGTACATATGATTACTATGATGTGGAAAGAATAGAAGAATTTGTCGCTTTTAAGGGTGCTTATGAAATTGAATCTTTGTTTGAATGTGTGAAAATTATGATTATGTTGTTTGTAGACCTGAATATTTTTCTATACTAAAATATTGTTATAAGAATTATGAGTACAATTATGATATTAATGCATTTATTGAGAAGGTCTTAGATGTCCAAGAAAAGACTAATATTTTGCAGGAATCTACGGAAGAAGAAATAGATGACACTGTGAGCTCACTGGATGAAAAAGATGAGGAGGAGAGCGAAGAACAAAAGGAGGATGAATGGATTAGCTACCCGTTCCCACCTTCTAGTGAGTGTAACTCTTCAACTCATACATTGTTTAATTTCCCTTCGTACTTACCGAAGAATGAATGCTATGATGATTTCTATGATCCCTTGGATTCTTTTGAAATATCCCTTTTTGATGATGCTTGCTATGCTTGTGGCCAAGATGCCAATATGAATTATGCATATGGAGATGAAGTTGCTATAGTTCCTTATGTTAAACATGAAAGTGTTGCTATTGCAACCATGCATGATATTCCTATTATCTTTTTGAATCCTCCCAACTACACTATATCGGAGAAGATTGCTCTAATTAAGGATTATATTGATGGGTTGCATTTTACCACTACACGTGATGATTTTGATGAATATAATATGCATGTGCTTTCTGCTCCTACTTGCAACTATTATGAGAGAGATACTAAATCTCCACCTCTCTATGTTTCCAACACGGTAAAATTGCAAGAAACTATTTATACTATGCATTGGCCTTTACTTGATGTGCATGAATTATTCTTTTATGGCATGCCGATGCATAGGAAGAGAGTTAGACTTCGTTGTTGTATGTTATATGTTTCTTTGTGATCAATACTAAATCACAAATCATTGTTAATTAAAATTGGCTTTGATATACCTTGGGATCCGAGTGGATCCATTACTTGAGCAGTTTATGCCTAGCTTAATGGCTTTAACGAAAGCGCTGCCAGGGAGACAACCCAGAAGTTTTAGTGAGTCATTTATTTATGTTGAGTGCTTTTAAAAAGTTTAAAAACAAAAAATATATAGAGGGGAACCTAAAAACTTTTTTAAAAAGAGAAGCGATTGGAAGGTTATGCATTGGAGAAGTGAGAGTCAACCTTGAACACTTGTGTTCATGCTCATGGAAACAATGTAGAATTTTTCATGGAAGTTTCTCACAAAAATAATTATCCCCTTGTGCAAATCCATTGTATTATAGAAATAATGTGTCAAGATTTGCCTTTAGGATCATTAGATAGCTTGTTTGGTATGTGCGGTGCAAAAACAGAAACTTTGGCTGTAGTGCGTGAATTTACATTTTTTTACGGGAATGTAAAAAGGTTATGAAATTTTTACACAATACTTCTATGCAAATTGTTTATTTTGTCCCAATTTTGAAGAATTTTTAGAGTTAAAAAAGTATGGTCAATGTTGAGATTACTACAGATTGTTCTTGTTTTTGACAGATTCTGTTTTTATGCATTGTTTTGCTTGTTTTGATGAAACTATGGATTGTATCGAAGGGTATAAGCCATGGAGAAGTAAGGATATAGTATGTACAATGCAAAAATAAAATATTTAATGGGTTTGCAACAGTACTTAAAGCAGTGATTTGCATTATTATACTGACGGATCTCACGAGTTTTCTGTTAAGTTTTGTGTGGATGAAGTGTTCAAAGATCGAGGAGGTCATGATATGAGGAGAAGGAGGAGAGGCAAAAGTTGAAGCTTGGGGATCCCAAGGACCCCGAGTAACTATTCAAGGAGACACAAGCGTCTATGCTTGGGGATGCCCCAGAAGGCATCCTATCTTTCTTCAACAAGTATTGGTATGTTTCGGTTTTTGTTCTCTTCACATGATATGCGTAAATTCTTGGAGCATCTTTTGTGTTTATTTTTCACTTTTCTTTTATGCACCATGCTGGTATGAGATAGTTTTTGGTTGATTTATAGAATTCTCATCGCAACTCACTTATATCTTTTGAGTATGGCTTTATAGAATGCTTCATGTGCTTCACTTATATCCTTTGAAGTTTGGATTGCCTGTTTCTCTACATCTAGAAAACCGTTATTTGTAGAATGCTATTTTGCTTCACTTATATTTGTTAGAGCATGATCTTTTGCAGGAATAATTAAACTATCTTTCTTCACTTATATCTATTTAGAGAGTCAATGGGAATTGGTCATTTTCACATGGTTAGTCATAGAATCCTACATAAAGCTTGTGGATCACTGAATATGATATGGTTGATTCTCTGCAATAGTTTTGTGATATAGAGATGATTATATGTGGAAGGTACTAGTGGATATTGTGTTTACTGGGAATATTGGTGTTAAGGTTTGTGATTCCCGAAGCATGCACGTATAGTTTCTCGTTATGGCAGGAAGTTGGAGCACAATTTATCCTTGATTGTCTATCTTTGCGTGAAGGTCGGGGGCGCGCGATGGTTAACTCCTACCAACCTCCCCCCTAGGAGAGGGCTAATAAACTTTTGCAATAAGTATGTGAGTTCTTTATGACTAATGTGAGTCCATGGATTATACTCACTCTCACCTTTCCACAATTTGCTAGCCTCTTTGGTACCGTGCATTGCCCTTTCTCACCTCGAGATGTGGTGCAAACTTTGCCGGTGCATCCACACCCCGTGATATGACACGCTCTATCACACATAAGCCTTATTATACCTTCCTCAAAACAGCCACCATACCTACCTATTATGGAATTTCCACTAGTGCGGAAAAGTCTAGCTATGGCGTGCCAAAAAGTGCCTTGCTGGCGTAGGAGTCCGACGCCACCAATATGGCGACAGTGTTAAAATATACAGGTGGCGTTGCTGCCTACGCCGGTAGTGTTTCTGGTATCTATGGCGTTGGTTAAAGTTGCACGACGGTAATATCATATATATGTACGGCGTTGGTACTTCTCCACACGACATAAATATGAAGAAACCTTAGAGGCATTGCATATCCTTCTGACGCCATTACTTAGTTTGAAAGCATGGCAAACACGCTACCACGTCAGCCAAAAAACGTTGCCATGACAGCTTTTGTTAAGATCAAAAATATTTCTATCTAGGTAACATTAATTAAAATACATCCACGATAACTATGTGTAGCACTTAAAATTAAGATAGCTAGGAAAGTATGATAGACAAGAAAATGACATGTGTAGCTAATCGGGTAGTTTACAGTAAATCTAGAAGTAGGAGAGCCCGAAATCAGCCTGGAATAAAGGGACTTGATGAAAAATTTGGCAGATGAGGAGTGGGGCCAAGTAACCGAATCCTCCTGCTCTGAGAGTATAGGAATGTAGGAAACGAGGCGCTACCAACCACTCAACTCTTCAGGAGAAAGAGAACGTCGGAAAGCAAGGTCCCAGTTATTAGCAAAGAGCTCTGAGATGGAGATCTTCGGGTCTGAGCAGTAGGAGAAAAGGACAGGAAAGGAAACAGTTGACGGAGACTCACCTAATAAAACGGCCATTACCCACCACAAACTTAACTTTCACCAGATCCTTCCAAAATTGGGAGCCACCCGTGGCTGAAGCAAACATCGGGCTGCCATGAGGAAATTACTTAGCATTTAAAAGAGAAAACCAGATACTCCCATCTCCAGTGGTCATAATCTTCCACCACCACTTAATAATGAGGCATTTGTTCATCACTGTCGTGGATTTGTCACGGCAGATGTCCTTAGTGTGAGGACTTAGTCGTGAGGCCAACACATCTATGTAGTAGCTTGAACGGGGTTGATCGGAATCGAGATACGCGAGGTTTTACCCAGATTCGGCCCCTCACGGTCGAGGTAAAAGCCTACATCCTGATTCATTGATATTGATGATGATGATGCTCACGATTGCATGGGTGCTCTTTTGCTACCTCTATCTCGAAAGCTATTGACTTGTCTATCTAAAACTTGTCCCACTTGGGATGCCCCGTGATACGTCTCCAACGTATCTATAATTTATGAAGCATTCATGCTATATTACTATGTGTTTTGAATGATTATGGGCTTTATTATACACTTTTATATTATTTTTGGGACTAACCTATTAACCGGAGGCCCAGCCCAGATTTGCTGTTTTATGCCTATTTCAGTATTTCGAGGAAATGGAATATCAGACAGAGTCAAAACGGAACGAAATCAACTGGAGAAGTTAATTTTGGAAGGAAACCAACCAGATGGGCTTGGAGTGCACGTCAGGGGATCCCCGGGCTGCCCACGAGGGTGGGGGGCGCGCCCCTCCCCCCTGGGCGCGCCCCCTACCTCGTGAGCCCCCTGGAGGTCCACCGACGTACCCCTTTCTCCTATATATACCAATATACCCTAAAACTTCCAGAACAGAAGATAGATCGGGAGTTCCGCCGCCGCAAGACTCTGTAGCCACCAAAAACCAATCGGGACCCCTTTCCGGTACCCTGCCGGAGGGGGGATCCATCATCGGTGGCCATCTTCATCATCCCGGCACTCTCCATGACGAGGAGGGAGTAGTTCACCCTCGGGGCTGAGGGTATGTACCAGTAGCTATGTGTTTGATCTCTCTCTCTCTCGTGTTCTCTCTCGTGTTCCCTCTATGGCACGATCTTGATGTATCCCGAGCTTTGCTATTGTAGTTGGATCTTATGATGTTTCTCCCCCTCTACTCTCTTGTGATGAATTGAGTTTCCCCTTTTGAAGTTATCTTATCGGATTGAGTCTTTATGAGAACACTTGATGTATGTCTTGGTGATCAACTTGCGGGTTTCGTGACATTGGGAAACTATGCATAGGGGTTGGCACACGTTCTTGATTCTCGGGTAGAAACTTTGGGCACTCTTTGAAGTACTTTTATGTTGGTTGGATAAATCTGAGATTGTGTGATGCATATCGTATAATCATGCCCATGGATACTTGAGGTGACAATGGTGTATCTAGGTGACATTAGGGTTTTGGTTGATTTGTATCTTAAGGTGTTATTCTAGTACAAACTCTTTTATAGATCGATCCGAAAGAATAGCTTTGTGGTGGTTTCGTACCTGACCATAATCTCTACGTTTGTTCTCCGCTATTAGTGGCTCTGGAGTGACTCTTTGTTGCATGTTGAGGGATTGTTATATGATCTATCTATGTTATTATTGTTGAGAGAACTTGCACTAGCGAAAGTATGAACCCTAGGCCTTGTTTCCTATCATTGCAATACCGTTTACGCTCACTTTTACCGCTTGTTACCTTGCTGTTTTTATATTTTCAGATTACAATTACCTTTATCTACCATCCATATTGCACTTGTATCACCATCTCTTCGCCGAACTAGTGCACCTATACAATTTACCATTGTATTGGGTGTGTTGGGGACACAAGAGACTTTTTGTTATTTGGTTGCAGGGTTGTTTGAGAGAGACCATCTTCCTCCTACGCCTCTCGCAGATTGATAAACCTTAGGTCATCCACTTGAGGGAAATTTGCTACTGTCCTACAAACCTGTGCACTTGCAGGCCCAACAACGTCTACAAGAAGAAGGTTGTGTAGTAGACATCAAGCTCTTTTCTGGCACCGTTGCTGGGGAGGCTAGGTAAGTGAAGGTATATCTTTAGATCTTGCAATCGAATCTTTTTGTTTCTTGTTTTAGCACTAGTCTAGTTTATAAAAGAAAATTACAAAAAAATGGAATTGAGTTTGTCTCATATGCTTCACCTTTTTAATATCTTTCTTGAGTATGATGGAAAGGAAAATTGTGCCAAAGTGCTAGAAGAATAATTACGTAGAATGCTTGGCATGAAATATGTGAATGATGAGCATGATTGCAATGTTGTTAGTATGAATTCCTTGAATATCCATGATGCTAATGATATGCAGAGCCACAAGCTTGGGGAAGCTATTTTTGATGAGTATGATATTTTTTGTCCCCCAAGCTTTGATGAGCAAAATTACTATGATGAAAGCATGCTTCCTATCTATGATGATTATTGCGATGACACGTATGCCTTAAAGAATAATGATAACCATGAAACTTGTCATCTTGATCTTAATTTTCAATCATATGATAATTATTTTGTTGAGTTTGCTCCCACTATTATTCATGAGAAAAAAATTGCTTATGTGGAGAGTAGTAAATTTTCTATGCTTGTAGATCATGAAAAGAATGCTTTAGGTGCTGGTTATATTGTTGAATTCATTCATGATGCTACTGAAAACTATTATGAGGGAGGAACATATGCTTGTAGGAATTGCCATAATATCAAGTTTCCTCTCTATGTGCTTAAAATCTTGAAGTTATGCTTGTTTTATCTTCCTATGCTTGTTGATTATTGTTCCCATAAGTTGTTTGCTCACAAAATCCCTATGCATTGGAAGTGGGTTAGACTTAAATGTGCTAGTCATATTCTTCATGATGCTCTCTTTATGTTTCAATTCTTATCTTTTATGTGAGCATGATTGAAATCATAATGCCTAGCTAGGGGCGTTAAACGATAGCGCTTGTTGGGAGGCAACCCAATTTTATTTTAGTTCCTTGCTTTTTGGTTCTGTTTAGGAATAAATAATCCATCTATCTTCTGTTTAGATGTGGTTTTATGTTTTAATTAGTGTTTGTGCCAAGTTAAACCTATTAGATCTTCTCGGGAGATAGTTATTTGATCTTGCTGTAATTTCCAGAATCTTTGTGCTCAGTGCCCGAATTGTTAAAAATCACCAGCACGAGATAAAATAGTGATTCCAATTGCTGCTGATCAATAAACAAATTTCCCAGATCTTCTAATTTTGGTAGAATTGTTTCGGTTCCATAAGTTTGCGTTAGTTACAGATTACTACAGACTGTTCTGTTTTTGACAGATTCTGTTTTCATTGTGTTGCTTGCTTATTTTGATGAATCTATGGCTAGTAAAATAGTTTATAAACCATAGATAAGTTGGAATATAGTAGGTTTAACACCAATATAAATAAATAATGAGTTCATTACAGTACCTTGAAGTGGTGTTTTGTTTTCTTTCGCTAACGGAGCTCACGAGTTTTCTGTTAAGTTTTGTGTTGTGAAGTTTTCAAGTTTTTGGTGAAGATTCGATGGACTATGGAATAAGGAGTGGAAAGAGCCTAAGCTTGGGGATGCCCAAGGCACCCCAAGGTAATATTCAAGGATAACCAAGAGCCTAAGCTTGGGGATGCCCCGAAGGCATCCCCTATTTCGTCTTCGTCCATCGGTAACTTTACTTGGAGCTATATTTTTATTCACCACATGATATGTGTTTTTCTTGGAGCGTCATGTCATTTTGTGTTGTTTTTCTTTCTGTTATTTAGAATAATGTTTTGCATCTTTAGTTTCAATAAAAAAGTCAAGGATAGCCTTTGCCATGCTTATTTTGCTAGTATTCATGTTGCTGTTTGAAAAACAGAAAGTTTACCACTGTTGCAAAAATTCTCTAGAAAAGTTAGAGAGCTCTGATAAATTTTTTACAGTGGGAATTTTAGTTCATAATTTTTGGAGTCAGGAAAGTATTGATACTCTTGCATTCTTTACAGACTATACTATTTTGACAGATTTCTGTTATGTTTGCATTGTTTGCATATGTTTGCTTGTTTAATGATTCTATTTGAGGATAGGAGTATTAAATATGCAGAGGCATTTAGTATGCAATGTTGAATAATAATGTTAGTGATTTGTTACAGTATAAAATGATAAGGTTTTGCATTGGTTTATACTAACCTATCTCACGAGTTCTTGTTGTGTTTGTTGTGAATGAATCTTTTGATAAAAAGAGAAACCATGATATGAGAGGAATTAAGGAGACATAAAAGCTCAAGATTGGGGATGCCCAAGGCACCCCAAGATAATATTTCAAGAAGTCTCAAGCATCTAAGCTTGGGGATGCCTCGGTAGGCATCCCACCTTTCTTCTCCAACAACTATCGGTTAGTATCGGTTGAGCTTAAGTTTTTGCTTCTTCACATGAGTTGTGCTATCCTTGCAATGTTATTTTATTTTGTTTTGGTTGCTGCTTGAATACAATACCAAGATATTAAATTCTTAAATGAGAGAGAGAGAGTCTTCACATAGTTGCATAATTATTTAGCTACTCATTGATCTTCACTTATATCTTTTCCGAGTAGCTTTTCATTTACTCGTGTGCTTCACTTATATCCTATGAGTAAATGGTTGAATAAGTTGAATGTCACAAATCTGAAATTATATATGTTTCATTTGCTTATCCCATGGGGAGTAATGACTTCACATCTAAGAAGTAGAGGTTGTAAATTTATTGACAGTTAGCAAGCATTGTATTAGTCATTTGAAAAATTCATGAAAGAATATTGAAGGAAGAGAGATTTCACATATAAATATATTATCATAGACATCTTTCATAATTGGGAGCACTCATTAAGTATGACATGCTAAAGAGTTGATGTTGGACAAGGAAGACAACGTAATGGGTTATGTTTTCTCGCATCTCAGTTAAAGTATATTGTCATGGATCATTCAAATATGTTGAGCTTGCCTTTCTCCCCTTGCTAGCCTAAATTCCTAGCACCAAGTAGAGATACTACTTGTGCTTCCAAATATCCTTAAACCCAGTTTTTGCCATGAGTGTCCACCATACCTACCTATATGCGGTATTTACCTGCCGTTCCAAGTAAATTTGCATGTGCCAAACTCTAAACCTTTAAATTATAATCTGTTTTGTATGCCTGAATTGCTCATGTAGCAACTAGGGGTTGTCAGTGTCTTCCATGCTAGGTGGGTTATTCTCAAGAGGAGTGGACTCCGCTCCTCATTCACGAGAAAGTGGCGGTAACCAGGATGCCCAGACCCATGATCAAAAAGATCAAAGCAAATCAAACTAATTAAACAAAACTCCCCCAGGATTGTTGTTAGTTGGAGGCACTTGTTGTTTCGAGCAAGCCATGGATTGATGCTTGTTGGTGGTTGGGGAGTATAAATTTTTACCATTCTGTTTGGGAACCGCCTATAATGTATGTAGTATGGAAGATATTGGGAACTCTTGGTTGTTATGTTGACAATGAGATCATACCTCTCAAAATTATTTATCTCTATTTTAAAAATTGAGCTCTGGCACCTCTGCAAATCCCTGCTTCCCTCTGCGAAGGGCCTATCTTTTACTTTATGCAAGAGTCAAGGTGATCTTCACCTTTCCCTTTTTCATTTTATCCTTTGGCAAGCACTTCATGGTGGGGTGATCCTGATATATATATCCAATTGGATGTACGTTAGCATGAACTATTATTATTGACATCACCCAAAGGTGAATAAGTTTGGAGGCAACATTATAAGCCCCAATCTTTCTCTGTGTCTGATTAAAGCTTCAAAACCACAAGTATTGCGTGAATGTTAGCAATTGTAGAAGACTATATGATAGTTGAGTATGTGGAGTTTGCTATTCCTGAAAATCCCAGGTCCAAAAAGTCCTGGAAAGGATTTTGATTTGTTCATGGAGCCTCTTGTGGAGGAACTTCAACAGCTATGGAAGGGTGTTCTCACTCAAGACCTATATAGCAGCCCACCAGCTGATTTCTTTCTGCGTGCTGTTATAATTTGGTGCATCCATGATTATCCAGCTTTGGGCACTATGTCAGGGCGAACGACACATGATTACAATGCATGTGTTCGTTGTGACAGGAATCCGCTGTCATACGCAATACTTAGCAAGATCTGTTACATTGGACACTGCCATTTCCTTGCCAAGGACAAACCGCATCCTAGAAAATACCGAAGACATGTGTTCAATGCAAATCATGAAAACGGTGATGCGCCAAAGAGGCTCACCGCCGATTAGTTGCAAGTGGAATTAGAGAAGTTTAGGCATATTACACCAGGAAACCATCCTGGTAATGGTAGCGGGAAAAGGAAGCGTGGTAGGGTAGAAGAGAGATTATTGTTTACCCGCAGGTCCACTTTGTGGGACTTGGAGTATTGGAAAGATTTGGATCTACGGCATAATCTTGATGTGATGCACACCGAGAAAAATATATGTGACAGCATTATCGGCACACTTCTTAATATTGAAGGCAAGACGAAAGATACCTTAAAATCTAGGATTGATTTGACACACCTGGGTATCAGAAAGGATTTGCAGGTGCAAGATGAAGGTAAACCATGGGATATGGCACCATCTGTGTACGTCTTGGACAAGGTAAAAAGAAAAGAATTCTGCGAGGTCCTGTCACGTGTGATATTCCCACATGGATTTGCTTCCAACCCTGAAAGGATAGTCAGTGCAGATGGAAACAAGGTACAAGAGTTGAAAACTCATGACTGCCACGTCCTACTTCAAAGGGTTTTACATGTTATCCTTAGAGGATTGGGCCGCCCTGACTTATACAGAGCAGTTGCAGAGTTGGGACAATTCTTCAGGGAACTCTGCAGTAGAAATATCAGGATAGATGCTTTGGAGCGTCTTAGAGACAAGATACCAACTATCCTATGCGACCTTGAGAAGATATATCCTCCAGCCTTCTTTGATGTGATGGTGCATTTGGCTGTTCATCTACCTGATGAGGGACTACTTAGAGGTCCAGTACAATATGGCTGGATGTACCCTATTGAAAGGCGGCTAGGCACTTTCAAGGGCTATGTTAGGAACAGAGCTAGACCTGAGGGTTCCATTGTAGAGGCATACATTGCTACAGAAGCATTGACATTCTGCTCAAAATACATTGAAACAGCTGATCATCTTAGCAAAGAGGTGGGTGAAGACAATCCCGGGCTCAATGTTTTCGATTATTCTGTTCAAGTTACAGGGAAGAGTCGACAAGAGGACAAACCTAAAGATTTGGACAAAATGGTTTGGTATGTGTTGAATAACTATCCTGAGATACTACCTTATATCAAGTAAGTGCAGTACTGCAGCTTATACATCGTAATCTACTAAACTTGCAACACATTCTTATATATTTAGATGTTTGACGCGATCACTATGTTGTGCAGCATCTACAAAGAGGAGTTACTGCCGCAAAATCCAAGAAACATTGAAAAACTAGTTATGGCAGGATTTGCGAAATGGTTCAAGAACCATGTAAGCTTTTGAAGTGCACTGTCAGTTTTTTTAATATATTGAGTACATAAGATGATCAGCTTGTCTATTTTCTAACCATAGGTTAAGAAGATGCGGGAGGATGGGCAGACAGTTGATGATGCCCTTTACTCACTAGCAATGGGTCCTGATACTCGGGTAAGACATTATGAATCTTGCACTGTTGGAGATGTGCGCTACAACACCCTTGCACGAGACGAAGGCAGGAAGACACAAAACAGTGCCATCATGAGCACGGATATGTATCACAAAGAGACAACTGAAATGTATGCTAACATAATAGACATTGTTCAGTTGCAGTATATCTCCAGTTTCGAGGATCATCGGTGTGTGGTTCTGTTGTGCTGTCATTGGTATAACCTATTTTCCAGGATCGCAAAACCCAGAGCTGATGATTATTTCAAATCCATCAATGTCAAGGCGCCGTATCAGAACAACGAGCCTTTTATTTTGGCAAATCAAGCAACACAGATATTTTTCTTGGAAGACACATTTGCACGTAGCGATGACTGGAGAGTATTGCAAAGGTTTGAGCAGACGAATTCATTTAATGAAGTTGCACAACAAGATGATGCTTACACTGCTCCTGATGTACAAGATAACACAGATGTTCCTAATATCTTTGAGAACCATCACGTCAATGACGACGGCGAAAAGATTGCCTGTCGTGCTGTGGACATACAAGAGTTGATCAAGAAGAAGCCAACGTTCGAGGACGTTGAGGACGAAGAAGAAGATGACACCGTGGGGAATTACGATTCAGACTGATACACATGGTGAATATGTTGACGCTGCTGCTGCGGATGATGATTACATTGCTTTTGTCGTATTTGCCTGTCAGAAGACGTTTTTTTATCTACTATGTGAAATTGTGTTTGCTATGACAACTGAAACCTGATGAACATGTTGTTTAGTATTTTGCTGTGAGAACATCACTTGTTATGTATGCTGATTTGTGTTTGGTGATTGTATGACAACTAAAACATGATGACATTGTTGTTTAGTTGTACTCATATTTGGCTGTGAAACTTGAATTTGATGACATAGTTTGATGTTGGACTGCAATTTGCTCGACGTCTTCGCATAAGAACAAAGCTGACCCGACAAGGCCTCTGCTATTTATTTATTTATATGAGAAAAAGGGGATACCCCCTGATTTCCGTTAATAGAAATCATTAGATGTTCAAAACACTACGCCCATCCTGCTACACAGGTTTCATTCATTACTAGTTTCAGCAAAGTGCTCATGTCGTAGCCACTGAATACATCATGAGTGCTACATACACTGCAAATAAAGAGACAATCATCCTACAGAGCACATCGATTTTTCCTGTTATCTCCACAAGCTCTTTCATCTCCTCATTGCTGTCAAGGACGTTCAGCAGCTATTGCTTGGCCATGATCAGAGGAACTGCATCTTTAACCTTCTGCTCTGCATCTTCCTCTTCTGTTGTTCCTTCAGTTACTTGTCTAACACTCCAACCTGTTGGTATTGGGATTCCTCGGCTAACCAAATAATTAGCGTAGTTGCATTCCCCCACATCAGCAACTTCCCAGAAATACAAATCACACGAATCTTCCCTTTTCTGCACGAATCAAATTGGAAGATCATCAACCAAACTATTAAAAAACTCAGCAACTGAAAGCAACAGAACAACACTTAAACATATTATTACCCCATGATTCGGGCATTTGTAGAAGACTCGGCCAGGGTTGCGGATTGTGGTTGAGACGCGATGGATGACTCTGCATGATTTGCAGCAGTGGCACCACACCAATGGCAGCGGGTTGTGATGAGCAATCGGCTGCGGTGCGCGTGCCGGCGGGGGTCTGATGAGACCCACAGGCGATGGTACGGGTGGCTACTTGGCGCATATCTGGTTGTTGCCTGCTGAAGAGCAGGTGGACGAGCAGCTAGCGGACATGGTTGCTGCGACCAGAGCTTTTGATGCTAGGCAGAATAAGTAGAGAATAGGAGAAGTGAACATTGGATATGTCAGTTTCATTACTTGCAGAGTAGCATAGCACCATATATAGTCATAGTCTAGGTTTGGATTCGAACCAGCTACAGGAGCACGTCTTTCTTTTTTCTAAAACTCGACAACGTCTCTTTACTGGTACACTAGCTTGTTCTATACGCCTTCCCAAGTCTTTGATTTTCTTTCCCTTTTTTTGCGAGGAAGGAAGGAGGACAAAATTGAGAGTTCCCGGGACTCGAACCCAAGACCTCTCAGTTGAAAACCAAGGGTGCTAGTCACTTATGTGGCGAACGTTCCTTGTGAGGAGGATGGTAGACGAACGCATTTTCCTCGCAGTTTTCTTCCTATATATAAAAAGGTATGCTACTTGGTGTCCGCTTAGTCAACAAACAATTGTGCAAACCTTGACCGTTGGATTGACATTCAATGTCTGTCCGTTTCTTCAGTATCTTCTTCCTCGAGCCGTCAAAGCCAAACCAGCGCCGGCGGAACCGCCTGCTCCCGCCTCCCACGGCTGGCTATGATCTTCCCCGGCTCCTTTTCATTCTCGTATGAGGCCTCACCATCGTCCTCCGCCTTGGTTCGCTCGCCGCGGCACTGCCCTCTGGTGTTGTCAACATGGTCAACAACCGAGAGGAATAAGGAGATGACTGTACATCATGAGGATGACAGTAGGGACCCAGCAGCGCACGCAGTAATTTTGTTTTTTCGGGACGGAGAAGGGTATCAACTGGGTTGTGCGGGACCCGTGGCCTGTCTAGCCCAGGCTTTTATTTCATATGTTTAGCACATGACCAGCCCAGTTTGTTTTTTTCCTTTCTTAAAATGGCTAGCCAGCTATTTTGTTTTTTGCAGAATAACCAACATAGGCCTACTTGCTTTTCTACTCCCTGCTAGGCCGGAAATCTTTCAAGACGAGGAGGGATGCATTTTGCCCAGAAAATGGGCTATTAGTAATAAGAAATGGGCTATAAGTAATAATAAATGGGCTGTAAAATGAAAAAATACAGCAAACAAGCAATTAGTTCCAAAATATTGTTTTCTTTCGGATTTTGATATTTTAAATTTCATTGTTTTTGTGCAGGTAAAATTTCATTGAATTTAAATTAAGGTATATTTAGATTTAAAATTAATTTGAATCTGGCTAGAAATTTCAGGCTGTATGCTGTTTGGGACAGATTTGGAGGCTGACTTGTGGGTCTACTAGGTTGATGTGTACTTTGGCTTTGTCAACTTAGTCCACAAACGATTCTAGCAGCAGTGACCGTTGGATGTTAATCCAACGGCCGTGCTGCTTCTTCAATATCTGATCTTCTTGCTCCAGCCGCCCAAACCAGCTCCGGTGGGACTGCCTGCTCCCGCCTCCCATGGCCCGTTGTGCTGCCGCACAGGCCGCACCGCCCCACCCTACTTCATTGCTGGCCAGACCATTCCTCTACTCACCCACACCTCCTATTATTTTCCGGCAACGGCAGCCGGACCAGTAAACCCTCGTACTCCCCACCGCGTGGGCAACCATTGCCGGGTCTTCCCCAGCTCTGTGTCGTTCCCTTCCTAGGCCTCGCCGTCGTCCACCGCCATGGTGCTCTCGGCGCGGCCTGGTCAACGTGGTCAACGAACGACATTCATCGGCTGTGGACTGTACGCACAAAATAATGATTCCTCCACCTGACAGCTGGGACCCATCGGAAGGGCCTTTGTATTTCGCGAAAAAAACATTCCCCCCGCTGACATGTCGGACCCACCAGCTATATCTTCGCACACAAGGAAGTACCTCCTTATTACGCACAAAAAATGAATACCCCCTGCTAGCTGGGACCCACCATAGTGGGAGGATGACTTGTGGGCCAACTAAGTTGACGGGGATGGAGGGCTTTCTCAACTTAGTCAATATGAACGATTCTAGCTCCAGTGACTGTACGATGTCCATCCAACGGTCGTAGTGTTTCTTCAACCTCTGGTCTTCTTGCTCCAGCCGCCCAAAGCACCGCCGGTCGTGCCGCATGCTCCTGCCTCTCGTGGTCGGCTGTGCTGCCGCGGAGGCCTCACCGCCCCCTACTATTCCCACGGCTGGCCATGCCCTGCGGCGACGGCAGCCTCACACCGCAGCCGAACCAGTGAACCCTCATACTCCTCTCCGCGCGGGCTTCCGCTGTCGTGTCTTCCCCGGCTCCGCGTCGTCCCCTTCCTAGGCCTCGCCGTCGTCCACCGCCGTGGAGCTCTCTGCACGGCGTGGTCAACATGGTCAAGGAACGACTTCCATCGGAAGAGTATTGCATGTGGAGAGGCTGACAGTTGGGTCCACGGCCACAACCCAGTTTTTTTGTGATTTGCCAAGTAAGTCACTTTGTCAGGCCTGTTGGGCTGGAAATCTTTCAAGACGAGGAGAGCTTTCATTCGGCTGGCCGAGAAAATGGCCCATCAGTAATGAGAAATGGGATGTACATTTTTAAACACATCAAACCGACAATTAGTTTCAAATATCTTTTTTCATTTCAAGATTTTAAATTACATTAATTTTTACGCGTGGAGAATTTGTTGGATTTTATATTGATATACATTTATTTTTAAAATTAGTTTGAATGTGAGTCAAAATTTCGGGATTAAAAACAGTTCGGACCGCACCGAAATATGCAAAATTTCGTATAATTTTTTAACCGTGGCCACAATATGGGCTGTAATGCTAACAAAAAGAATATGGGCTCAAAAAACCTTAAGAATTAGAAAATGGGTTGTAAATTATTAGAAATAATGGCAGATGGGTTGTATGTTGTTTTCCATAGATTTGAGGCTTTCCTAAAAAAAGGTTGACGCACAAGCACTGACTGTTGGATGTCCATCCAACGGCCGTCGTGCTTCTTCAATCTCTGCTCTTCCTGCTCCAGCCACTCAAACAAGCGCCGGCGGGACTGCCTGCTCCCTCCTCCCCGCGGCCAGCTGTGCTGCCGCGCAGGCCTCACCGCCCCACCATACTCCCATCGCTAGCCTAGCCATCCCTCTACTCACCCACACCTGCTGTTATTTGATACGTCTCCAACGTATCTATAATTTTTGATTGCTCCATGCTATATTATCTACTGTTTTGGGCAATATTGGGCTTTATTATCCACTTTTATATTATTTTGGGACTAACCTATTATCCGGAGGCCCAGCCCAGATTGCTGTTTTTTTGCCTATTTCAGTGTTTCGAAGAAAAGGAATATCAAACGGTGTCGAAACGGAACGAAATCAACTGGAGAAATTATTTTTGGAAGGAAAGCTACCGGATAGAGTTGGACCCCATGTCAGGAGCCAAGGGAGGTGCTCACGAGGGTGGGGGCGCGCCCCCCTGCCTCGTGGGGCCCCCGAAGCTCCACCGACATACCTCCTGCACCCATATATACCTATGTATCCTAAAACTTCTAGAACGGAGATTAGATCGGGAGTTCCGCCGCCGCAAGCCTCTGTAGCCACCAAAAACCAATCAGGACCCTGCTCCGGCACCCTGCCGGAGAGGGGAACCCTCACCGGTGGCCATCTTCATCATCCCGACGCTCTCCATATGACGAGGAGGGAGTAGTTCACCCTCGGGGCTGAGGGTATGTACCAGTAGCTATGTGTTTGATCTCTCTCGTGTTCTTGATTTGGCATGATCTTGATGTATCACGAGCTTTGCTATTATAGTTGGATCTTATGTTTCTTCTCCCCCTCTTCTCTCTTGTAATGGATTGAGTTTCCCCTTTGAAGTTATTTTATCGGATTGAGTCTTTAAAGATTTGAGAACACTTGATGTATGTCTTGCGTGGGATACCCGTGCTGACAATGGGGTATTCTATTGATCCACTTGATGTATGTTTTGGTGATCAACATCCAGGTTCCGCCCATGAACCTATGCATAGAGGTTGGCACATGTTTTCGTCGTGATTCTCTGGTAGAAACTTTGGGGCACTCTTTGAGGTTCTATGTGTTGGTTTGAATAGATGAATCTGAGATTGTGTGATGCATATCGTATAATCATACCCATGGATACTTGAGGTGACAATGGAGTATCTAGGTGACATTAGGGTTTTGGTTGATTTGTATCTTAAGGTGTTATTCTAGTATGAACTATAGGGCTGTTTGTGACACATACAGGAATAGCCCAACGGAATGATTGGAAAGAATAACTTTGAGGTGGTTTCGTACCCTACCATAATCTCTTCGTTCGTTCTCCGCTATTAGTGACTTTGGAGTGACTCTTTGTTGCATGTTGAGGGATAGTTATATGATCCAATTATGTTATTATTGTTGAGAGAACTTGCACTAGTGAAAGTATGAACCCTAGGCCTTGTTTCCTACCATTGCAATACCGTTTACGCTCACTTTTACCACTTGTTACTTTGCTGTTTTTATATTTTCAGTTTACAAAAACCTATATCTACCATCCATATTGCACTTGTATCACCATCTCTTCGCCGAACTAGTGCACCTATACAATTTACCATTGTATTGGGTGTGTTGGGGACACAAGAGACTCTTTGTTATTTGGTTGCAGGGTTGCTTGAGAGAGACCATCTTCATCCTACGCCTCCTACAGATTGATAAACCTTAGGTCATCCACTTGAGGGAAATTTGCTACTGTCCTACAAACCTGTGCACTTGGAGGCCCAACAACATCTACAAGAAGAAGGTTGCGTAGTAGACATCAAGCTCTTTTCTGGCGCCATTGCCGGGGAGGTTAGTGCTTGAAGGTATATCTTTAGATCTTGCATTCGAATCTTTTTGTTTCTTGTTTTAGCACTAGTTTAGTTTATAAAAGAAAACTACCAAAAAATGGAATTGAGTTTACCTCATACGCTTCATCTTTTTAATATCTTTCGTGAGTATGATGGAAAGGAAAATTGTGCCAAAGTACTAGAAGAAGAATTACATAGAATGCTTGGCATAAAATATGTGAATAATGAGCATGATTGCAATGTTGTTAGTATGAATTATTTGAATATCCATGATGCTAATGATATGCAAAGCCACAAGCTTGGGAAATCTATGTTTTATGAATATGATATTTTTAGTCCCCCAAGCTTTGATGAGCAAATTTACTATGATAAAAGCATGCCTCCTATCTATGATGATTATTGTGATGACACGTATGCTTTAAAGAATAATTATAAACATGAAACTTGTCATCTTGATCTTAATTTTCAATCACATGATAGTTATTTTGTTGAGTTTGCTCCAACTATTGTTGATAAGAAAAAAGTTTGCTTATGTGGAGAGTAATAAAAATTCTATGCTTGTAGATCATGAAAAGAATGCTTTAGGTGCGGTTATATTGTTGTTCCTTCATGATGCTACTGAAAATTATTATGAGGGAGGAACATATGCTTGTAGGAATTGCAATAATACCAAGTTTCCTCTCTATGTGCTTAAAGTTTTGAAGTTATGCTTGTTTTACCTTCCTATGCAAGTTGATTATTGTTCTCATAAGTTGTTTGCTCATAAAATCCCTATGCATAGGAAGTGGGTTAGACTTAAATGTGCTAGTCATATTCTTCATGATGCTCTTTTTATGTTTCAATTCTTATCTTTTATGTGAGCATCATTGAAATCATCATGCCTAGCTAGGGGCGTGAAACGTTAGCGCTTGTTGGGAGGCAACCCAATTTTATTTTAGTCTCTTGCTTTTTGGTTCTGTTTAGGAATAAATAATCCATCTAGATTCTGTTTAGATGTGGTTTTGTATTTTAATTAGTGTTTGTGCCAAGTAGAACCTTTGGGAAGCCTTGGGTGAAGTCTTCATGATCATGCTGTAAAAAACAGAAACTTTAGCGCTCACGATATTAGTTAGAACCTTTTACTGGAGAGTGCTATTTAGTTGATTCTTTTTGCAGATGATTACTAGACAAATTAGTCAGGTCCACCGATTTATCTTATAATTTTTTGTGTTATATAAGTTTGCGTTAGTTACATATTACTACAGACTGCTCTGTTTTTGACAGATTCTGTTTTTCGTGTGTTGTTTGCTTATTTTGATGAATCTATGGCTAGTAAAATAGTTTATAAACCATAGAGAAGTTTGAATACATTAGGTTTAACACCAATATAAATAAATAATGTGTTGATTACAGTACCTTGAAGTGGTGTTTTGTTTTCTTTCGCTAACGGAGCTTACGAGTTTTCTGTTATGTTTTGTGTTGTGAAGTTTTCAAGTTTTGGGTAAGGATTCGATGAACTATGGAATAAGGAGTGGCAAGAGTCTAAGCTTGGGGATTCCCAAGGCACCCCAAGGTAATATTCAAGGATAACCAAGCGTCTAAGCTTGGGATGCCTGGAAGGGATCCCCTCTTTCGTCTTCGTTCATCGGTAACTTTACTTGGAGCTATATTTTTATTCACCAAATGATATGTGTTTTGCTTGGAGCGTCATTTTATTTTCTTTAGCTTTGCTTGCTGTTTGAATAAAATACCAAGATCTGAAATTCTTAAATGTTAGAGAGTCTTCACATAGCTACATAATTATTTAACTACTCATTGATCTTCACTTATATCTTTCAGAGTAGTTTGTTGTTTGCCCTAGTGCTTCACTTATATCTTTTAGAGCACAATGGTGGTTTTATTTTGAAGAAATAGATGAACTCTCATGCTTCACTTATATTATCTTGAGAGTCTTAAATAGCATGGTAATTTGCTTAATCCTAATATGCTAGGTATTCAAGAATAGTAAAAACTTTCTTACGAGTGTGTTGAATACTATGAGAAGTTTGATGCTTGATGATTGTTTTGAGATACGGAGGTGATGATATCAAAGTCGTGCTAGTTGAGTAGTTGTGAATTTGAGAAATGCTTGCGTTGAAGTTTGCAAGTCCCACAGCATGCACGTATGGCAAACATTATGTAACAAATTTGAAACATGAGGTGTTATTTGATTGTCCTCCTTATGAGTGGCGGTCGGGGACGAGCGATGGTCTTTTCCTACCAATCTATCCCCCTAGGAGCATGCATGTAGTGCTTTGGTTTTTGATGTCTTGTAGATTTTTGCAATAAGTATATGAGTTCTTTATGACTAATGTTGAGTCCATGGATTATACGCACTCTCACCCTTCCATCATTGCTAGCCTCTTCGGTACCGTGCATTGCCCTTTCTCACATCGAGAGTTGGTGCAAACTTCGCCGGTGCATCCAAACCCCGTGATATGATACGCTCTTTCACACATAAACCTCCTTATATCTTCCTCAAAACAGCCACCATACCTACCTATTATGGCATTTCCATAGCCATTCCGAGATATATTTCCATGCAACTTTCGACCATACCGTTCTTCATGACACATTCATCATTGTCATATTGCTTAGCATGATCATGTAGTTGACATATTATTCGTGGAAAAGCTACCGTTCATAATTCTTTCATACATGTCACCTCGATTCATTGCATATCCCGGTACACCGCCGGAGACATTCATATAAAGTCATACTTTGTTCTAGTATCGAGTTGTAATCATTGAGTTGTAAATAAATAGAAGTGTGATGATCATCATTCAATAGAGCATTGTCCCAAAAAAAGGCCAAAAGAAAAAAAGAAGGCCCAAAAAAAGGGCAATGCTACTATCCTTTTTCCACACTTGTGCTTCAAAGTAGCACCATGTTCTTCATGATAGAGAGTCTCCTATGTTGTCACTTTCATATATTAGTGGGAACTTTTCATTATAGAACTTGGCTTGTATATTCCAACAACGGGCTTCCTCAAATGCCCTAGGTCTTCGTGAGCAAGCAAGTTGGATGCACACCCACTTAGTTTCTTTTGTTGAGCTTTCATACATTTGTAGCTCTAGTGCATCTGTTGCATGGCAATCCCTACTCCTTGCATTAACATCAAACAATGGGCATCTCCATAGCTCATTGATTAGCCTCGTTGATGTGGGCATCTCCATAGCTCTAGTGCATCTGTTGCATGGCAATCCCTACTCCTTTCATACATTTTGTCTTCTCCACATAACCCCCATCATCATATTCTATTACACCCATAGTGCTATATCCATGGCTCACGCTCATGTATTGTGTGAAGGTTTATAAGTTTGAGATTACTAAAGTATGAAACAATTGCTTGCCTTGTCATCGGGGTTGCGCATGATGAGAACATTCTTGTGTGATGAAAATGGAGCATGACTAAACTATATGATTTTGTAGGGATGAACTTTCTTTGGCCATGTTATTTTGAGAAGACATAATTGCTTAGTTAGTATGCTTGAAGTATTATTATTTTTATGTCAATATGAACTTTTGTCTTGAATCTTTCGGATCTGAATATTCATACTACAATTAAGAAGAATTACATTGAAATTATGCCAACTAGAATTCCACATCAAAAATTATCTTTTTTATCATTTACCTACTCGAGGACGAGCAGGAATTAAGCTTGGGGATGCTTGATACGACTCCAACGTATCTATAATTTTTTATTGCTCCATGCTATATTACCTACTGTTTTGGGCAATATAGGGATTTATTATCCACTTTTATATTATTTTTGGGACTAACCTATTAACCGGAGGCCCAGCCCAGATTTGCTGTTTTTGCCTATTTTAGTGTTTCAAAGAAAGGAATATCAAACGGAGTCAAAACGGAACGAAACCAACTGGAGAAGTTATTTTTGGAAGGAAAGCTACCGGATAGACTTGGAGCCCACGTCAGGAGCCAAGGGAGGTGCTCACGAGGGTGGGGGGCGCGCCCAGCCCCCTAGGGCGCGCCCCCTGCCTCGTGGGCCCCCCGAAGCTCCACCGACGTACCTCCTGCACCCATATATACCTACGTATCCTGAAACTTCCAGAATGGAGATTAGATCGGGAGTTCCGCCGCCGCAAGCCTCTATAGCCACCAAAAACCAATCGGGACCCTGTTCCGGCACCCTGCCGGAGGGGAGAACCCTCACCGGTGGCCATCTTCATCATCCCGACGCTCTCCATATGACGAGGAGGGAGTAGTTCACCCTCGGGGCTGAGGGTATGTACCAGTAGCTACGTGTTTGATCTCTCTCTCTCTCTCTCTCTCTCTCGTGTTCTTGATTTGGCACGATCTTGATGTATCGCGAGCTTTGCTATTATAGTTGGATCTTATGTTTCTTCTCCCCCTCTTCTCTCTTGTAATGGATTGAGTTTCCCCTTTGAAGTTATTTTATCGGATTGAGTCTTTAAAGATTTGAGAACACTTGATGTATGTCTTGCGTGGGATACCCGGGGTGACAATGGGGTATTCTATTGATCCACTTGATGTATGTTTTGGTGATCAACTTCCGGGTTCCGCCCATGAACCTATGCATAGAGGTTGGCACACGTTTTCGTCGTGATTCTTTGGTAGAAACTTTGGGGCACTCTTTGAGGTTCTATGTGTTGGTTTGAATAGATGAATCTGAGATTGTGTGATGCATATCGTATAATCATACCCACGGATACTTGAGGTGACAATGGAGTATCTGGGTGACATTAGGGTTTTGGTTGATTTGTATCTTAAGGTGTTATTCTAGTACGAACTATAGGGCTGTTTGTGACACATATAGGAATAGCCCAACGGAATGATTGGAAAGAATAACTTTGAGGTGGTTTCGTACCCTACCATAATCTCTTCGTTCGTTCTCCGCTATTAGTGACTTTGGAGTGACTCTTTGTTGCATGTTGAGGGATAGTTATATGATCCAATTATGTTATTATTGTTGAGAGAACTTTCACTAGTGAAAGTATGAACCCTAGGCCTTGTTTCCTACCATTGCAATACCGTTTACGCTCACTTTTACCACTTGTTACTTTGCTGTTTTTATATTTTCAGTTTACAAAAACCTATATCTACCATCCATATTGCACTTGTATCACCATCTCTTCGCTGAACTAGTGCACCTATACAATTTATCATTGCATTGGGTGTGTTCGGGACACAAGAGACTCTTTGTTATTTGGTTGCAGGGTTGCTTGAGAGAGACCATCTTCATTCTACCCTCCTACGAATTGATAAACCTTAGGTCATCCACTTGAGGGAAATTTGCTACTGTCCTACAAACCTCTGCACTTGGAGGCCCAACAACGTCTACAAGAAGAAGGTTGCGTAGTAGACATCATTATTCTCCGGCGACGACAGACGAACCAGTAAACCCTCGTACAGTCGTACTCCCCTCCGCATGGGAAACAACTGCCGAGTCTTCCCTGCCTCCGTGTCGTCCCCTTCCTAGGCCTAGCCGTCGTCCACCGCCATGGTGCTCTCGGCGCAGCGTGGTCAATGTGGTCAACGACCGACTTCCATCGGAAGAGTACTGTGCGTGGAGACGCTGACAGCTGGGTCCACGGCCGCAGCAAGGAAGTGCCTCCTTATTACACGCGAAATAATTATTCCTCCACCTGACAGCAGGGACCCACTGGACGGGCCACCGTATTTCACGAAAAAAACATTTCCCCCTGACTGCTGGGACCCACCAGCTACACCTTCGCACGCAAGGAAGTGCGTCCGGGCAAAAAAAAATGATTCGCCCCCTGATTGCTGGAACCCACCAGCTACATCTTCGCACGCAAGGAAGTGCGTCCGGGCAAAAAAAAACCGATTCGCCCCCCTGACTGTTGGGACCCACCAGCTACATCTTCGCAGGCAAGGAAGTGCCTGACAGCCGGGACCCACCTGGTCGAAGCGTACGTAGTGTTGTCATTCTGGTCGTGAACGTGTACGTACATACTGGTCAATGTAGAGGCGCGCACGTGTCGTAGTAGAGGCGCGCACGTAGCATGTCCATGTACGTACAGCGGCCAGGGTGCAAGAAAGAAAATACGGCCACATATGTGTGCATACGGGCGGGGTCTCGAACGCCTACTCGCGCATACGTACGGCCAGGGCTCGTGTACATGGCTGGGTCAGAACGGAGAAACAGCGTCGTCGTTGTGTTCATACGGAGGCAACGGAATGTGTCGTGTTCATCGGGAGGCAACAGAATGTGGCATGTTCATCGAGAGGCAACGGAACGCGTGGGAGCCAACCGGCTGGGTCGGAACGGAATGCGTGGTCGTGTTCATCAGGAGGGCTTGGACGGAACAGGCGATGGAAACGAGGCCTGGCGTACCGCAGAACGGAGGAAACGGACCTCCTACGGTCGAAACGGGGGTCCTGTTGATCGGGAGGGGTGTGCCGTACCGCAAAACGGAGGAAATGGACCTCCTACGGTCGAAACGGGGGTCCTGTTGATCGAGAGGGGTGTGGCGTACCGCAAAACGGATGAAACAGAACTCCTACGGTCTAAACAAGGGTCCTGATCGGGAGGGGTGTGGCGTACCGCAAAATGGACGAAACGGACTTGTGTTCGAGCGCTACGGTCGAAACGGGGGTCCTATTCATCGGGAGGGGTGTGGCGTACCGCAAAACGGGACTCCACGGGATACTGTTCATCTCCACCGTCGACCTCCTCCAGCCTCTACGGGCTACCGTCGACCTCCTCCAGCCTCCACGGGCTCCTGTTCATCCAGCCTCCACCGCGCGCTACTCCACCGGCTACTATTCAACCACCCCTCCACGTGCACCCCTCCACCATCTACTATTCATCTAGCCCTCCACACCACGGGGTCCTGTTCAACCACCCCTCCACCGTCTACTGTTCATCCAACCCTCCACACCACGGAGTCCTATTCAACCACCCTCCACGGGCACCCCTCCACCGTCTACTGTTCATCCAGCCCTCCATACCACGGGGTCCTGTTCATCCAGAGGCAACGCCACCGCTCACTGTTGATCCAACCCCCCTCCCCCGCAACGCTCACTGTTCATCCAATCGATCCGCTTCAGTTAGCAGCAGTAGCGAAGGAATCGCTCGATCGGGTTTAGTTAGCAGCCATCGATCGATCGCTCAGGTTCAGTAACGCGTAGCCTGCAGTGCAATCGCTCGGGTTCAGTTAGAGCCCAACGCCTCACTCGGGTTCAGTTAGAGCCAACGCCTCGCACACATGCGCGTACGTGTACGAGAGAAACGCGCATCGCTCGGCCCCCGACCTCCCACCGTAACCGGGAACTCCCCTAAATATTCCTCCCCCTCGCTTCTACCACAGTTTTTCCATCATGGACGGCCCAAAGAATGTCATGCCGCTGCGTCTCCGGCCCGCCCAGGACGAAAAGCCCATTTTCTGTCATGATTTTTTGTCATAGAAGTAGGAGCCCACCATATCTATGATGATACCGGGTTTTGTCACAATTATCGTCATAGAAGTGTCATATGTATGACAGAAAAAAAATTCGTTCGGCCCAAAATGTCACAGATGTGTCTTTTTTTTGTAGTGTGATATCGGGCTCATCGTCCGATAACTCCGAGGCGCACTCCTCCCATGAAAACGAGGAGGGGGAAGAGGAAAGTTCTCCCCCCCCCAGCCGGGGGAGACAAGAAAAGGAAGGCCTCCACAACCAGGGAGGCCGAAGGGTCCAAGAAGGGAAGGACCCTCCTCCCGGACTGCTCCACGACAGCCGCCTACAGCGACGACGAGTGGTTGCTCAGGGACAAGCCCCTGGCGAAATCGTAAGTATCCGGATTCCATAGTAATTCATGGTATGTTTTATTGCACTGCTTCTCACCATGCCGAACATGATCATGCAGTCCGTCCCGAGCCCATATCGACGTATCTTTGTCGGATATGAATAGTGATTCACTTCCGACCACCTCCACCCCTCGCCCTACGGACAATGTCGAAGTGTTGTCTCAAAGGACACCAAGCCGAGGGGAGGTACTCCTAGAGGCTCCTCGAGGCGACCTTCCGGACCCTGGGCACAAAGGGAGCAAGACTCCCACGGGATCCAAGTTCGCCCCCCAGCCGAACACTGCGCCGGAACCTCCAGTGGTTCCGGACTCTGGCAGACGACCCCCCGTTAAGAGGGGCAAGCCGCCCGTGCCGGTGGCCTCTGTCCATCAGAGGCACCGGACAACTTGTTGGAATCGCTTCACGGCGCTTCCATTGACGAAGAGCACCGCACTATCATGAGTGCGGTGATCGAGAAGGTTCAGTCCGCCAAAAATGGACTAACTGAAGCTTGTGCCAGCCTCCTAACAGGCTTTCAGGTAAGTAGTCAAAATATAGGAAAATATTACCGCATAGACAGTAGCCCCTGATGTTCTGTTTGGCGTTCACGAAGAAAAGCCGAATAGAGGATCAAATAATAATCACAGGAGTCTAATCATAATATGTCTATGTGAATATGCAGGCTTCACTTCTAGTCATTGCCGCACGTACTGCGGAGGTCGCTGGACTGAAGCAGGACCTTGAGCGGTACGAGGAAGAGCTCGGCCTTGCCAAGAGGCAGCTCGAGGAGAGCAAAGGTAAGCAATATCTTGTCTATATATATTAAAAAGAGATTTGGTTGCAAAATAATAGGATCATCATGAATGTGCCAGGGGCCATGACCGAAGTGGTGACCCTGAAGAAGGCGCTGTCCAAGGCCGAAAACAAAGCGGCAAAGGAGCGCATCAAGCGAGAAAAACAAGAGGCCCGAGTAGGCGAGGTGCAGCAAGAGCTCCAGGCTCTCGTCAAGAAGCACGAGTCCTTGGAGCTTGACTCTAAGACGCGAGAGTCCGAGCTTGTGAAGGCCCTCGAAAGCGCAAAACATGCCAAGGCCGAAGCCCAAAAGGCCCTCCAGGAAATTGAGGCGGTTAAGAACATAGCGGCGGGTAAGGTATTCATTATGCAAAGCAAGCATGTGAAAGAAAATTTCTTTTTACTTACCCGAGTTCGGAGCTCTCTAGGAGCGTTCGCAGATCTGCCCCGCAGTGTGTCGGATGCCGCGGAGTTCTACCGGGCCGAGGAGGGGAGCTCGATGGAGAAGTTGTTCTGGTCTCAGTATACTGGGACCGAACACCCCATGCCTTTGAGTGACCAGCTGAAGCAACTGGTTGAGCTTCACAAGGCTGCCGAACAGGCCATGAAGGATCTCATAGTCCGGATGTGGCCTAGCGAGCCCCTGCCTGGCAGCTACTTCGGCCTGGTGAGGCGGCTTGAGAATGCATGCCCCCGGTTTGAAGTCATCAAGCTGTCCATCTGCATCGAAGGTGCACGCAGGGCCTTTGCCCGTGCGAAAATGCACTGGGCGAAGATGGATGCCAAGAAGCTGGTGAAGGAGGGGCCACCGCAGGGCAAGCAGCATCGCCACCCCGAAATGTATTATGATAGTGTCCTAAAGGGTGCCCGCCTTGTGGTGGAGGAATGTGCTAAAGATGTAATTTTTGAATGAACATGCTCATGTGATCCTGTAATGTGAAAATTAGTTCATTTGCACTATGCAATGCTTTTTGAATTTAAAATATTACCTTCTGTGCGGCCGTTTATAAAATCTGAGAGTTGGCCAGTCGTCGGCTTCTGCCCCCATGTAACTAGTACTGGGGTGTTCAGGATAAACCTGAGCACTCTTTATCCCAATTTTGGGTCCTTCGAGGGAGGTGTTCAGCACAATGAACCAGGCAATCGGACTATAAGGCTTTATCACTCTCACTTAGCCATAGAAGTCTACAATTTTAAATTTTGGCGAAGCCCCTAGTATTTGGAAGGCCGAATTTTGGGTGCTATATACGCCTAAGTCGGGCAAGGCCGACTCCTCGCTCGAAGCGGAAAAAGTCTTTAAGGACTTGAGACCTCTCGAACAGCGACCAGCTCTCGCCTTATCATGACAGTCAGTTTTGGCTTTCTCTACTGAGGTGCTCGTCCGGAAGAACCGGGACACAATCGCAGTAGTTCTCCCAGTGCTACCTTAGCCGATATTGCGGAATGTAAGGTACCAAAACATGGGAGCCGGGCAAACCCAACTATTGACCCAACACATGATTCAGAGCTGCTGCATATAATGCTATAAGTTCGGGGTGCCGCACTGTCAAAAGTGTTCGGACTTCTCATGCCACATTATGGGGTATACGAAAGCCCCTGGCGTACTGGCCGTACCAGAATGTATGGGTGCAAATTATCGTAAATGAACATATAAGAAAAAAGAATGGATGATGCAATAATAGACTAATGCTATGCATTGTTATTTAAATAATAGGTTGAAGCGTATGTATACAGGTAGTGTAAATAAGCAAAGAATAGGACTATTTGACATGTCCTATCCAAGGGCAAGCTGCGTACGGGTATTTAAAACAGGTATGTCGATCGTTATCAGAGACCACCTTGGGATTCCATTGTACGACTTAGCTTCTTGCCTCCTTGGTTGTTCCTTCCCGTAATGTGTCCGGCAATCATGATGCCGGAAAGGGCTTCCAGAGAGTAAGGTCCTGAAAGAGAAAAATGATAAAGGTATGCAGCCCCTAGGGCGGTTGAGCCGCATTACGGGACATGCCCTGATCGTGCCCCCATCTATGCCCATGGTATTTTCAGTGCGTAATTATGTACGCGTGGCACGGATTTCGTCGCTTGACTGGGACTAGGACGGGGGCCGAATTGCTAGGCGAGCTCTGAACATGCCGGGCGATCCTGCTGCAGGTTACTCCAGACTCGCTTAACGGTGTCCGGGGGCTGTATCCCCGAATTGGCGGTTTGCCTTGAAAGGCTACTTTGTGCTTCTGATGCGAGGGCCGTAGTGTGCTCCTTCGTGTGGAGCGAGCGCTCTGTGTTTCCATTGACTGTTATGACCCCCCCTAGGTCCTGGCATCTTGAGCTTGAGGTATGCGTAATGCGGTACCGCATTGAATTTTGCAAATGCGGTTCGCCCGAGCAGTGCATGATAGCCACTGCGGAACGGGACGATATCGAAGATTAACTCCTCGCTTCGGAAGTTGTCCGGAGATCCGAAGACCACTTCCAGTGTGATTGAGCCCGTGCAATGGGCCTCTACACCTGGGATGACACCCTTAAAGGTGGTTTTGGTGGGTTTGATCCTCGAGGGATTATACCCCTTTTGCGCACTGTATCCTGATAAAGCAGGTTCAGGCTACTGCCGCCGTCCATGAGGACTCGAGTGAGGTGGAATCCGTCAATGATGGGGTCTAGGACCAATGTGGCGGATCCACCATGACGAATAATAGTGGGGTGGTCCCTACGGTCGAAGGTGATCGGACAAGAGGACCTTGGGTTGAACTTTGGGGCGACAGGCTCCATCGCATAGACGTCCCTTAATGCACGCTTCCGTTCCCTCTTGGGAATGTGGGTTGCGTATATCATGTTCATCGTCTTCACTTGTGGGGGGAACCTCTTCTGTCCTCCCGTGTTCGGCGGCCGGGGCTCCTCCTTATCATCGCTATGCAGCCCCTTATCCTTCTTTTCGGCATTCAACTTGCCGGCCTGCTTGAACACCCAGCATTCTCTGTTGGTGTGATTGGCTGGCTTGTCGGGGGTGCCGTGAATTTGACACGAGCGATCGAGTATGCGGTCCATACTGGACGGGCCCGGAGTACTTCTTTTGAATGGCTTTTTTCGTTGACCGGATCTAGAGACTCTGAATCCGGCATTGACTGTCGTATCTTCGGCGTTATTGCCGTTGTTGCGGCGCTTGTGTCTGTTACGACGTGGCTTGCTGTCAGCATCTTTAGTATCTGAGGTGGCCGGATTCCTTGATGTGTTGTTGCTGCGAGCCAACCAGTTATCCTCGCCCGCGCAAAAGCGGGTCATGAGTGTCGTGAGGGCTGTCATAGATTTCGGCTTCTACTGACCGAGGTGCCGGGCGAGCCACTCGTCACGGATGTTATGCTTGAATGCCGCTAAGGCCTCTGCATCCGGATAGTCGACAATTTGGTTTTTCTTAGTTAGGAACCGTGTCCAGAATTGCCTGGCCGATTCCCCTAGCTGCTAAGTTATATGGCTCAAGTCATCAGCATCCGGTGGTCGCACATAAGTGCCTTGGAAGTTGTCAAGGAATGCATCTTCCAAATCCTCCCAACTGCCGACGGAGTCTGCTGGCAAGGTATTCAGCCAATACCGAGCTGGTCCTTTGAGTTTTAGTGGGAGGTACTTGATGGCGTGTAGATCATCACCGCGAGCCATGTGGATATGGAGGAGGAAATCCTCAATCCATACTGCGGGATCTGTTGTACCATCATACAATTCGATATTTACGGGTTTAAAACCCTCTGGGAATTCGTGATCCATAACTTCATCAGTGAAGCATAGGGGGCGTGCGGAGCCTCTGTGCCGGGCTATATCACGACGCAGTTCATATGAGTCTTGTCTGCTGTATTCGGCCCGGTCGGATTTACTTTTAGTGTATCCGGCGTGACGGTCATCGTCCTACGTTGGTGCGCGCCCCCGTGACCCGTATATTGATCTTGCGTGTTTTGCCCTGCTTTCCGATACGTCTCGCAGGTCTCGCATGTTGCCCCGAGCCTTAGTATATTTGTTTGATTGGTGGCGGGGTGCACGCTGAACTTCCGGCTGAAACGCCTCTCTGTCTCGACCATGAGGTGGCCGGTCAGCCGCATCGTGCGCTGGTGAAGTAGGTTACAATGCTTCTTCCTCGAGCGACCTATGCTTTGGGTATCTCTTGGAGGGGCGTTCGAGTTCGTATTCCTCGGCCGCAAGGACTTCGGTCCATCTGTCTGCTAGCAAATCTTGATCAGCTCGAAGCTGTTGTTGCTTTTTCTTTAGGCTATTTGTTGTGGCTATAAACCGGCGCTTGAAGCGCTCCTGCTTGATGGGATCCTCAGGCACTATAAATTCTTCGTCGCCGAGGCTCACCTCGTCTTCGGAGAGAGGCATGTAATTGTCATCCTCCGTTTCTCCGTCTGCTGCCTGTTCTGGAGGGCTAGCTTGTTCATCCTCCTGCTATAAATCTGGCTGGAGGGGATTGTCATCATCTTCGGCACTATCCAGAGTGTTATAGTCTCTTGTGCCGGTATCATTGCTTTTGCTATGGCGGGACTTAGAGCGGCGCCGCTGACGTCGGTGCTTGGGTTGCTTCCTGGAGGGGTCATCCTCCGCTGTCTTGTCGCCATTGCCTTCTTTGGGGGTATCCACCATATATATACCATATGATGAGGTGGCAGTCCAGCGCCCTGTGGGTGGTGGTTCCTGTTCATCTCCTGCATCGTCGTCCATACCGTCGATGTCTTCGGAGTCGAAGTCGAGCATGTCGGTTAAATCGTCGACAGTGGCTACTAAGCGGGTGGTGGGTGGGCAGTGAATTTCTTTGTCGTCCGCATCCCATTCTAGCCGGACATAGTTCGGCCAAGGTTCTTCTGACAAGGAGAGAGACCTTAAGGAATTTAGCACGTCGCTGAAGGGCGAGTGTTGGTGTCAAAACCGGCGGATCTCGGGTAGGGGGTCTCAAACTGTGCGTCTAGGCGGATGGTAACAGGAGACAAGGGACACGATGTTTTTACCCAGGTTCGGGCCCTCTCGATGGAGGTAAAACCCTACTCCTACTTGATTGATATTGATGATATGGGTAGTACAAGAGTGGATCTACCACGAGATCAAGGAGGCTAAACCCTAGAAGCTAGCCTACGGTATGATTGTTGTCCGTCCTATGGACTAAAACTCTCTGGTTTATATAGACACTGGAGAGGGCTAGGGTTACACAGATTCGGTTACAATGGTAGGAGATCTACATATCCGTATCACCAAGCTTGCCTTCCACGCCAAGGAAAGTCCCATCCGGACACGGGACGAAGTCTTCAATCTTGTATCTTCATAGTCTTGGAGTCCGGCCGATGATGATAGTTCGGCTATCCGGACACCCCCTAGTCCAGGACTCCCTCAGTAGACCCTGAACCAGGATTCAATCACGACGAGTCCGGCGCGCATATTGTCTTCGGCATTGCAAGGCGGGTTCCACCTCCGAATAATTCATAGAAGATTGTGAACACCAGGATAGTGTCCGGCTCTGCAAAATAAATTCCACATACAATCCGTAGAGAGAATAATATTTACACAAGTTCAATCTGCTGACGTATTATGTGGCGTGACGTCACACCACAACCAAGCCTTTACGTTTTTTATTATACCATCCCAGCGCGTTTAGCGAGGCGGTTTCCTTGGCACGTCTTGTCAAAGCAGAGATCATGTTCCCCTTATTCCGGGATTCCCATCAATACGGACGTGGGTAACCCAACCGCGCTTGTTGCCCCGCCCCCTCCATCGAAGGCGAGTCCCAAACGGTCACGGGGACGGCTCTCCGTATTCTCTCTCTTTATAATGAGACCAAGGCTCGTTCTTTTTCTTCAATCCTTAATCGAATTCGTCCCTCGCCCCGAGTTCCAACACTTTAGGGCTCCAGATTCGAGTGCTTCGGGATTTCGACAATGTACGGCTCCGACCCATAGGGCCGGTGGATGCCCTCCTCCATCACGGAAGAGGACGTGCTGAAGCTGAGAGAAGCCAGGTACTTAACCTATGAGATTTCGCATAGGTTGCCTGCCCAAGGGCAAATCATTCCTACTCCTGAGCCAGGCGAGAGCGTCGTGTTCGTGTCTCACCTCCGTCGGGGTTTGGGCTTCCCGATGGATCCCTTCGTGAGGCGGCTTATGTTTTACTACGGGTTGGAATTCCATGACTTGGCTCCGGAGTCCATCCTCCCTATCTCATCATTTATTGTCGTTTGCAAAGCCTTCCTCCGCACTACCCCTCACTTCGGTTTGTGGCTCAAAACCTTCAACGTGGAACCGAAGATGATCGAGGGGCGTCAAGCAGAGTGCGGCGGGGCGGTGGTAAGCAAGAGGACCGACGCTCCATGGCCTGAGGGCTCTTTCCAGAAGGAGCTCGGCTTGTGGCAACAGGAGTGGTTCTATATCACCGCTCCCCGGGGCAGCAGGCAGAAACCGCCGCCCGTCTTTCGCTCGGGCCCTCCACAACGGCTGACATCATGGGTCAACAAAGGGCTTGACTGGGGACCGTCCAAGGACGTACCTCTTCTGCAGGGCCGGATTCGCGACCTCCAAGAGAGAGAGATCAATCAGGTCGTGGTGACGCAGGTTATGCTGATCCGGCGTCTTCTGCCCTGCAAACGTCGCCCTCTCCGCCTGTGGGAATTCAATCCGGAGGGACCACGAGCTCTCCAACACTTTATGGGTGCAACACCTGTGGAGATGTACAAACTATTCTTTGGATCACAAGAGATGTGTCCGGACTTGACCGAGGACGCCGGCCTAACCTGCAATCGCCAGGATACTCGAGTAAGTTACCCAATGCCTGGACATTCCGTTTGCATATTTACCACAGATTCGCCTTTTAACTAGCTATCCTTTGGACAGGAATGGATAGCGCAAGCAAAACTGATACGGTGTCCGGCCCCCCTCCCAGAGACCACGCCGGATCCCGTGTTAATCAAAATGTTGGAGGTTGCGCCTCCGGAGGAGAGCGAAGGGAGGAACAGGGAAACCACTGCCTCTACTAAGGAGGCTCTCGACAAGGGGGGAGTCAAGAATCCCACCTTCCAGGGGGAGAAGAGGACCGCTTCCGAAGACCCGGAGGCCAAGGCCTCAAAGCGGGGGAAGAAATCTTCACCGGAGGGTCCCACGCTGGGGGAAACCCCAGCCGCACTGTCTCCCCAGATGAACCAGCCCTCCAACGAGCCGTAAGTAGGAAAAGGGTAGTTTTGTGATAAGGGACATCCCTATTTTTATTTCTGAGGATAATCGAAGTTTCTATTTTGTAGTTCGGATCTCCGCCCTTCTCAGCTGAGCTCTTCTTCGGGGGACCTTCGTCCGGAGATGATGGAAAGTGAGACGCCTCCATCTGCAGCGCCGTCGGGTGGGGCGGACGATTCTGAGGTGTCGTCGCGGAGGGTCTCCCCGAGTCCGGCAGGGCCGGAGAGTTTGGCCCCAACTGGTGTATGGCCGGGGGAGCTGAAGGATTTGCTCAAAAGGGCGTCTATCTCAGAAGATCACCGTGCATTGATGAGTACGGTGATTGAAAGAATTTCATCCGCTGAGAGCGGGTTGCATGATGCCGTCAGAAGTTTACTGGCGGGGTTTGAGGTATGTAAAAATGACATGCCTTGTGACAGCTTTGCATATAAAGTGCGCCCTGTATAGATAGTAGCCCCTGAGACTCGGTGCGCTGTCAGAATTGACGGCGTGCCGAGGATCAAAAAATCTCAGTTTTAATATGTCGCCATTCCTGTTCAGGAGGCGGGGTGTTCGGTGGCCAGCCGTACTGATAGAATTGCCGAACTGAAGCGGCAATTGGATGCTGCGGATGCGGACATCGCGCTGGTCAGTAGGCGACTCGACGAGTCGCAAGGTGAGTAATTTCACCGCGGTCACCTGGTAAGGGAGCTGACGCCCATTTCTTACAACATGTATGCTTGATGCAGATGGTGCTGCTACCGTGGAAAGCCTTCGGGCCGAGCTTGCTCAAGCCAAGGAGCAGGCCCGAAGGAGTAATACGGCTGCCTCGAAGGCGGCCGAAGAGCTAACAGCCGAAAAGGCTGCTCACTGCCGAAGCAGGGAAGAGATGGCCGGAATGGCCTTAAAGCTGAAGGATATTACCGACCGCTATGATGTTCTTGTAAAGGAACGCCGAGCGGAGCAAGAGGACCTGAAAAAGGCCACCGCCGAAGCCAAGGATGCCCGTTCTGAAATGAGGGCTATAAAGGAGGAGCTGCGTCAGGCCGGTGATATTGCGGATGGAAAGCCCTTCCTGCTGCGTAGGAGGTTTATGGATCAGAAGTATGCTCAGTTGGGCCAGCTGTGGGGTGCAAAGGATCCTTATATGAATTTGGCGGCGAGTGCGTCGGACGCCGTCGTGCACTTCCGGAGCCAAAAGGATCACGAAATGGAAGAGCTCTTTTGGTCTCAATTCCATAGTCCGGATCGTTCAATTCCGTTAACCGATCGATTGGCTGAATGGGCTGAGCTAAATAGGCTGTCCGGATTTGCCATGAAGGATGTCGTGGCTCATCTGTGGCTGAAGAGGCCCGAGCCTAAAAGTTATTTTGGCTTGTTGCAGCAATTCCTTGGGGCGGTGCCGCATATTAAGGCGATGAAGCGGTCGGCATGCATAGAGGGTGCTCGGATGGCTCTCGCCCGTGTGAAGACATACTGGATGGAGATGAATGCCACCGATGTTGCAACCCGGAGTCCGGACGAGAACCGGTTACCCGCCGAGCACTATTTTGGGGAAGTCCTGCAGGGTGCTCATTTAATAGAGTCGCAGTGCTCGAAAAATGTTATGTTCAAATGATATGTATGATTTGTGAAACCATATTTATAATGTAACCGCTTTTTATACTTGTGCGTTCAAGTATTGAAATATCTCCTGTGCGGCCGTTTAGAGTGTATATAACCTGAAAGATGGCAGTCTTCGGCTTCAGCCCCCACGCACATGGTGCGGGGGTGTTTGCAAAAAAGGCGCATTTTCACACTTAATCCAACGTCTTGGTCCTGTGAAGGAGGTGATAGCGTAGCAATCTAGGCAACCCGACTATAATGCTTTATCACTTTCACTTAGCCATATGAGTTCGAGGGTGGGGCACCGCGTCTCCCGAATTCGGGGCGCGTATGTGCCTAACCGGGAAATGGCCCTTCGTCAAAGCGGAGGAATTCTAAACATTCCGGTAGTCGATCGAGTGGTTGACCAGTCTCTCGCTATATCATGACAGTTAGTTTTCGGCTTTCTCTACTGAGGTGCTCGCCCGGCCGAACCGGGGCACAATCGCAGTAGTTCTCCTGGTGCCGCGTTAGCCGATGATACGGAATGTAAGGCAGCAAAACACAGGAGCCGGGCAAACCCAACATTTGACCAAAGACATGATTCGGAGCTGATGCATATAAGGCCTAACTCGAGACGCCGAACACTCCCTGAGGTGTTCGGTCTTTATAATAATGGGCAGAACAATGCCCTAAGCCCCTAGTGTCCATGTACAGGCGAGAACTTCTGACGTGGCCGATGCCAAAACGCCAGCCTCCTCCTCGGTTATGGTAAGGAACCGGGGGATGTGTATCAACAAGAGACAGTAAGAAAGGTTTACGCAGGGTCTTAATCTGAAGAGAATCCTTGCAACGGGTCCCTGCTGCACGTCTGCGCCTGTGTCTCTGTTGTGCTGTATCCTGGATGGGTGTAGCACGCTGTTCATCTGTAAAAGAGAAGAACTTAGTTTGAGAAGGTATCATGCAAAAAATGTATGTATAACAAAGTATGAAGAAATGAATGAATTTGAGCTTTTATTGGCTCTTAGTGTTCATGCGCACAGCCCCTTGTAAAGGGGTATGCGGCTAGGAAGCCCCTAGTTTATTTATGCCAGGCTCGCCTAATCGTGTCCGGGGTCTTTGAATGACCTATTTTTTAGGGGCTGTTACTAGCGAGGCCGGATTAGCGTGTGACTGTCAAGGCAGTCTCGCGTTCTTCCGTAGTCGAGAAACACTCGGAGTTACCTCTTAATGAGATGATGCCGCGTGGATCGGGCATTTTAAGCGTAAGATATGCATAATGCGGTATTGCGTTAAAGCGGGCGAAAGCTTCGCGTCCCAATAGTGCTTGATGGCAACTTCTAAATGGGGCGATATGGAAGATTAGCTTTTCGCAATGGAAGTTATCGGATGACCCGAACACAACTTCTAGTAGTTAGGAGCCCATGCAATTGGCATAAGGTCCTGGCGTCACTCCTTTGAAGGAAGTGCTGCTACGGCGAATTTTGGCAGGGTCTATCCCCATTCTGCGAATTGTGTTCGGATATAGCAGGTTTAAATCACTACCGCCGTCCATTAGGACTTGTGTAAATTGTAGCCCGTCGATTACAGGATCCAATATCAAAGCAGTCCATTCTGCGTTTCGAATACTTCTGGAGTAATCCAGATGGTCGAAAGTAATTGGTTTTGACATCCAATCTCTTGATTCCGCTGGGGTGGACCATGCGGTGTGTGCTTTGGTAGGTGCCGCCGTGTTTTTCCTTGTTATCACTTGAAGTGAATTTACTGTTTTGACTTCTTGTGGGAAGTTCTTTTGTTTTCCCGCGCTCTGCTTGGGGGGTTCGTCATTGTCCTTGCTTGGTGTGTCGAGCCCATTGTGTTCGGCGTTGAGTCGGCCGGACTGCTTGAAGACCCAACAATCTCTGTGGGTATGGTTTGCAGGCTTCCCGGGTGTACTGTGAATTTGGCATATCCTATCCAAGATTTTGTTTAGGTTGGATAGCTCATCACTGTTATCTTTAAGAGGCAGTGCTTTGTTGTTCCGCCGAGAGCTTTTGAATCCGGCGTTAACTGCCGTGCTCTTTGGGCCATTTTCCTTATTTCGGCGCTGATCTTTTCTGCGTCGTGGTTTCCCATTTCCATCCCTGACTTCGGATGTACTCGGGTCACTGGTGCTGCATCTTGTCAGCCAGCTATATTCCCCCGCGCAAAAGCGGGTCATGAGGCTTGTTAGCGCGGCCATTGTTCTTGGTTTTTCCTGGCCGAGGTGTCTGGCGACCCATTCGTCTCGGACGTTATGCTTAAAGGCTGCCAAGGCCTCGGCGTCCGGACAGTCAACTATTTGGTTCTTTTTGGTGAGGAACCTGTTCCAGAATTTGCGTGCTGACTCTCCGGGTTGTTGAGTTATGTGACTTAAATCGTCTGCATCCGGAGGTCGGACATAAGTCCCTTGAAAATTTGCTCGAAACGCATCCTCGAGCTCCTCCCAACTTCCAATGGTATTCTCTGGGAGGCTTTTGAGCCAATGCCGAGATGGCCCTTTAAGCTTGAGGGGTAGGTATTTTATGGCGTGGAGATCATCTCCTCTGGCCATATGTATATGTAGAATATAATCCTCGATCCAGACTTCGGGGTCTGTTGTTCCATCGTATGCCTCTATGTTTACGGGCTTGAATCCCGCTGGAAATTCATGATCCAGTACCTCATCGGTGAAACATAGTGGGCGTGTGGCGCCCCTGTATTTAGGCGTGCCGTTATCTTCGAACGCTCGGCGTGTTATGCTGCTTCCTGGAGCCTTTTTTGGCCCATAGATGGACCTGACCGGGCCATATTCTCTGCCAGGATCTTTATGTGGATCGTGTGTCGGCTTGTGTGCGGCGCCGTTTGCCGCTCTTAGCCTGTCATCTGGTCGTCTATCCGGCCAGGCGGCCTCTTTGTTTTTTGGCTGTGAGGGCTCTGCGGCCTCTTCGTCAAATTCGGGCAATAGTTTGCGCTTCGGGTAGCTCTTTGTTTGGTGGCTATTGTCGTACTTATCTGCGGTCTGGAGTACTTTGCTCCATCTTTTTCTGAGTACGTCTTCCGCTGTTTTGAGCTTCCGCTTCTGTTTCTTCAAACTTCTTGCAGTGGCGACGAGCCTTTTTTGAAGGTTCTTATACTCCGGTGGTGTGTCCGGCGTTAGATCGTCTGGACTGTTATTTTTGCTGGAGATGGGTTGCTCGTCCAATTCATCCTGTTCGGATGGTTGCTTGGTGGCATGTTCGTCCACCGGTTCGCCCTGCTCTATGGCTGGGTCGGTATAGGTGCTGTTGTTGTCAGGGCGGGACTTCGGGCGGCGCTTGCGTCGCCGTTTTGGTTGTTTTTCGATGGAATTATCCTTCCCCGTGTCCCGTTGTTCCTCGTTATCGCTTCCTTTTGGTGTATCCACCATGTATACGTCGTATGACGAGGTGGCCTTCCAGTGCCCCGTAGGCGCTGGTTCTTGGTCGTCTCCGGCCTCGTCGTCCATACCGTCGATGTCCTCGGAGTCGTAGTCTAGCATGTCGGTTAGATTGTCGACAGTGGCTACAAAGTGGGTGGTGGGTGGGTTTTGATTTTCTTCGTCGTCCGCATCCCAACCGTCCTGATCGCAGTCCGGCCAGGGCTCTCCAGATAGCGAGAGATACCTTAGCGAATTCAGGATGTCGCCAAAAGGTGAATGTTGAAAGATGTCTGCGGTGGTGAACTCCATGATAGGCGCCCAATCGGATTCGATCGGAGGGGGCGCGGGAGGTTCGGAGTCCGGCGAGGAGTCCGGCACCTCAGAGTCACAAGCCTCACAAGGGACAAGGTCGGTATTCGGCTCTATCGCCGTAGATGTAGCAGCCCCCGAGGCGGTGTCTAGCCACCCGTCCTCGATCTGCGCAGCCGGCTCCGAATTGAGGATCAGAGTGGACTCGTGTGCGGCTTCCAGGGCACTGTCCGGCGACAGAGCTAAATCGTGTCCATCGAGACAGTGCGGCACGCTCGGCAGTGGCTCGAATCCATTGAAGATCAAGTCTCCGCGGATGTCAGCCGTGAAGTTCACACTTCCAAATCTGGCCTGATGGCCAGGGGCGTAGCTTTCAATCTGCTCCAGATGGCCAAGCGAATTGGCCCGCAGTGCAAAGCCGCCGAATACAAAGATCTGTCCGGGGAGAAAAGTCTCACCCTAGACCGCGTCGTTAATGACGATCGAAGGAGCCATCGAGTCTATCGGTGACGACACAGAGGAACTCTCAATGAAAGCACCAATGTCGGTGTCAAAACCGGCGGATCTCGGGTAGGGGGTCCCGAACTGTGCGTCTAGGCGGATGGTAACAGGAGACAAGGGACACGATGTTTTTACCCAGGTTCGGGCCCTCTCGATGGAGGTAAAACCCTACTCCTGCTTGATTGATATTGATGATATGGGTAGTACAAGAGTGGATCTACCACGAGATCAAGGAGGCTAAACTCTAGAAGCTAGCCTATGGTATGATTGTTGTCCGTCCTATGGACTAAAACCCTCCGATTTATATAGACAACGGAGAGGGCTAGGGTTACACAGAGTCGGTTACAATGGTAGGAGATCTACATATCCGTATCGCCAAGCTTGCCTTCCACGCCAAGGAAAGTCCCATCCGGACACGGGACGAAGTCTTCAATCTTGTATCTTCATAGTCTTGGAGTCCGGCCGATGATGATAGTTCGGCTATCCGGACACCCCCTAGTCCAGGACTCCCTCAGCGAGTGCTGAAAGATATCCGTGGAGGTAAACTCCGTGATCAGCGCCCAATCGGATTTGATAGGCACGGACGCAAGCGGCTCGGAGTCCATGGTCGGAGATGAATCCAGTGGTTTGGCAACACGGCTCTCGTAAGGGGTGAAATCAGTATCCGGCTCTATCGCCACTAAGAGTGCGGCCTCCATGGCGGGGTCTATGCACCCGTCCTCGGATGGTGCAATTTGCTCCGGGTTGGAGGCCCGAGCGGTTGCAGGTGTGATTTCCCGAACACTGTCCGACGACAGAGCTAAATCATGCTCATCGTGATCGTGCGGCGAACCTGGCATGTGCTCGAATCCGTCGAAGATCAGGTCTCCGCAAATGTCGGCAGTGTAGTTCAAGCTTCTGAACCTGACCTGGTAGCCAGGGGCGTAGCTCTCGATCTGCAAAATTAGTATTTCTGTCTGTTTTCTGAATTATCCATGCAATAAAAAATACCTCGAAAATAAAAGTTCTCCAAATGCCCTGAAATTTATATATGATTTTTATGGAATATTTGAGAATATTTGGCACTGAGAACACATCAGGGGGAGCTGGCACCTGGCCATGAGGGTCTAGGGCGCGCCCACCACCCCTGGGCACGCCCCCCTGCCTTGTGGGCCCATGGTGGTCCCCTCCACTTATTCCAGCCACCACACACTCCTTCTTCCTCCCAAAAAAATCACCAACCAGCTCAAGCACGAGTTCTTGCTCATCTTGCTACCATTTTCGATCTCCTTGCTCAGAGCACCTCTTACAAAACTGCTTTGGGAGATTGTTCCTTGGGATGTGACTCCTCCAATGGTCCAATTAGTTTTTGTTCTAGTGCTTTATTCATTGCAAATTTTTGCTGCCTAGGTGACCATGTTCTTGAGCTTGCATGACAAATTTACTTGGTCCCAAGTAGTTCTAATGCATGATATAGTCTCTAGGCACTTGTGGGAGTAGTTGCCATCAATTTTGTTGAGTTTGGTTCACTTTTAATTAAAGTTACTAAAAATTTCAGAAATTTTCAGAAAATGATGAAGAGATTTTTGAGGGGTTCTTTGAGCCGAAGCTCGAAGGATAAGCAAAGTGAAGAAGAAGAGAGGCCCAAGTATAATCTCCCTCGCATCACGGAAGTTCGGCCGTGTGAATGGCCTTGTGATGATTTCTTGAGAGCAGCCGGGATTTATGATGATTTTTATGAGTTGGCTGATAACGCATGCCTCACCGACTTCATCCGCGACCGACGCGAACAGTATCTCTTACTCACTAATATCTTTGTGCAAAATTATCATTTCCATGCTAGGAGGTCACCACCTTCGGTGGATTTTTATTTATATTATGAGTAGGAGATGCCCCTCTCTGAATTTTGTGAGGTTTGCGAGTTGCCCTTTTCAGGCATAATAGAGGAACCACATCGTGATGGTGTGGAGGGGTTTATTGATACAATTGTTGTAGGGGAAACTAGGAAAGTTTCCGATGCGAGAATTACTAGCATACATTTTCCTGTTTTACGTTACTTTGCAATATTTGCTAGTAGATGCTTAATTGGTCGCAGAAACTGTGGCAACCTAAGTACCCCCGACATTGTTATTTTGTGCCATGCCTTGTTTCGTGATGACACATTTAGTATGGGCGCCATTGTTGCAAAGCGGTTAAATCTTAACCGTACTAAGGGTCCCATCTTGGGAGGCGTCTTCGCCTCGCGCCTCGTTGCATACTTTAACATGCCTATCAGGCATTATGAGAAATAAGAAAAGTTGTTGCTAACAGTTTTTCTAGACTATAAGAGTATGGTTGCACATGATTTCATTGTTAAGAACAAGATAAAGGAGCTTAACTATAGACTGTTATTTGATAAAAATCACCCTGAGACTATTAATTTGCTTGCTCCTTCCTTGTTTGACTTATCTGCAGGCAAGTACCTGGTTCCGCTGGAGGCCATTCACGCCCACCGAAACCCCACACCAGCTACAGAGCCAGAGCCGAAACCATTTGTTCCTTCACGACAGTCTGTTTACCAGTGGGATCTGGAGGAGGTTGCCAACCAGTGGCAATCCGAGGCTTCATCTCAGTACGACCCCAGCTACAACTTTGGATATCCGTCAGACCAGCCGTGGCAGTAGACCAACTTAGGCCAAAAGCCAAACTTGGGGGAGTACGCATTTCTCACCGACATTACATTTATGTTCACACACTCATGCTAGTTGTCGGTGCTCATACTTTTTCATTGTACTATCCATGCTAGTTTATTTTCCTTTTTTTATGCTTTCTTCTTGTGTGTTTGAAAAACCTTAAGAAAAATTAAAAAAAATAGTTGTAGCGTTTAGCTAGTTTACTTTCTTGCTTGTAGTAGTAGTAATAATTAAAAGAAAACCCAAAAACATTTCATGTTCTTCTTTTGCTTGTTGGGAGCTTTCCCGTGTAAATAGTTTTTATTTCTTTTCTTTCCTTTGTGGGTCGAAAGGAGAAGACCATAATGAAATTGTTGATGTGGCTCTTATATGCATTGTTGTTGATTTAACCATGAGCCCATATTACCTTGTCTTCTCCTTTGAATTGAATGCTTGCAGATTCCAGCTTAGTCCAATGCACGTGCACTTTTATTATTATACACATCGTTCGGTCGTGCAAGTGAAAGGCAATTATGGCGATATATGATGGACTGACTGAGATGAGAGAAGCTGGTATGAACTCGACCTCTCTTGTTTTTGTAAATATGATTAGTTCATTGTTCCTGATTCAGCTTATTATGAATAAACAGATTTGCAATGACAATTAGAGATTATAGTTGCTTATGCCATGCTTAATTAGCTAGGAGTTTATAATGGTCTATCTTGCGTGCCAACATCTCTACTATTAAAGGAGAATCGAACGTCGTGATGGTTCGACCTCCCATCGTACAACCCCACGCTAGAAAACATGGCAGGAAAAACCCACGTTCGAGTATACCCAAAAAAAACATATCGCACGATCTCCACCTCCTCGACGAGACCCCGACCTTACCGTTTGCATCTCAGATCTCTCACACGACCCGTCCACATCCGCACCCCCCCTCTCCCATGACCACCTAGCGCCTCCGATGACACCCCGGCCATGGACTTTTTGCCATGGGCGCCTCCTTTTGCCATGCCCGCGCATGGTCGGGACCGGCACCGCACGATGGAGATAGCTGCACAAGAGCTGCGGCGGTGGAGGTCGAGGAGGAGGAGGAGGAGTGCTCGGGGAAGTGTGTAGGGTGCTTCCCAGAATACCTACGCCGCCGAGATGGGCGCCACCACTCTCCTCGGCGGGTTCAACTTCGTCGTCTACTCCAGCGGCATCACCGCTGCCGCGCTCTACTGAGTCACGGCATCGCCGCCGTCGACGATTCATTCAGGCACGGCGCCCACATCGGTGGAGACTAAGGGAGGGACGAGTGCAATGACTACCTCCGTGGCGGGTGCCACGGCGTCCGCCCTGAACGCGTTCAGGCACTGCGCCCACGTCAAACAACCCAAGCTCGACTGGGGAACTTCACCATCCGTCTCGGACACTGCCCAGTTAGCACGTGCTTGCCATTGTCTCGAATTTTGACACCTGGATGGATTTGTACTTGGACGACTACTCACACCTAACATGTCTCCTCCCTCACTGCCGGTAGGCAACTTTGCTTTTCTGAATTTCTTCAGCGATGTTAGATTCTGCCGGTAAACATGTGATTTTGATTCTGGCTTGCTTGATCATCTGTCATGTGTGATGATGCACAATGCCCAATAGAGTGGCTCTACTTGTCTTTTTTTTGCGGGAGAGAGTGGCTCTACTTGTCTATATGCTTTCCGGAAGTTAATTTTGCCGGCACCCCTAATTTCTTGCTTAATGTGCTCAGTTAGTTGTTGTCTGTTGCTTTTGATGGATGGATCAACTTCTAACTTGGATTGACTTTTGTATGAACTCAACATGTACTTGTCAGCTACCTTGGAACTTCTCATCCTTCATTTTTTCTGAAGAATTAGAACTGCAGACGAACTATGCGTCTGCCTCCTTTATCATCATTTGTGGTGACCCGGACCAACGTTTTTGCACAGGTTTGCTACCACCTCGTTGTCCCTGGTACAACAAAGATGGGGGCAACTGATGGCTTCACGAATTAGGAGACGGAGGACAAGGACGGCCTGGCATTCAGCAACATTATTATCATACCATGAATACTACTGGTTAATGTGGGTAAAATTCAGGATGATGTCTTTTTCTATATATTGCCTGGCACAACACATGTGCGCAAGTCCTCTCTGTTGTAGCTAAATATTTGCATTCTCTACTTGGGTAACATTATTTCCACTTTCTAACCTTTCTTTCTACTTAATTGATTAATTATCATGGTTATTCATTTATCTTTGTTTTTCCCATGAGCAGAGCAACTTACTTGTGGATGAAAAAGAAATCAGTCCGCAAAATATTTTAAATTCATTGTTTATATCTGGTGAAAGGGAGCCTGCTTTCACTTGTGCATCCTGCTACTAAGAAGTTTCACTTTTTTAGGAGTTAGGAGACAGAGGAAGAGGACGGCCAGGCCCTCGATCAACAACATTATTATCATACCATGAATTACTATTGGTTAATGTCAGTAAAATTCAGGATGATGTCCTTTTCTATCTCTTGTCTGGCACAATACATGTGCGCAAGTCCTATCTGCTGTAGCTAAATATTTGCATTCCCTACTTGGGTAAAATTATTTCCACTCTCTAACTTTTCTTTCTACTTAATTGATTAATTCTCATGGTTATTCTTTTATCTTTGTTTTTTCCATGAGCAGAATGACAAAAGAAATCAGTCCGTAAAATATTTTAAATTCATTCTTTCTACTAAGAAGTTTCACTCTTTTACTAATGCACATCAATTGGTAAGGATGAAACGATGCCAGTTTGCTTTACGTTGGTTATACATGTGCATACTTTGCTATGTTAGATTTAGCAAAAAGAGTTATTTTATTCACCCACCCATCTCTATGTTTTTTTGGTAATGCTGATATGTTTTTTCATCTTCCGATCTAGGAGTACTTTGCTGCAGTTGTGCTCTTGTTACTTTGTTTGCAGGTCAGCCGGACTGAATTTTTCATGTTAACGTAAGTCATGGTAGTAGGCTATGGCGACACTGAACTGGAAGCCCTCCTAGCAGAACAAATTGAAAATGGTCCCATCCTCCTATCCGTGCTTATCTTAAATACTTCGCTATGGTTGAAAGGTAATATCATCAAAAAATAAGTAAGAAACAGGGGAGTTAGGAGGGGAATTTGGTACTGTATAGGGTTTCAGTCTCGGCTCCATCGCCACCATGATAACGTAAATATGCTAAGCCTATTTTGTTAGCATGTGCATTGTTTTAACTTTTCTAAATTTACTAGGAGTGCAGCTTTGGTGCAAGAAAGTCTGCAAATTTTTATATTGGTGAAGGCCTAGATTATAGTTGGTTTGTAACATTTCAGTATACATGTGACAGCTTATAGAGAATATAATTGCTTCGCTTCGTATTGCATTTTTCTCTCCTTCCACTCTTGGATTACAGATATCATCCTAGCGAGGATTGTGACGACGTGTTAATACATTTGTTTCCCAGGCTCTTCTCTTCTATCTAGCTTATTCCCTCAGTGTCTTGCTTCTTTTGTTTTGGTTACGGATATTTTTGTTTGCACATCAGTTAATAGAAAACCAAAAGTAAAGTTACTAATGTGTGCCTAATTTCATGTCTGCGTTCAGAAGTACACAAGGAAAGACTTTTTCCTTTCTGTTTTGACATAAATTGGTGTGCCCAATAGCTGTGCCAAGTGTGCTTTAAAAAATACTGCACCGAACCTACCAAACATGTAGGTTCCATGAATTTAGTATTTAGTTACAAAACATAGTGCCAATATAGATTTGAAAATACACTATGACCTAACAACTTTCAACTCTATCTATTCGAAGTTGCATCTAAGATTTCTTTAATGTATAGACTCACCTTGTACTGGGTTTTCTATGATCGGTGGAGATGAGGACTTAATGCGGCAGAGATTTACTTTACGACATTAGTTCCAATGCGTATGTGGGTTTAGTAGTGTGGTTGTTCTTTAAAGAAAGGATTGATTACCTTTTGAAGTCAAGAAAAGAAAGGAAAGGGCTATTTATGAGTTTCACTCCAACAACTTGTGTTGTGCCTTCTGTATGTGGTTTTTGACTAATTTTCTAATTAATTAGGAAATCTTTCTTGCCCCTTTCAAGGTGCTATATGACAAAATTTAATATATTTTAATAGTTTTATATACATTTTAAATTACAGGCATGTTCAATCAATATTTGTATGTCTAATTTTACTGCCCGTGGCAACGCACGGGCGTTCAACTAGTGCTATTAAAATGGTTGTGATGTGGTATGGTAGGGTGGTATCCTCCTTTGAATGATTTAAGTGACTTGACTTGGCGCATGTTCACACATGTAATTGAAACCAATCAACATAGCCTTCACGATATTTATGTTCATGGTGGATTATATCCTACTCATGCTTGCACTCAATGTTCATTAATTTTAATCCATGTTCATGACTGTTGTCGCTCTCTAGTTGGTCGCTTCCCAGTCTTTTGCTAGCATTTACTTGTACTAAGCAGGAATACTGCTTGTGCATCCAATCCCTTAAACCCCAAAGTTATTCCATATGAGTCCACCATACCTTCCTATATACGGCATCTACCTGCCGTTCCAAGTAAATTTGTATGTGCCAAACTCTAAACCTTCAAATGAAATTCTGTTTTGTATGCTCAAATAGCTCATGTATTAACTGGGGTTGTCTGTATCTTCCATGTTAGGCGGGTTATTCTCAAGAGGTGTGGACTCCGCTCCTCATTCACGAGAAAATGGCTGGTCACTGGGATGCCCAGTCCCATGCTTTAAGCAAACCAAATCGAAATAATTGCAAACAAAACTCCCCCAGGGCTGTTGTTAGTTGGAGGCACTCGTTGTTTCGAGCAAGCCATGGATTGATGCTTGTTGGTGGTGGGGGAGTATAAACTTTACCATTCTGCTTGGGAACCACCTATAATGTGTGTAGCATTGAAGATATCGCCATCTCTTGGTTGTTATGTTGACAATGAAAGTATACCACTCAAAATATTATTTATCTCTATTTCAAAACCAAGCTCTGGCACCTCTACAAATCCCTGCTTCCCTCTGCGAAGGGCCTATCTATTTACTTTTATGTTGAGTTGTCACCCTCTTATTAAAAAGCACTAGCTGGAGAGCACCGTTGTCACTTTGCATTCATTACTATTAATTTATATTGGGTATGACTATGAAGGGATCTCTTTTACCATGAATTACAATGTCTAGTCAGTCCTTGATCTTTAAAGGTGCTCTGCATTTATGTTTTGCGGCCTCAGAAAGGGCTAGCGAGATACCATCTTGTTATATCATATTATGATTATTTTGAGAAAGTGTTGTCATTCGAGATTTGCTATTATTGCTCGCTAGTTGATTATGCCATTGATATGAGTAAACATGAGACCTAAGTGTTATTGTGAATATGGTTAGTTCATAATCTTTCCTGAAAACTTGAGTGCTGGCTTTACATATTTACAACAACAAGAGCAAACAGAGTTTGTAAAAGTTTTTCTTTATCACTTTCAGTTTATCAACTGAATTGCTTGAGGACAAGGAAAGGTTTAAGCTTGGGGGAGTTGATACGTATCCAACGTATCTAATTTTCCAAACACTTTTGCCCTTGTTTTGGACTCTAACTTGCATGATTTGAATGGAACTAACCCGGACTGACGCTGTTTTCAGCAGAATTGCCATGGTGTTAATTTTGTGCAGAAACAAAAGTTCTCAGAATGACCTGAAAATCAACGGACAATTATTTTGGAATCTATAAAAAATACTGGCAAAAGAATCAAGGCCAAGGGTCCCACACCTTGTCCACGAGGGTAGGAGGTGCGCCTGCCCCCCTGGGCGTGCCCCCTGCCTCGTGGGCCCCCTGGTGCTCCACCGACCTCAACTCCAACTCCATATATTCACGTTCGAGGAGAAAAAAATCAGAGAGAAGGATTCATCGCGTTTTACGATACGGAGCCGCTGCCAAGCCCTAAACTCTCTCGGGAGGGCTGATCTGGAGTCCGTTCGGGCCTCCGGAGAGGGGAATCTGTCGCCATCGTCATCATCAACCATCCTCCATCACCATTTTCATGATGCTCACCGCTGCGCGTTAGTAATTCCATCGTAGGCTTGCTGGACGGCGATGGGTTGGATGAGATTTATCATGTAATCGAGTTAGATTTGTTAGGGTTTGATCCCTAGTATCCACTATGTTCTGAGATTGATGTTGCTATGACTTTGCTATGCTTAATGCTTGTCATTAGGGCCCGAGTGCCATGAACTCAGTTCTGAACCCTTTATGAGGAGAAAAAAACCAGAGAGAAGGATTCATCGCGTTTTACGATATGGAGCCGCCGCCAAGCCCTAAACTCTCTCGGGAGGGCTGATCTGGATTCCGTTCGGGGCTCCGAAGAGGGGAATCCGTCATCGTCATCATCATCAACCATCCTCCATCACCAATTTCATGATGCTCACCGCCGTGCGTGAGTAATTCCATCGTATGCTTGCTGGACGGTGATGGTTGGATGAGATTTATCATGTAATCGAGTTAGATTTGTTAGGGTTTGATCCCTAGTATCCACTATGTTCTGAGATTGATGTTGCTATGACTTTGCTATGCTTAATGCTTGTCACTAGGGCCCGAGTGCCATGAACTCAGATAAGAACCCTTTATGTTTTCATCAATATATTTGTGTTCTTGATCCGATATTGCAAGTTATAGTCACCTACTATGTGTTATGATCCGGCAACCCCGAAGTGACAATAATCGGGACCACTCCCGATGATGACCGTAGTTTGAGGAGTCCATGTATTCACTATGTGTTAATGGTTTCGTCCGGTACTCTATTAAAAGGAGGCCTTAATATCCCTTAGTTTCCGCTAGGACCCCGCTGCCACGGGAGGGTAGGACAAAAGATGTCATGCAAGTTCTTTTCCATAAGCACGTATGACTATATTCATAATACATGCCTACATTACATTGATGAATTGGAGCTAGTTCTGTGTCACCCTATGTTATAACTATTACATGAATAATCGCATTCGGCATAATTATCCATCACTGATCCAATGCATGCGAGCTTTTCACATATTGTTCTCCACTTAGTTACTTTATCGTTGCTACTGTTACAATCACTACAAAATCGCTATCGTTACTTTTGCCACTACTACCATTACTATCATACTACTTTGCTACTAAACACTTTGCTGCAGATATTAAGTTATCCACGTGTGGCTGAATTAACAACTCAGTTGCTAATACTTGAGAATATTCTTTGGCTCCCCTTGTGTCGAATCAATAAATTTGGGTTGAATACTCTACCGTCGAAAACTGTTGCGATCCCCTATACTTGTGGGTTATCTACCGCCGCCCTAGCAGCAGAAGTACAGAGCAGCCTTCTCAAGCAGAACCGTAATCCGGCTACCGAGCCCCTGGACACCATTAAGAGGGTCCGGACTACGCTGCAACAGGACAGCTCGGCTCGTCAAGAGCTCGATTAGCAATTTGGCCTCCGTCCCAGCCCCGATCAGGTAGTGGCATTCGTACCACGCGTGCATAATTACGCACTCGAAATTCCATGGGCATCAACGGAGGCGCAGCTAGCTTGTGATCCACAGTTCGGCTCGACCGATCCCAGACACACATATACTTTCACTAGTTCCTTTTTCCTTTTCCAGGTTTCTTTTACATAGGCCTTCTTTAAACGGCCTGATCATCGGTCCAATAAAAGGATAAATATACCAGGATGGCAAGAAGCACAAACGTACAGGGGAAGGTCTAGAGGTCAATTCAACGATCACTCTACCTGTTGTCAGGACCCGCACGCAGCTCGCCTTTGGTTGTGGCATGTTACAAAGCCGGTTGCTTATCGCACTATTTGTATCAATGTGCTTTGACGCATTAATCCAGTTATAATGGAAACAGTTCGCGGCCCAAGTTTAAGGGCCCTAGATATTACCCCTGCTCTCTTTCTGTTTTCCTTTTGATAACTTATATTTTAGCACCAAGGGCTCCTCAGCACCCCACGCTACGGCAATGAAAGTCCGAACAGTTTTTATAGTATAGTTCGGCACCCCGAATTTAGCATTATATGCATTGGCTCCGAATCATGTCTTTGGTCAATAGTTGGGTTGCCTGGCTCATGTGCTTGCTACCTTACGTTCTGCTATATCGGCTAAGGTAGTAAAGGGAGAAATACTATGATTGTGCCTTGGTTTATCCAAAGGAGCACCTCAGTAGAGAAAGCCGAAAACTGACTGTCATGATGCGGCGAGAGCCGATCAGCTGTTCGGAGGTTGCAAATCGTTGGAGATTTCTTCCGCATTACGCGAAGGATTGGTACTTCCTGATCAGACACTTATAGCACACTAGTTTGGATACTAGGGGCTGCGTCCATGTTTTTATTGTCGAACTCCTATGGCTAAGTGAGGGCATTAAAGCAGAATAGTCTGGTTGCCTGGTTCGTTGCGCTAAACAACTCCTTCAAGGACCATATAATTGGATCAAGATTGTTTAGATTCCATCCCGAACACCTCCGTACTACCTACGTGGGGGCAGAAGCCAACGACTGGCCAACCCTCAGATTTCATACAACACGGCCGCACAGGAGGTAAAACTAAAAACATAACAAGCATTATATTACAAACCCCACTTTGTTTTATCATTCAAGGTAGAGGCAACTTGAATACATTCATTCAAAGATCACATCTTTCGCACAATGATCCGCAACAATGCGGGACCCCTCCAAGACATCACCAAAGTATCGCTCGGGTGGGCGGTGCTCCTTGCCCTCAGGCGGCCCTTCGGTCGCTAACTTGATAGCGTCCATCTTCGCCCACTAGACCTTGACATAGGAGAAGGCCAGACGCGCGCCCTCGATGCAGACGGACCGCTTGATGACATCCATCCAAGGACAGGCATCCACTAGCTGCTTCACAAGGCCGAAGTAACTGCTGGGTATAGCTTCGGCTGGCCACAACCGTATTATCAAATCCTTCATGGCCAGTTCGGCCACCCTGTGCAGCTCGACCAACTGTTTTAGCTGATCGCTGAAGGGCACCGGATGTTCTACCGCAAGATATTGCGACCAGAACAGCTTCTCCGTGGAGCTCCCTTCTTCGGCTTGGAAGAACTCCGCATCGTCGGCCACACTTCGTGGCTGATCAGCAAAAGCCCCTGGAGAACTCCGAATCTGGGTTAGTAAAAGATACTTCCTCTTCATATATTTTCTCTGCATACTGAATGCCTTACCCGCCGCGACCTTCCTGGCCTCCTGGATCTCTTGGAGGGTTCCCTGGCCCACATTCCGGGCCATCTCCACGCTCCGACGAGCCTTGGAGAGTTTGGTCTCTTTAGCCGACGCATCGCGCTCCAAGGCCTCGCACTTCCTCACCGCGTCCTGGAGCTCCTTCTGGACCTCGTTGACCCGGGCCCTGAGCTTCTTACGGGCGGCCTGCTCCTTGACCGCCTTCCCCTCGGCTTCGGCCAGGGCCTTCTTCAGGGCCTCGACCTCGGTCGTCGTTCCTATACATATCATGACACTTCAGTCAATGTATATCATTTTACTCTTTTCGAACATATAACGGGTTATTACATACCTTGATTCTCCTGGAGCTGCCGCCTCACCTGGCCGAGCTCCCCCTCGGCCTGCTCCAATCTCTGCTTCAGTCTAGAGACTTCAGCGGTATGCGAGGCCGCAGCCAGCAGCGATGCCCGCGTATTCATTTTAGACAAATTTGGTTAGTTTCCTGCATTAAAGGATTGATCCTCTGTCCGGCTATTTCTTTCCGAACACCGGACAGTGTCTCAAGGGCTACTGTCGATATGGGGATTTTCTCTCTTTACGTTGCTTACCTCAAAACCTATCAGCAGGTTGCTGCAGGCTTCGGTTAGTCCGCTCTTGGCGGACTGAACCCTTTCAATCACCGTGCCCATAAGAACACAGTGCTCATCCACAATGGAAGTGCCTCGCATCGCTTCCATAAGATTATCCGGTGCCTCTGGTTGGACAGGGGTCACCGGCGGAATGGGCATTTTCCCCCTCTTTCAAAGGAGGTTGCACACCAGATTCCGAAGCCGTTGGTCTCCATTGTCGTATTCAGCGGAGGGCCAAACTGAGTACGACCCTCATCACCAGTCTCCACGGGGATTGGTTCCCCCTGGTGTCCGGCGACGAAGGCTTCGCCTTCTGCCGCCTCCTGAGCCTCTCCCCGGCCCGGGAAAGTCCTTTAGGACAGCACCTCCGTGTCGCCCTTGGCCTTGGGAGAGTCAGCGGCTGGCGGAGACTCACTGGCCCTAGCCTTTGAATCCAACGAACCCCCTGATGAGGACCGCTGGAAGCTGTCGTGGGTCAGACTGTAATAGCACAATTAACCATGTCGATACATTAAAGAGGAGAGGTTGGATATATGGGTATGCGGGAGTCATAGCACTTACGATGCATCTTGAGGCTTAGTGTGGGGGCGTCGCTCTGGACTGTTGCCGACGTCCCACACGGAGTTATCCGTGAGGGAGCCTTTCCCTTTCTTGGACGTCCCTGCCTCCAGGTTCATGGGGGTCGCCCTCTTCTTCCTTACCTCATCAGGGGGAGGGTTGTTCTCCTCCTCCTCCTCCTCATCATCGTCATCTTCGGTGGCGGAGGAGCGGGTCTTGTCTTCAGACGTCGCGTCCGAAGCGCCCTTGCGACGGGGGTCACTCCGGACCCCCTTGGCCTTCTTCTCCGACGCCTTATAGGGCGCTGGCACCAGCATCTTTGCTAAACGCGGAATGACTGGTTCTTCAGGTAGCAGAGCCGGACACTGGATCCGCTTCTCCCTCTCCATCCAGTCCTGAAGAAGCAATGATAATAAAAGCTTAGATATCATCCTTGAAACAAGCAAGTAGGGAATGCGTTAAAATAACATACCTCGTTGGCGAGGTGGTTAATGTCGTGCCCGCGGTCCGAATCTGTGGCCGGCGGTTTCTCGTTGCCCTTAAAGAGCAACTTCCAGGCGTCTTCGTGAGTGGTTCTGAAGAGCCTCTTTGTCACGCCCAATATGCGACCCTATACAAAAGGAACTCGAAGGTCCCACCAAGGGTAGACCCGCATATTGGAACGCTTTTGCAAGGTGGATATCATTACATCAACATTACATAAATAGTTGGAGATACATATATAAGGCATACAAGGCCACACGAAAACAACAATACAACATACAAAGACGACATCCGACTACGGATGAAACACAAACAGAAGCTCAAACGACATCCACCCTGCTAGCCCAGGCTGCCGACCTGGAACCTATCCCCTGATCGAAGAAGAAGCAGAAGAAGAACTCAACGCAAGCAAGCATCGCTCTCGTGTCATGATCATCACATAACCTGTACCTGCAATTGTTGTTGTAGTAATCTGTGAGCCACGAGGACTCAGCAATCCCATTACCATGGGTATCAAGACTAGCAAAGCTTAATGGGAAAGGAAGGGGTAAAGTGGTGAGGTTGTAGCAGCGACTAAGCATGATATGGTGGCTAACATACGCAAATGAGAGCGAGAAGAGAAACAAAGGAACGGTCGTGAAGCTAGCAATGATCAAGAGGTGATCCTGAACTCCTACTTACGTCAAACATAACCCAAAAACCGTGTTCACTTCCCAGACTCCGCCGAAAAGAGACCATCACGGCTACACACGCGGTTGATGCGTTTTAATTCGGATCTGGTGTCAAGTTATCTACAACCGGACATTAACAAATTCCCATCTGCCACATAACCGCGGGCACGGCTCTCAAAAGTTTATACCCTGCAGGGGTGTCCCAACTTAGCCCATGATAAGCTCTCGCGATCAACGAAGGATATTCCTTCTCCCAGGAAGACCCGATGAGTCTCGGAATCCCGGTTTACAAGACATTTCGACAATGGTAAAACAAGACTAGCAAAGCCGCCCGATGCGCCGACAATCCCGATAGGAGCTGCACATATCTCGTTCTCAGGGCAACATCGGATAGGTCAGCCTACGAGTAAAACCAGACCTCGAGTTGCCCCGAGGTGGCCCCGTAGTCTACCCGGTTCAGACCAACACTTAGACAAGCACTGGCCCGGGGGGCTAAAATAAAGATGACCCTCGGGTTGGCCGACCCAAGGGAAGGGTATAGGTGGTGGTGAGGCAAATGGTAAAACCAAGGTTGGGCCTTGCTGGATAAGTTTTATTCAAAGCGAACTGTCAAGGGGGTCCCATAAATCACCCGACCGCGTTAGGAACGCAAAATCCGGGAACATAATACCGGTATGACGGAAACTAGGGAGGCAAGAGTGGAACAAAACACCAGGCATAAGGCCGAGCCTTCCACCCTTTACCAAGTATATAGATGCATTAATAATATAAGAGATATTGTGTTCCCAACATAAGCCTGTCCACCATGGAGCAATCTTCAACTTCACCTGCAACTAACAACGCTATAAGAGGGGCTGAGCAAAGCAGTAACATAGCCAAACAACGGTTTGCTAGGAAGGGTGTCAAAGGTTAGAGGTTCATGGCAATTTGGGGAGGCTTGAAGAGCAAATGATAGGTAACGCAGCATAGCGATAGAACGAAGCAACTAGCATAGCAATGATAGTAGTGAGATCCAGGGTAGCGGTCATCTTGCCTGAAATCCCGCTAGGAAGAAGAACGAGTCCATGAAGAAGATGAAGCCACGAAGACGAACCAAGCGTAGACGAACGAATCCTCATGATCGCAACGAAACAGGAACTATCGAGAAGAAGCACACAACATGGTAAACACACCACACATAGGCAAGACATGAAGCATGATGCATGACAAAGCTACATGAAGCTACTCATGGCAAGAGATGATGCAAACAAGAACAACACATCAAGGCAAGTTTAAATGAGGCCGGAAACAACATGTAACAATTCCGGTAAGTCCTCATATGCAAATTTCGAAATGGGTCCAGAACTGAAAGAACCTTATGTTCAAGTTGTTAAACAGCAAGTTAAAGAGCACCAAGAGGATCTACACGAAATTCTAGTCAAGTTACATATAAAGTTCATTAGATTCGGAGCTACGGCCTAGAAGATATGAGCAAAACAAGTTAAGCATGGCATTGATGCAAAATGCATACAAACATCAAGCAACCACCTCAAAACAAGGATGCTACATGATAATATGAAACAACATGCAAAATCAAGCAAGTTTCATTAGAGCACACTCAAAACGGAGCAACAGTTCAACACATACACTCTATACAAGGCATAACAACAATCTGTCCATAACAGCAACTAGGCATATTGCAAGCATCAAAACAACAAGTTACAGCACCCCAACATAAGAAAAAAAAAGGCATGAGCATGAATTAAAGGTAAAGCATAACAAGACATGAACACTGAGCTATCTCCAGAAACAACTAGAACATGCTCAAAAAGACATGGAAAGATTGCAAATAATAACAGTTTCAGACATTGCAGAAATAACATCAGGTTGCAATGTTTAGAGCTATCAAACAACATGTTACAGGAACATATCATGGCAAACAAAGGCATGGCATGATACTACTAAAGGCATAGAACAACAGTCCCTTACTGACCATGAGCCAAAAAGGTACAGAAAATATGATGGCACCCATGTAAACATGGCAAGTTATATGACAGATTCAAACATGGCAGGAACAACAATAAGTAGGCATGTTGGTGAGCTTGAACCACTCACCACAGAGCAATACATGGTATGGCAAGGCAACCAACAGTAAGAAGACATGTTTATGAAGCTAAGCATGGCAATAGCAAGTTCATAGGATGCACGGATCACTAGAAAAAGCACATGTCCAAAACTGAACTTCATGTTAACAGGTTGACAGCAACATTATTTAGCAAACTTTGGAGCAAGATAACAAAATGTTCCAGCAGGCTATAAATGCAACCAGAGCAATGAATGGATAGAGCAATACATGTATAACAAAACATCATTAGTGAACATCTTTAGAATAATGCACGAAATGACTTGTAGGAGCAGGTTTACATAGCAACAAAATATAACAGAATCTGTCAGGAAAACAGCAACAACAAGTACCATACTTAACAAGCTCGATGCACTCAGTACAAGACTCACAAAAATACATGGATAGCACCCCTGGAATGATGGAATATCATAGATCAAAACACATGTAGAGCTCATGCTCATAGGATGCACACATCAAACATGGCAAAAATGACAAATGAGCAAGTTATAACAGTTTTAGCAGATTAACATCAACATGCACTTTTCCAACAGCATTTCGGGCATGAAGATGAGCTCAAATGAAAATGATGCAATGGAATGAAATTAAGTACTCGTCGAGACAAACAATTTGACATATTACACGCATGAAACGGAGCAGTATGCACAGAGTTATGATGCGATGAACAGGGCATGATAATGTCAAAATATTCGGGACTTAGTGAAAAACTGGAGGTCAACCTCGGGATGCACGGATGACGAGGACGACCGGAGATGGCGGGGACGACAACGGGACGACGCGGGCGGCGCGGATCGGGGCCGGGGAGGCCGGATCCGGCGGAGGAGCGGCCGGACCGGGCGCTCCGGCGGTCGGAGGAGGCCGGCGAGGGGCG
>NC_041387.1:535715682-535722211 GCF_002162155.2 Triticum dicoccoides | reverse complement strand
GAGCACTCGGGGCGGCGCGGCGGCGAAGGCGCCGGGCGATGGGGAGACGGGCCGCGACGGCGGCGACACGCGCGCGGGCCGGGAGGGCCCTGCCTGGGCCCCGGCGGGCCGGCGGCGGCGGGGACGCGCGGGGGCCACGTGGCGCTCGCGAAGTGGAGGAGGGAGGTGGCGGAGGCGACGTGGCACGTCCCCATTGGTCGGGCGACATGGCCGGTTGCGGTGGGCATGTCCGGACGGCGGCGGACATGTCCGGTGGCACGGAGGAGCGGGGCTAGGGTTTCATCTGCGCGAGATTTTCGGGGAAGGCCACATATTTATAGGTAGAGGGAGCTAGGAGAGTCCAAATGAGGAGCGGTTTTTGGCCACGCGATCGTGATCGAACGACCGAGAGCATGGAGGGGATTTAGATGGGTTTTGGGCCACTTTGGAAGGGGTGTTGGGCTGCACACAAAAGAGGCTTTTACGGTTACCCGGTTAACCGTTGGAGTATCAAACGGACTCCAAATGGCACGAAACTTGACAGGCGGTCTATCGGTGATGTACCAAGGCCGCTTGGCAAACCTCGGGCCATTCCGAGAAAGTTTAATACACGCACACAAAAGAGAGGAAGGGGGCGCCGGGGAACATAGGAGTGCCGGATTGCAAAACAGACAACGGGAAAATGCTCGGATGCATGAGATGAACACGTATGCAAAATGAGATGCACATGATGACATGATATGAAATGCAGATGATGACATGGCAAAGACGGCGAATAACTGGCGGACACCTGGCGCATCGAATCTGGGGCGTTACACTGTTCAGCGTATGGTGCTTCTTCGGATTGAACTTCCATAGAGGACGGCTTCGGCTTTGGCATGGGAGAATCCGGCGAACTAGCATCACCTAGATTACATCGACAAGTTTGACATCCTTGTCCACCATGCTTTGAACGCGCGTCTGCAGCGCTATCAGCTCATCTGGCGAGCACCAGTTCGGGCTCTTCTCGACCTAGGAGGTAAGTCGCATGGGAGCGCCGGAGTTGAATTCGGCAGCTGCGGCCCAGGTGGCGCCGCGGGGTTCTGTGATGTAGAACCACTGTTTCCGCCATTCCTTTACCATCTCCACTAAAGTGCCTTTTGCCCAGGAGAGGTTGGCCAGCTTGCTCACCATGGCGCCTCGGCACTCCGCGTGCTGGCCATCCACCACCTTTGACTTCATGTTGAAGACCTTAAGCCACAGCCCGAAGTGGGTTTGGATGCGGAGGAAGGCCTCACACATGACGATGAATGCCGAGATGTTGAGCAAGGAGTTCGGGGCCAAATCATGGAAATCTAAGCCATAATAATACCTCAGTCCACGGGCGAAAGGGTGAAGTGGAAACCCTAGTCCACGGACGAAGTGAGGGAGGAAAACTACCCTCTCAGTAGGCTTCGAGGTGGGGACGACTTGCCCCTGGGCTGGAAGATGGTGGGCGATTTCCTTCGTCAAGTACCCGGCCGCCCAAAGCTCGGCAATGTCCTTCTCCTTGACGGAGGAGATCATCCACTTGCCTTGACCTCCGGATCCGGACATGGTCGGATGCTTTCCGGAGAAGGAGAAAGATGGGGACTTGGGTGCTGGAGCTCAAGGATGGAAGGGCAGAGAGAGAAAAGGCGTGGGTGAAGAAAGGGGATGCTTTTCTCGTTATAAAGGCAGTGAATGTTGAACGCCTCCCGACTCGCCTCAAAACTCGTCTATTCCCAAGGCTGTGTAAACGGCACCGTTGGGTTACCCATGCCCGTATTGATGAGAATCCCGTAATAAGGGGACACGATCTCTGCTTTGACAAGACGTGCCAATGGCAACCGTCTCGAAACATGGAACGGCAGACGAAAAACGGTTCGAAATTATGACCGGACAGACGTGATGTCATGTTACAAAAAGTTGTCAGCGGATTGGACTCGTGTAAAATTATATTCTCTCTGCGGTTGTGTGTGGTATGTGTGTTACAGGTCCGGACAAGTTCAATACGTTTGAAGACTACCTTGGAGTTCGGAAGGAGGAACCCACCTTGCAATGCCAAAAACAGACCTACGCGCCGGATACCTTATCATTGAAGCCAGGTTCAGGGGCTACTGAGGGAGTCCTAGACTAAGGGGTCCTCAGGCGTCCGGCCTATTAGCTATGGGCTGGACTGATGGGCTGTGAAGATGTGAAGACCGAAGACTGCACCCGTGTCCGGATGGGACTCTCCTTGGCGTGGAAGGCAAGCTTGGCGACCAAATATGTAGATTCATTTCTTTGTAACCGACCTTGTGTAACCCTAGATCCTCCCGGTGTCTATATAAACCGGAGGACTTAGTCCGGAGGGGGGAGATTCATTATCATAGTCATAAAGGCTAGACTTCTAGGGTTTAGCCATTACGATCTCGTGGTAGATCAACTCTTGTAATACTCATATTCATCAAGATCAATCAAGCAGGAAGTAGGTTATTACCTCCATAGAGAGGGCCCAAACCTGGGTAAACATCATGCCGCCTGGGTAAACCTGGGTAAACACCGACACTCCCCAAACCTTCTTAACTTCTTGGCACAAAATAGTGGCTGCCATCTTCATTCAAGCGACCTCCTCTAGTTTGTTGAGATAGACAAGCTAACTTCTAGGATAAGACCTTACCAATGGTTGTATTAAATCAATTTTAATGATCATACCCCCTCTAGCTAATGATCCACCTATTGTAGTGGTAACAACTTGGAAATTCACAAGTTTCAGGACATAATGTAACAAATCTAAGAAGTGGCACCGTGGATCAAATTTTGTGGATCTATTCAATAAGATGGTGCAGCTTCTATTCACATAAACAGAGAATACTCACCGTGTGGCCCGGATGAACATCAACATGTCCTCAGCGGCTACCACCCGCAAGCACCTGGCCACTCCCTGTGCCATGCTCACGCCCACCATTGCCGTGAGTATCGACCACGCGCCCTGCTACGAGCGGCCTTGCGCTATTGCCTGCCGCACCCTCTGGTAGGCCCACATCCTATCGGTCACCGTCACCGTCAGATGTACGTGTGGAGCACCAGCAAGGAGGAGGACGGTACTGCGAGAGGAAGAGGAGGCACCATCGTCGGAGATAGAGGTGGCTAGGGTTAGCCACGGGGCCGCACATGGGGCCAGAACAGCGAGGCGGCTGCATATGTTGGAAGAATGGAGATCTCGTCGGAGTCGGTAGCGCCATGGGGGCACCAATCGACAGCGGAGGCAGGCGGTAGTAATGCACGCGCACAAAAGAGAGAGATTGGGAAAAGGGAGAGAGGCGAGCGAACCAGAAACAGAAAGGGATGGCGATCTCAGAGGTCGATGGCGGCAATATTGGACCTCGGCGGTAGCGATCTTGGACCTCGACCGCAACGCGATCACGCCCTGCCTTGCCATTGGGTTCCGCGAGGCGACGGAGGTCGGCGAAGGAGGAATACGGTGCGGCGGTGGCTCCTCCCAGACCTCGGTGGCGGCGGCTCCTCTCGGATCTCGGTGATGGCGAAGGGCTCTCGCCGCTGGGGCGGCCTGACGATCGACCTGGGAAACAGATCGCGGGGAGCCTCGTCTAACATGCGTGCGATTCGTTTGTTGTTTTTTTAGCTGGTTTAATTTCGTAGGTTTTTTTCTGTAGATTTTTTGGCCGTTTTTCTATGGTTCGACCGGAGGTTCGGAGCATCGCTAACACAGCACTTTTTTGTTTGATGGGTGTGGGGGGATCGCTGGGAGTTTTTTTTTGGTTCGATGTGTCTACTTGTGAGGTGGGAGGGAGGACGGAAATAAACCAGGGGAGGTGGGACGAAAATTAACCGTGGAAGCGAGACTACCAACTGGGACATTAGGAATAGAGATGTCTCAATTGGTAGTCTCCATCGGTTAATTTTCGTCCCACCTCTCCTATTTTTTTGTCCCAACTCCCATCTTTGTCGGGTTTTTTCGTCCTCCTACTACCTCCCACGCAACGATGTCGTTGCACCTAACACACGCAAAAAGAAAACCGTACCAAAAACCAGGTAGCGAGGCCCCTCAACGAAAAAAAGCGAACGAGAAATGTAGTAGTCAGGCCCCCTCGCATCCCCACCCACCCGTGCCCCTTCCCCTCGCAACTCTTCCTCCCGAGCCCCGACCCCAGGCTAGGGTTCCATACGCCGCCACCGGTGTCTCACCCCCTCACCACATACGCTTCTCTCCTTTCCATCCCCACCTAAGGTCCTCAATCGCCATCACGAGGTCCGAGAAGAGAGGGCCGCCGCACCGTCTTTCTCCTCCACTGACCTCCGAGGCGCCCTACTTGTGGGACGACGCCGCCGCCGCCTTGCGGAACCCCATGGCAGGGCAGGGCGTGGTCGAGTTGCGGGCAGGGAAGAGCGGCGCCGACGCCGTGCATAGCCAGTTCGTGCGAGGACAAGGACTGCCGCCGCCAGGGTCGCGGCGACCACGGACGTGGAGCTGCTGAAGCGGTTCCTCAAAATCATGTCTATTAGTATTAGTGTTTCTTCTCTCTCTCTCTCTCTCTCTCTATATATATATATATATATATATATATATATATACATATACATAAACACTATTCTGATCACGGGATCAGAATAATATTTTGATCACAACCTGAACTTCCCATAACGCACCTGAACTTCCATGTGTACAAACCCGACCTTCGGGCTATCTTCGCAACCGTGGCTTCCCCTGCGAATTATTCTGGTCGGTAGTGTTGTGTGGGATGTGACTGTAAACCAGATACTCATACCTGCATCTAAATGCTCATTCTGATTCATAATTTTGCATTTTGGCGGATTCACTCTCGGGGCGGATGAACTCATGTCTGTTTATAAGTTTAATGCATTCACTGGATGTTCTCGAACCTCGAACATGATGTTAATTTGGTGTAAGTACAAGTTTCATGGGCAATTTGTCGTTAATTTCAACGGATTTGATTTGAGGCTCTGTGTTCTTCCTCCACGGGAGTGTCTGCCGCTTCTGTAGTTTTTTTTATTTTTATTTGAATATAGAGGGCGGATTTGATTGCAGTAGTGAGATTGGACCGTTCATGCGTTGTTAATTCGATCGGGAAGGCGAATACACCCCTGAAATCGGGCGATTGGATCTCGTGTCGGCCCGTGCTGGTTTTCGGTTCTTCAATGAGACAGCTTGGTTGATTTATCGTTTTGATGTCAGGGCGCAATAGGATATTGTTCGAGGTCGCGGACTGAGAAGGTGTAGTCACCCAAGTGATTAAATCTAAAAAGCAAATTCGATAATGCGTTTTTTTCAGTGATTCTACTGTCTATGTTACAGAGTTGGACTTCTGCACCTTTTGTGCTTGAACTTCCCTCGTTTTAATGCATGTTTTTTGGGCGATGCTCCAATACGATCTGTTCGATTGGTGTTGTTATAAAAATGTTGTGTACTTTTTTTTTGTTTTTCAGAGTACTCATATACGTAAATGTGGAGGTGGTCCATAGATACACAAATCATCCTTTTTATATTTATTCTGTCTTCGGGACTAGTTTTTTGGATCATCCACATTCTGTGGTAGTAATTGGACTTCTCTGGTACCGGTGATTGAACTTCCTGATTTCCATATTGCAAGGTGGTGCAACATCGCACTCTATTATTTTTTTTGTTTTTTTTTGTAATTTTCAATTTTCTAATTTGGGTTTTAGTTTGTTCCGTGGCAACTATGGAATTATTCCCAAATATGCATGCATACCTTACTTTTTTTAGTAACATGTTTTCATACTTCAAACAGTGGTAGAACTTTAGTTTGTGTTTAACGTGAACTTACAAGATTTTTGCTTCTGTGTAATTTGTCTTTTCTACATGTTCACTTGATGTTTTTTCAAAACGTCGAACTTCTGTGTTTTTGCAACTTGAACTTACCTTTATTTAGAACATTTGATTAGTTAACTTACGCCTTGTGCATTTTGTTTCTTCGACACTAAACATTATTATTCCTCAGGTGCTTCTTTCTTAGTTTTTTATGTGACAGCAAAAATTTTCTTGAATGCAGTTCATCTTTTTGACATTGATATTCCAGGACAGATTACATTCCAGAAATCAAAAACCCTTAGAAGATTTCTTCTGCAATTTTGTTGTAACTAGTGTGTAAGTGTGGAGCTGGATCACAAGCACTAGCTTCAGTAGGATCTGGACTTCTTTTTTATTAATGGTTGAACTTATGGTTTTGGAGATTGCACTCCACATTGGAAGGCGAAGGTGCATGATGCTCTATATTTTCTATGATTCGTTTTCTTTGTAATTTTAATTCTCCAGATGTTTTTTTAGACTTTTGTCTCGTGAGAAATCATGGGATTAGCCCAAGTATGGGCCGAGATAGGAACGAGCCGGAGCAGGCGACGACGCGACGTGCCACGTCGTCGCATGCGGAGGCGAGTCTGTCACATCCATGACCCCACTATCTATCTTAGGGTTTTTAGGGTTTAGGGTGCGTGCGGTGGGGGTGGAAACAGAATAACCGCATTGCGTCCTGTCAAATCCTAGCGCGCAGCAATGTGGTAGCGCGAGGCC
>NC_041387.1:535706525-535715150 GCF_002162155.2 Triticum dicoccoides | reverse complement strand
AGGCGACGACGCGGCGTGCCGCGTTGTCGCATGAGGAGGCGAGTCCGTCACATCCGTGACCCCACTATCTATCTTAGGGTTTTTAGGGTTTAGGGTGCGTGCGGTGGGGGTGGAAACAGAATAACCGCATTGTGTCCTGTCAAATCCTAGCACGCAGCAATGCGGTAGCGCGAGGCCGAGCAGGGGGGAGGAGGGTCGGGACCCCCCTCCCCTCCCCCTGCGAGGCCGAGACAGGAACGAGCCGGAGCAGGCGACGACGCGGCGTGCCGCGTTGTCGCATGCGGAGGCAAGTCCGTCACATCCATGACCCCACTATCTATCTTAGGGTTTTTAGGGTTAGATATGAACTTCATCTGTTTTTGTACTTGAACTTCTTCTTTTTGTTTCTTTATGGTTTATTTATTCTTATTCCTTTACTTCTTTTATTAGTGTTCTTGAACTTCTGTTCTTTATTTTTTGAACTTCTTTTCTCTTGTTTTTTTAGGGGCATATTTATGTATGTATGTTTCTTCCTTTAGTAGTGTATTTGCCATCTATTTTTGGTTTTGAGGATATTAACTGTGCTGTTTTGTGATCTTATCTCATTATAATAGATGCACTCAAATGGTGCATTTATTTATCTACACATGTATTTACTATTTTAGCTGTTGGGGGGTAAAACTGTAAATTCAGTGGCGCTGCAAATCCCATGATAGAGAGGCATTAAGTGACCATCTCCCTCGCCACCACCTGTCAGAAAACTCCTCTCCCCTTGTCGCTCTCTATCTCCCCCCTCTCCGTCGCTCCGCTGCCTTCCTCGCCTCCAACTCCCACGGATTTCTTTGCCCCTATCTCATGCCCTCGTGCTGGAGTAACCGGCGCACGCCCCCTCTCCTATTTCTCCCCCACGCCCCGCTCTCTCTTGCACGGCCCGCTCTCTTCTGCTCTGAAGCGAGGGTGGCAACTGCCTGCGCGGTTGCAAGGTGCGCGTGGCGTCGTGGGGAGTAGAAGAACCGGCGCGGATTCGTGCGTGCGGGGGTCGTCTGGAGAGGTACAAGTGCTGCCCCCCCCCACCTAATGCTTGCTTCTAGTTTCACCAGATCTATCGAGTCCGCCTCCTGTGTGCTCTCGCGTCCGCGTCCTACCCCCTTTCTTCTGATGGTTTGGTGGGAGATTAGGTAGGGTTCTTGTGCGTGTGGTGGGTGGATTCCATTCCCCCGTGGTTAGATTTGTCTATGAGATGCTTGTGTGTGCTATTTTATCCGTTCAGAGATGAGTGGATTTCATTTCCCCTTTGGTGATTTCAGCATTCAGATACATGTAAGAGAGGGTGTGGTGTGATGGTTGATGGCAAATCTGATGTATATAATTGTCTTAGTATTGTTGATTTCGAAGTCTAGATTGTGTCTGTCACATGCTATTTAGTTTATGGATTCTTTTTTTGTTTGTGCTTGCCTATATGTGCTACTGTTCATGTTTTCATACTTGTTGATATGTTGTAGTTGTTTAATCCTAGGGTTTCATTTAGTTGTTTTTTGTATTTGTTGTATTATTTTCTACCTGCTAACTATATGCAATCAATCCCCTGTTTTTAGCAGGTTGTTCTAGTGTTTGGAGTTGCATTCATCAAGGCGGTTGTGTTGTCATGGCTTCAAAACCTTCTCCAGGTATCTTAATGTAGTTGTATCTTGTATTTTAAATAACTCATATATGTCTGCCCATATCCTTCACTTAGTATTCATGTTGGACTGCCATTCTTAATAGTGTGAACTTATAGTAATGGTTATGTGTATGCTTTTTACCATTAGTTTGAGTAAGTGGAGTGTTTGCTTACTTTGTAGTTGATGATTTTGCAGATGAAACTTTGTCACCAAGTTTTGTTGGACTTCCCAGATGTTTCATTTTTGTAGTGTATATCTTTGTTTTTTTATGTTATCATGTTGATGGTATTGATATTTAGTTTGCCTGTGAAATACTGTTTGTGGTCATGCTACATCTTTTTTATGTGCTACTTGCTTGGGTCACATAGTTGAACTTCTGGTTTTAATTATTGTTTGATTGTAATGAAATTTGGTTGAACTTCTGTTATGCACATTTTGTTTTACTGCTTTGTTATGTATCGTTGAACTTCTGGACATTCATGATATATGTAGTAGCCCCTCTGGTGTAGATTGTTTTTATATTTAGTTTGTAGATTTTTAGTTTGTTTTTTGTGTTTACTGCTTTGTTAGGTATTGTTGAACTTCTGGGTATTGGACATTGTTGTAAAAGTAGAAGTCCCTTTGGTGTAGGATTGCGGATTAGAACTCAGTTGCCTTTTTTACTTGCATTTTTTGTAGTTGGTGATGAGTTGAATAGTTCTGGAAAAAATGCGTGCGATCAAGATGGAGCTTCAGGGGTTAATACTGATGCTCCAATATCTGATGTGGCTAAATCACCCATTATCCCTTTGACTGTGATTGCCGAGGTTGCTTCGAGCCTTGAGAATTTTTCAAGCCTTGAGGATCTTGCTTCTACAGCTCTTGCTTCACCTAGTATTTGGAACCCCTTTTCTTTTCATTTTAAAGTTTTGAGCCATGTTTTTTTAGCTTGTTCATGTCGTTTGTTTTTGTTTTTGTTCCTGACTTTTGTTATTTTTTGCTTCGATTTTTGCTACTGTCCTACAAACCTCTGCACTTGGAGGCCCAAGAACGTCTACAAGAAGAAGGTTGCATAGTAGACATCAAGCTCTTTTCTGGCGCCGTTGCCGGGGAGGTTAGTGCTTGAAGGTATATCTTTAGATCTTGCATTCGAATCTTTTTGTTTCTTGTTTTAGCACTAGTTTAGTTTATAAAAGAAAACTACCAAAAAATGGAATTGAGTTTACCTCATATGCTTCATCTTTTTAGTATCTTTCGTGAGTATGATGGAAAGGAAAATTGTGCCAAAGTACTAGAAGAAGAATTACATAGAATGCTTGGCATAAAATATGTGAATGATGAGCATGATTGCAATGTTGTTAGTACGAATTATTTGAATATCCATGATGCTAATGATATGCAAAGCCACAAGCTTGGGAAAGCTATGTTTTATGAATATGATATTTTTAGTCCCCCAAGCTTAGATGAGCAAATTTACTATGATAAAAGCATGCCTCCTATCTATGATGATTATTGTGATGACACGTATGCTTTAAAGAATAATTATAAACATGAAACTTGTCATCTTGATATTAATTTTCAATCACATGATAGTTATTTTGTTGAGTTTGCTCCCACTATTGTTGATAAGAAAAAAGTTTGCTTATGTGGAGAGTAATAAAAATTCTATGTTTGTAGATCATGAAAAGAATGCTTTAGGTGCTGGTTATATTGTTGAATTCATTCATGATGCTACTGAAAATTATTATGAGGGAGGAACATATGCTTGTAGGAATTGCAATAATACCAAGTTTCCTCTCTATGTGCTTAAAGTTTTGAAGATATGCTTGTTTTACCTTCCTATGCAAGTTGATTATTGTTCTCATAAGTTGTTTGCTCATAAAATCCCTATGCATAGGAAGTGGGTTAGACTTAAATGTGCTAGTCATATTCTTCATGATGCTCTCTTTATGTTTCAGTTCTTATCTTTTATGTGAGCATCATTGAAATCATCATGCCTAGCTAGGGGCGTTAAACGTTAGCGCTTGTTGGGAGGCAACCCAATTTTATTTTAGTCTCTTGCTTTTTGGTTCTGTTTAGGAATAAATAATCCATCTAGATTCTGTTTAGATGTGGTTTTGTATTTTAATTAGTGTTTGTGCCAAGTAGAACCTTTGGGAAGACTTGGGTGAAGTCTTCATGATCATGCTGTAAAAAACAGAAACTTTAGCACTCACGAGATTAGTTAGAACCTTTTACTGGAGAGTGCTATTTAGTTTATTCTTTTTGCAGATGATTACTAGACAAATTAGTCAGGTCCACGATTTATCTTATAATTTTTTGTGTTACATAAGTTTGCGTTAGTTACAGATTACTACAGACTGTTCTGTTTTTGACAGATTCTGTTTTTCGTGTATTGTTTGCTTATTTTGATGAATCTATGGCTAGTAAAATAGTTTATAAACCATGGAGAAGTTGGAATACAGTAGGTTTAACACCAATATAAATAAAGAATGAGTTGATTACAGTACCTTGAAGTGGTGTTTTGTTTTCTTTCGCTAACGGAGCTTACGAGTTTTCTGTTAAGTTTTCTGTTGTGAAGTTTTCAAGTTTTGGGTAAGGATTCGATGGACTATGGAATAAGGAGTGGCAAGAGTCTAAGCTTGGGGATGCCCAAGGCACCCCAAGGTAATATTCAAGGATAACCAAGCGTCTAAGCTTGGGATGCCTGGAAGGCATCCCCTCTTTCGTCTTCGTTCATCGGTAACTTTACTTAGAGCTATATTTTTATTCACCAAATGATATGTGTTTTGCTTGGAGCGTCATTTTATTTTCTTTAGCTTTGCTTTCTGTTTGAATAAAATACCAAGATCTGAAATACTTAAATGTTAGAGAGTCTTCACATAGCTACATAATTATTTAACTACTCATTGATCTTCACTTATATCTTTCAGAGTAGTTTGTTGTTTGCCCTAGTGCTTCACTTATATGTTTTAGAGCACAATGGTGGTTTTATTTTGAAGAAATAGATGAAATCTCATGCTTCACTTATATTATCTTGAGAGTCTTAAATAGCATGGTAATTTGCTTAATCCTAATATGCTAGGTATTCAAGAATAGTAAAATCTTTCTTATGAGTGTGTTGAATACTATGAGAAGTTTGATGCTTGATGATTGTTTTGAGATATGGAGGTGATGGTATCAAAGTCGTGCTAGTTGAGTAGTTGTGAATTTGAGAAATGCTTGCATTGAAGTTTGCAAGTCCCATAGCATGCACATATGGCAAACGTTATGTAACAAATTTGAAACATGAGGTGTTATTTGATTGTCCTCCTTATGAGTGGCGGTCGGGGACGAGCAATGGTCTTTTCCTACCAAGCTATCCCCCTAGGAGCATGCGCGTAGTGCTTTGGTTTTTGATGGCTTGTAGATTTTTGCAATAAGTATATGAGTTCTTTATGACTAATGTTGAGTCCATGGATTATACGCACTCTCACCCTTCCATCATTGCTAGCCTCTTCGGTACCGTGCATTGCCCTTTCTCACATTGAGAGTTGGTGGAAACTTCGCCGGTGCATCCAAACCCCGTGATATGATACGCTCTTTCACACATAAACCTCCTTATATCTTCCTCAAAACAGCCACCATACCTACCTATTATGGAATTTCCATAGCCATTCCGAGATATATTTCCATGCAACTTTCCACCATACCGTTCTTCATGACACATTCATCATTGTCATATTGCTTAGCATGATCATGTAGTTGACATATTATTCGTGGAAAAGCTACCGTTCATAATTCTTTCATACATATCACTCTCGATTCATTGCATATCCCGGTACACCGCCGGAGGCATTCATATAAAGTCATACTTTGTTCTAGTATCGAGTTGTAATCATTGAGTTGTAAATAAATAGAAGTGTGATGATCATCATTCAATAGAGCATTGTCCCAAAAAAAAGGCCAAAAGAAAAAAAGAAGGCCCAAAAAAAGGGCAATGCTACTATCCTTTTTCCACACTTGTGCTTCAAAGTAGCACCATGTTCTTCATGATAGAGAGTCTCCTATGTTGTCACTTTCATATATTAGTGGGAACTTTTCATTATAGAACTTGGCTTGTATATTCCAACAATGGGCTTCCTCAAATGCCCTAGGTCTTCGTGAGCAAGCAAGTTGGATGCACACCCACTTAGTTTCTTTTGTTGAGCTTTCATACATTTGTAGCTCTAGTGCATCTGTTGCATGGCAATCCCTACTCCTTGCATTAACATCAAACAATGGGCATCTCCATAGCTCATTGATTAGCCTCGTTGATGTGAGACCTTCTCCTTTTTTGTCTTCTCCACATAACCCCCATCATCATATTCTATTACACCCATAGTGCTATATCCCTGGCTCACGCTCATGTATTGTGTGAAGGTTTATAAGTTTGAGATTACTAAAGTATGAAACAATTGCTTGGCTTGTCATCGGGGTTGCGCATGATGAGAACATTATTGTGTGACAAAAATGGAGCATGACTAAACTATATGATTTTGTAGGGATGAACTTTCTTTGGCCATGTTATTTTGAGAAGACATAATTGCTTAGTTAGTATGCTTGAAGTATTATTATTTTTATGTCAATATGAACTTTTGTCTTGAATCTTTCGGATCTGAATATTCATACTACAATTAAGAAGAATTACATTGAAATTATGCCAACTAGAATTCCACATCAAAAATTATCTTTTTTATCATTTACCTACTCGAGGACGAGCAGGAATTAAGCTTGGGGATGCTTGATACGACTCCAACGTATCTATAATTTTTTATTGCTCCATGCTATATTATCTACTGTTTTGGGCAATATAGGGCTTTATTATCCACTTTTATATTATTTTTGGGACTAACCTATTTACCGGAGGCCCAGCCCAGATTTGCTGTTTTTTGCCTATTTCAGTGTTTCGAAGAAAGGAATATCAAACGGAGTCAAAACGGAACGAAACCAACTGGAGATGTTATTTTTGGAAGGAAAGCTACCGGATAGACTTGGAGCCCACGTTAGGAGCCAAGGGAGGTGCTCATGAGGGTGGGGGCGCGCCCACCCCCCTAGGGCGCGCCCCCTGCCTCGTGGGGCCCCCGAAGCTCCACTGACGTACCTCCTGCACCCATATATACCTATGTATCCTGAAACTTCCAGAACGGAGATTAGATCGGGAGTTCCGCCGCCGCAAGCCTCTGTAGCCAGCAAAAACCAATCGGGACCCTGTTCCGGCACCCTGCCGGAGGGGAGAACCCTCACCAGTGGCCATCTTCATCATCCCGACGCTCTCCATATGACGAGGAGGGAGTAGTTCACCCTCGGGGCTGAGGGTATGTACTAGTAGCTATGTGTTTGATCTCTCTCTCTCTCGTGTTCTTGATTTGGCACGATCTTGATGTATCACGAGCTTTGCTATTATAGTTGGATCTTATGTTTCTTCTCCCCCTCTTCTCTCTTGTAATGGATTGAGTTTCCCCTTTGAAGTTATTTTATCGGATTGAGTCTTTAAAGATTTGAGAACACTTGATGTATGTCTTGCGTGGGATACCCGTGGTGACAATGGGGTATTCTATTAATCCACTTGATGTATGTTTTGGTGATCAACTTCCGGGTTCCGCCCATGAACCTATGCATACAGGTTGGCACACGTTTTCGTCGTGATTCTTCGGTAGAAACTTTGGGGCAATCTTTGAGGTTCTATGTGTTGGTTTGAATAGATGAATCTGAGATTGTGTGATGTATATCGTATAATCATACCCATGGATACTTGAGGTGACAATGGAGTATCTGGGTGACATTAGGGTTTTGGTTGATTTGTATCCTAAGGTGTTATTCTAGTATGAACTATAGGGCTGTTTGTGACACTTATAGGAAACTTTGAGGTAGTTTCGTACCCTACCATAATCTCTTCGTTCTTTCTCCGCTATTAGTGACTTTGGAGTGACTCTTTGTTGCATGCTGAGGGATAGTTATATGATCCAATTATGTTATTATTGTTGAGAGAACTTGCACTAGTGAAAGTATGAACCCTAGGCCTTGTTTCCTACCATTGCAATACCGTTTACGCTCACTTTTACCACTTGTTACTTTGCTGTTTTTATATTTTCAGTTTACAAAAACCTATATCTACCATCCATATTGCACTTGTATCACCATCTCTTCGCCGAACTAGTGCACCTATACAATTTACCATTGCATTGGGTGTGTTTGGGACACAAGAGACTCTTTGTTATTTGGTTGCAGGGTTGCTTGAGAGAGACCATCTTCATCCTACGCCTCCTACAGATTGATAAACCTTAGGTCATCCACTTGAGGGAAATTTGCTACTGTCCTACAAACCTCTGCACTTGGAGGCCCAACAACGTCTACAAGAAGATGGTTGCGTAGTAGACATCATTATTCTCCGGCAACGACAAACGAACCAGTAAACCCTCGTACAGTCGTACTCCCCTCCGCATGGGAAACAACTGCCGAGTCTTCCCTGCCTCCGTGTCGTCCCCTTCCTAGGCCTCGCCGTCGTCCACCGCCGTGGTGCTCTCAGCGCGGCGTGGTCAATGTGGTCAACGACCGACTTCCATTGGAAGAGTACTGTGCGTGGAGACGCTGACAGCTGGGTCAGAACGGAGAAACAGCATCGTCGTTGTGTTCATACGGAGGCAACGGAATGTGTCGTGTTCATCGGGAGGCAACGGAATGCGTCGTGCTCATCGGGAGGCAACGGAACGCGTGGGAGCCAACCGGCTGGGTCGGAACGGAATGCGTGGTCGTGTTCATCAGGAGGGCTTGGACGGAACGGGCGATGGAAACGAGGCCTGGCATACCGCAGAATGGAGGAAATGGACCTCCTACGGTCGAAACGGGGGTCCTGTTGATCGGGAGGGGTGTGCCGTACCGCAAAACGGAGGAAATGGACCTCCTACGGTCGAAACGGGGGTCCTGTTGATCGGGAGGGGTGTGGCGTACCGCAAAACGGATGAAACGGACCTCCTACGGTCGAAAC
>NC_041387.1:535641601-535705798 GCF_002162155.2 Triticum dicoccoides | reverse complement strand
GCTCACTATTCATCCAATCGATCCGCTTCAGTTAGAAGCAGTAGCGAAGGAATCGCTCGATCGGGTTTAGTTAACAGCCATCGATCGATTGCTCGGGTTCAGTAACGCGTAGCCTGCAGTGCAATCGCTCGGGTTCAGTTAGAGCCCAACGCCTCACTCGGGTTCAGTTAGAGCCAACGCCTTGCACACATGCGTGTACGTGTACGAGAGAAACGCGCATCGCTCGGCCCCGACCTCCCACCGTAACCGGGAACTCCCCGAAATATTCCTCCCCCTCGCTTCTACCACAGTTTTTTCCATCATGGACGCCCCAAATAATGTCATGCCGCTGCGTCTCCGGCCCGCCCAGGACGAAAAACCCATTTTCTGTCATGATTTTTTGTCATAGAAGTAGGAGCCCACCACATCTATGATGATACCGGATTTTGTCAAAATTATCGTCATAGAAGTGTCATATGTATGACAGAAAAAAAATTCATTCGGCCCAAAATGTCATGGATGTGTCTTTTTTTTCTAGTGTGATATCGGGCTCATCGTCCGATAACTCCGAGGCGCACTCCTCCCATGAAAACGAGGAGGGGGAAGAGGAAAGTTCTCCCCCCCTAGCCGGGGGAGACAAGAAAAGGAAGGCCGCCCCAACCTGGGAGGCCGAAGGGTCCAAGAAGGGAAGGACCCTCCTCCCGGACTGCTCCACGACAGCCGCCTACAGCGACGACGAGTGGTTGCTCAGGGACAAGCCCCTGGCTAAGTCGAAATATCCGGATTCCATAGTAATTCTTGGTATGTTTTTTTGCACTGCTTCTCACCATGCCGAACATGATCATGCAGTCCGTCCCGAGCCCATATCGACGTATCTTCGTTGGATGGTTCTTTGGACCCGTCGGATATGAATAGTGATTCACTTCCGACCGCCTCCACCCCTCTCCCTACGGACAACGTTGAAGTGTTGTCTCAAAGGACACCAAGCCGAGGGGAGGTACTCCTGGAGGCGCCTCGAGGCAACCTTCCGGACCCTGGGCGCAAAGGGAGCAAGACTCCCACGGGCTCCAAGTTCGGCCCCCAGCTGAACACTGCGCCGGAACCTCCAGTGGTTCCGGACTCCGGCAGACGACCCCCCATTAAGAGGGGCAAGGCGCCCGTGCCGGTGGCCTCTGTCCATCAGAGGCACCGGACAACTTGCTGGAAGCGCTTCGTGGCGCTTCCATCGACGAAGAGCGCCGCACTATCATGAGTGCGGTGATCGAGAAGGTTCAGTCCGCCAAAAATGGACTAACTGAAGCTTGTGCCAGCCTCCTAACAGGCTTTCAGGTAAGTAGTCAAAATATAGGAAAATATTACCGCCTAGACAGTAGCCCCTGATGTTCTGTTTGGCGTTCGCGAAGAAAAGCCGAATAGAGGATCAAATAATAATCACAGGAGTCTAATCATAATATGTCTATGTGAATATGCAGGCTTCACTGCTAGTCATTGCCGCACATACTGCGGAGGTCGCTGGACTGAAGCAGGACCTTGAGAGGTACGAGGAAGAGCTCGTACTTGCCAAGAGGCAGCTCGAGGAGAGCAAAGGTAAGCAATACCTTGTCTATATATATTAAAAAGAGATTTGGTTGCAAAATAATAGGATCATCATGAATGTGCCAAGGGCCATGACCAAAGTAGTGACCTTGAAGAAGGCGCTATCCGAGGCCGAAAACAAAGCAGCCAAGGAGCGCATCGAGCGAGAAAAACAAGAGGCCCGAGTAGGCGAGGTGCAGCAAGAGCTCCAGGCTCTCGTCAAGAAGCACGAGTCCTTGGAGCTTGACTCTAAGACGCGAGAGTCTGAGCTTGCGAAGGCCCTCGAAAGCGCAAAACATGCCAAGGCCGAAGCCCAAAAGGCCCTCCAGGAAATTCAGGCGGTTAAGAACATAGCGGCGGGTAAGGCATTCATTATGCAAAGCAAGCATGTGAAAGAAAATTTCTTTTTACTTACCCGAGTTCGGAGCTCTCCAGGAGCGTTCGTAGATCTGCCCCGCAGTGTGTCGGATGCCGCGGAGTTCTACCGGGCCGAGGAGGGGAGCTCGATGGAGAAGTTGTTCTGGTCTCAGTATACTGGGACCGAACACCCCATGCCTTTGAGCGACCAGCTGAAGCAACTGGTTGAGTTTCACAAGGCTGCCGAACAGGCCATGAAGGATCTCATAGTCCGGATGTGGCCTAGCGAGCCCCTACCTGGCAGCTACTTCGACCTGGTGAGGCGGCTTGAGAATGCATGCCCCCGGTTTGAAGTCATCAAGCGGTTCGTCTACATCGAAGGTGCACGCAGGGCCTTTGCCCGTGCGAAAATGCACTGGGCGAAGATGGATGCCAAGAAGCTAGTGAAGGAGGGGCCACCACAGGGCAAGGAGCATTGCCACCCCGAAATGTATTATGATAGTGTCCTACAGGGTGCCCGCCTTGTGGTGGAGGAATGTGCTAAAGATGTAATTTTTGAATGAACATGCTCATGTGATCCTGTAATGTGAAAACTAGTTCATTTGCACTATGCAATGCTTTTTGAATTTAAAATATTACCTTTTGTGCGGCCGTTTATAAAATCTGAGAGTTGGCCAGTCGTCGGCTTCTGCCCCCATGTAACTAGTACTGGGGTGTTCGGGATAAACCTGAGCACTCTTTATCCCAATTTTGGGTCCTTCGAGGGAGGTGTTCAGCACAATGAACCAGGCAATCGGACTATAAGGCTTTATCACTCTCACTTAGCCATAGAAGTCTACAATTTTAAATTTTGGTGAAGCCCCTAGTATTCGGAAGGCCGAATTTGGGGTGCTATATACGCCTAAGTCGGGCAAGGCCGACTCCTCGCCCGAAGCGGAAAAAGTCTTTAAGGACTTGAGACCTCTCGAACAGCGACCAGCTCTCGCCTTGTCATGACAGTCAGTTTTGGCCTTCTCTACTGAGGTGCTCGTCCGGAAGAACCGGGACACAATCGCAGTAGTTCTCCCAGTGCTACCTTAGCCGATATTGCGGAATGTAAGGTACCAAAACATGGGAGCCGGGCAAACCCAAGTATTGACCCAAGACATGATTCAGAGCTGCTGCATATAATGATATAAGTTCGGGGTGCCGCACTGTCGAAAGTGTTCGGACTTCTCATGCCGCATTATGGGGTATATGAAAGCCCCTGGCGTACTTGCCGTACCAGAATGTATGGGTGCAAATTGTCGTAAATGAACATATAAGAAAAAAGAATGGATGATGCAATAATAGACTAATGCTATGCATTCTTATTTAAATAATAGGTTGAAGCGTATGTATACAGGTAGTGCAAATAAGCAAAGAATAGGACTATTTGACATGTCCTATCCAAGGGCAAGCTGTGTACGGGTACTTAAAACAGGTATGTCGATCGTTATCAGAGACCACCTTGGGATTCCATTGTACGACTTAGCTTCTTGCCTCCTTGGTTGTTCCTTCCCGTAATGTGTCCGGCAATCATGATGCCGGAAAGGGCTTCCAGAGAGTAAGGTCCTGAAAGAGAAAAATGATAAAGGTATGCATCCCCTAGGGCGGTTGAGCCGCATTACGGGACATGCCCTGATCGTGCCCCCATCTATGCCCATGGTATTTTCAGTGCGTAATTATGTACGCGTGGCACAGATTTCGTCGCTTGACTGGGACTAGGACGGGGGCCGAATTGCTAGGCGAGCTTTGAACGTGCCGGGTGATCCTGCTGCAGGTTACTCCAGACTCGCTTAACGGTGTCCGGGGGCTGTATCGCCGAATTGGCGGTTTGCCTTGAAAGGCTACTTTGTGCTTCCGCTGCGAGGGCCGCAGTGTGCTCCTCCGTGCGGAGCGAGCGCTCTGTGTTTCCATTGACTGTTATGACCCCCCTAGGTCCTGGCATCTTGACCTTGAGGTATGCGTAATGCGGTACCGCATTGAATTTTGCAAATGCGGTTCGCCCGAGCAGTGCGTGATAGCCACTGCGGAACGGGACGATATCGAAGATTAACTCCTCGCTTCGGAAGTTGTCCGGAGATCCGAATACCACTTCCAGTGTGATTGAGCCCGTGCAATGGGCCTCTACACCTGGGATGACACCCTTAAAGGTGGTTTTGGTGGGTTTGATCCTCGAGGGATTATACCCCTTTTGCGCACTGTATCCTGATAAAGCAGGTTCAGGCTACTGCCGCCGTCCATGAGGACTCGAGTGAGGTGGAATCCGTCAATGATGGGGTCTAGGACCAATGTGGCGGATCCACCATGACGAATACTAGTGGGGTGGTCCCTACGGTCGAAGGTGATCGGACAAGAGGACCATGGGTTGAACTTTGGGGCGACAGGCTCCATCGCATAGACGTCCCTTAGTGCACGCTTCCATTCCCTCTTGGGAATGTGGGTTGCGTATATCATGTTCATTGTCTTCACTTGTGGGGGGAACCTCTTCTGTCCTCCCGTGTTCGGCGGCCGGGGCTCCTCCTTGTCATCGCTATGCAGCCCCTTGTCCTTGTTTTCGGCATTCAACTTGCCGGCCTGCTTGAACACCCAGCATTCTCTGTTGGTGTGATTGGCTGGCTTGTCAGGGGTGCCGTGAATTTGACACGAGCGATCGAGTATGCGGTCCATACTGGACGGGCCCGGAGTACTTCTTTTGAATGGCTTTTTCTGCTGACCGGATCTAGAGCCTCTGAATCCGGCATTGACTGTCGTATCTTCAGCGTTATTGCCGTTGTTGCGGCGCTTGTGTCTGTTACGACGTGGCTTGCTGTCAGCGTCTTTAGTATCTGAGGTGGCCGGATTCCTTGATGTGTTGTTGCTGCGAGCCAACCAGCTATCCTCGCCCGCGCAAAAGCGGGTCATGAGTGTCGTGAGGGCTGTCATAGATTTCGGCTTCTACTGACCGAGGTGCCGGGCGAGCCACTCGTCACGGATGTTATGCTTGAATTCCGCTAAGGCCTCTGCATCCGGATAGTCGACAATTTGGTTTTTCTTAGTTAGGAACCGTGTCCAGAATTGCCTGGCCGATTCCCCTGGCTGCTGAGTTATATGGCTCAAGTCATCAGCATCCGGTGGTCGCACATAAGTGCCTTGGAAGTTGTCAAGGAATGCATCTTCCAAATACTCCCAACTGCCGACGGAGTCTGCTGGCAAGGTATTCAGCCAATACCGAGCTGGTCCTTTGAGTTTTAGTGGGAGGTACTTGATGGCGTGTAGATCATCATCGTGAGCCATGTGGATATGGAGGAGGAAATCCTCAATCCATACTGCGGGATCTGTTGTACCATCATACGATTCGATATTTACGGATTTAAAACCCTCTGGGAATTCGTGATCCATAACTTCATCAGTGAAGCATAGGGGGTGTGCGGCGCCTCTGTGCCGGGCTATATCACGACGCAGTTCATATGAGTCTTGTCTGCTGTATTCGGCCCGGTCGGATTTAGTTTTAGTGTATCCGGCGTGACGGTCATCGTCCTGCGTTGGTGCGTGCCCCCGTGACCCGTATATCGATCTTGCGTGTTTTGCCCTGCTTTCCGATACGTCTCGCAGGTCTCGCATGTTGCCCCGGGCCTTAGTGTATTTGTTTGATTGGCGGCAGGGTGCAGGCTGAACTTCCGGCTGAAACGCCTCTCTGTCTCGGCCACGAGGTGGCCGGTCAGCCGCACCGTGCGCTGGTGAAGTAGGTTTCAATGCTTCTTCCTCGAGCGACCTATGCTTTGGGTATCTCTTGGAGGGGCATTCGAGTTCATATTCCTCGGCCGCAAGGACTTCGGTCCATCTGTCTGCTAGCAAATCTTGATCAGCTCGAAGCTGCTGTTGCTTTTTCTTCAGGCTATTTGTTGTGGCTATAAACCGGCGCTTGAAGCGCTCCTGCTCGATGGGATCCTCAGGCACGATAAATTCTTCGTCGCCGAGGCTCACCTCGTCTTCGGAGAGAGGCATGTAATTGTCATCCTCCGTTTCTCTGTCTGCTGCCTGTTCTGGAGGGCTAGCTTGTTCATCCTCCTGCTCTAAATCTGGCTGGAGGGGGTTGTCATCATCTTCGGCACTATTCGGAGTGTTATAGTCTCTTGTGCCGGTATCATTGCTTTTGCTATGGCGGGACTTAGAGCGGCGCCACTGACGTCGGTGCTTGGGTTGCTTCCTGGAGGGGTCATCCTCCGTTGTCTTGTCGCCATTGCCTTCTTTGGGGGTATCCACCATATATATATATCATATGATGAGGTGGCAGTCCAGCGCCCTGTGGGTGGTGGTTCCTGTTCATCTCCTGCATCGTCGTCCATACCGTCGATGTCTTCGGAGTCGAAGTTGAGCATGTCGGTTAAATCGTCGACAGTGGCTACTAAGCGGGTGGTGGGTGGGTAGTGAATTTCTTCATCGTCCGCATCCCATTCTAGCCGGACATAGTTCGGCCAAGGTTCTTCTGACAAGGAGAGAGACTTTAACGAATTTAGAATGTCACTGAAGGGCGAGTGTCGGTGTCAAAACCGGCGGATCTCGGGTAGGGGGTCCCGAACTGTGCGTCTAGGCAGATGGTAACAGGAGACAAGGGACACGATGTTTTTACCCAGGTTTGGGCCCTCTCGATGGAGGTAAAACCCTACTCTTGCTTGATTGATATTGATGATATGGGTAGTACAAGAGTGGATCTACCACGAGATCAAGGAGGCTAAACCCTAGAAGCTAGCCTATGGTATGATTGTTGTTCGTCCTATGGACTAAAACCCTTCGGTTTATATAGACACCGGAGAGGGCTAGGGTTACACAGAGTCGGTTACAATGGTAGGAGATCTACATATCCGTATCGCCAAGCTTGCCTTCCACGCCAACGAAAGTCCCATCCGGACACGGGACGAAGTCTTAAATCTTGTATCTTCGTAGTCTTGGAGTCCGGCTGATGATGATAGTTCGGCTATCCGGACACCCCCTAGTCCAGGACTCCCTCAGTAGCCCCTGAACCAGGCTTCAATGACGACGAGTCCTGCGCGCATATTGTCTTCGGCATTGCAAGGCGGGTTCCTCCTCCGAATAATTCATAGAATATTGTGAACACCAGGATAGTGTCCGGCTCTGCAAAATAAATTCCACATACAATCCGTAGAGAGAATAATATTTACAAAAGTTCAATCTGCTGACGTATTATGTGGCGTGACGTCACACCACAACCAAGCCTTTACGTTTTTTATTATACCATCCCAGCGCGTTTAGCGAGGCGATTTCCTTGGCACGTCTTGTCAAAGCAGAGATCGTGTTCCCCTTATTCCGGGATTCCCATCAATACGGACGTGGGTAACCCAACCGCGCCCGTTGCCCCGCCCCCTCCATCGAAGGCGAGTCCCAAACGGTCACGGGGACGGCTCTCGGTATTCTCTCTCTTTATAATGAGACCAAGGCTCGTTCTTTTTCTTCAATCCTCAATCGAATTCGTCCCTCGCCCCGAGTTCCAACACTTTAGGGCTCCAGATTCGAGCGCTTCGGGATTTCGACAATGTCCGGCTCCGACCCATAGGGCCGGTGGATGCCATCCTCCGTCACGGAAGAGGATGTGCTGAAGTTGAGAGAAGCCAGGTACTTAACCTATGAGATTTCGCATAGGTTGCCTGCCCAAGGGCAAATCATTCCTACTCCCGAGCCAGGAGAGAGCGTCGTGTTCGTGTCTCACCTCCGTCAGGGTTTAGGCTTCCCGATGGATCCCTTCGTGAGGGGGCTTATGTTTTACTACGGGTTGGAATTCCATGACTTGGCTCCGGAGTCCATCCTCCATATCTCATCATTTATTGTCGTTTGCGAAGCCTTCCTCCGCACTACCCCTCACTTCGGTTTGTGGATCAAAACCTTCAACGTGGAACCGAAGATGATCGAGGGGCGTCAAGCATAGTGCGGCGGGGCGGTGGTAAGCAAGAGGGCCGACGCTCCATGGCCCGAGGGCTCTTTCCAGAAGGAGCTCGGCTTGTGGCAACAGGAGTGGTTCTATATCACCAATCCCCGGGGCAGCAGGCAGAAACCGCCGCCCGTCTTTTGCTCGGGCCCTCCACAACGGCTGACATCAAGGGTCAACAAAGGGCTTGACTGGAGACCGTCCAAGGATGTACCTCTTCTGCAGGGCCGGATTTGAGACCTCCAAGAGAGAGAGCTCAATCTGGTCGTGGTGACGCAGGTTATGCTGATCCGGTGTCTACTGCCCTGCAAACGTCGCCCTCTCCGCCTGTGGGAATTCAATCCGGAGGGACCACGAGCTCTCCAACACTTTATGGGTGCAACACCCGTGGAGATTTACAAACTATTCTTCGGATCACAAGAGATGTGTCCGGACTTGACCAAGGACACCGGCCTAAGCTGCAATCGCCCGGATACTCGAGTAAGTTACCCAATGCCCGGACATTCCGTTCGCATATTTACCACAGATTCGCCTTTTAACCAGCTATCCTTTGGACAGGAATGGATAGCGCAAGCAAAACTGATATGGTGTCCGGCCCCCCTCCCAGAGACCACGCTGGATCCCGTGTTCATAAAAATGTTGGAGGTTGCGCCTCCGGAGAAGAGCGAAGGGGGGAACAGGGAAACCACTGCCTCTACTAAGGAGGCTCTCGACAAGGGGGGAGTCAAGAATCCCACCTTCCAGGGGGAGAAGAGGACCGCTTCCGAAGACCCGGAGGCCAAGGCCTCAAAGCGGGGGAAGAAATCTTCACCGGAGGGTCCCACGCCGGGGGAAACCCCAGCCGCACTGTCTCCCCAGATGAACCAGCCCTCAAACGAGCCGTAAGTAGGAAAAGGGTAGTTTTGTGATAAGGGACATCCCTATTTTTATTTCTGAGGATAACTGAAGTTTCTATTTTGTAGTTCGGATCTCCGCCCTTCTCAGCTGAGCTCTTCTTCGGGGGACCTTCGTCCGGAGATGATGGAAAGTGAGACGCCTCCATCTGGAGCGCCACCGGGCGGGGCGGATGATCCTGAGGTGTCGTCGCGGAGGGTCTCCCCGAGTCCGGCAGGGCCGGAGAGTTCGGCCCCAACTGGTGTATGGCCGGGGGAGCTGAAGGATTTGCTCGAAAGGGAGTCTATCTCAGAAGATCACCTTGCATTGATGAGTACGGTGATTGAAAGAATTTCATCCGCTGAGAGCGGGTTGCATGATGCCGTCAAAAGTTTACTGGTGGGGTTTGAGGTATGTAAAAATGACATGCCTTGTGACAGCTTTGCATATAGAGTGCGCCCTGTATAGATAGTAGCCCCTGAGACTCGGTGCGCTGTCAGAATTGACGGCGTGCCGAGGATCAAAAAATCTCAGTTTTAATATGTCGCCATTCCTATTCAGGAGGCGGGGTGTTCGGTGGCCAGCCGGACTGATAGAGTTGCCGAACTGAAGCGGCAATTGGATGCTGCGGTTGCGGACATCGCGCTGGTCAATAGGCGACTTGACGAGTCGCAAGGTGAGTAATTTCACCGTGGTCACCTGGTAAGGGAGCTGACGCCCATTTCTTACAACATGTATGCTTGATGCAGATGGTGCTGCTACCGTTGATGCAGATGGTGCTTCTTACAACATGTAAGGGAGCTGATGCAGATGGTGCTGTCACCTGGTAAGGGAGCTTACTCAAGCCAAGGAGCAGGCCCGAAGGAGTAATGCGGCTGCCTCGAAGGCGGCCGAAGAGCCACTACAAGAAATATGTCAACTTATGACCTTCTGTCAGTGACCCTCGAAGAATTGGTCATAAATTTATGACCATTTTAGACCAATTGGTCAAAAGCTGTTCAGGGGGCTCCAAACCCTAAACCATTGCGACCATTTTGGTCAGAAAGGTCGTAATTTCCTTACATGAAATGGTCACAAAGCAAACAGTGCTAGTCCGCTGCCTTATTTCTAGTTGTTAATGACCAATATAGATGGTCATAGCCTTGTAGATTGTGGTGGGTTGTGATGACTAGGCGCCATCTCATCAGTTTTGCCTATGTGTCATGTCCATGTGGCAGTTTTTGCCCAAGGTTGTGAAGCAACCTATATTTCTATCATTCCCAAAATTCCCAAAAAAATCTCATAAATTCTTTGGGGCATATCTTCATCAAATATGTAAAAATCCTTCCTTGCCTAGTTCAAGACTAATTCAACAATATTCATTTTCCTATTCTGTTCACAACAACACTTTATGAAGGAAGTGCTATTTTTATATTCTTGATTGCCCTCGGAATTTTTGGGCACTCTTTCCTATCCAAATCATTACCGCATGACAAAATTCAGCTCTATTTGCCTAGCAAATCTTCCTCGGCAAATTTCCAAAGTTTTTGTCCACCTAGAAGCATTGTGAAGGAAGTACCTTTTTTATATCTCTAAATGACATGAAATTTATGCAGTTCCTTCATATGCCCAAATTATCACCCTCCTCCAAATTGTAGCTCAGTCAAATCATCTATGTGAGCCCAGGTTCAATTTATATTTTATGGCCAAATTGGCACATTGCAAAGCAAGTGTTATATAGACCCCTCCTATTACCCTCAAACTTTTTGGACACTCTTCCATACCCAAATCATTGCCACATGATAATATTCAGCTCAATTTTCCTAGTAAATCTTTCTCAGGAAATTTCCAAAGTTTCTACCTCGAGAGAAGCTTTGTGAAGTAAGTACTAGCTAGGCTTATCCAAATGATCTGAAAATTTACCAGCGCATGACCATACCTATGTAACTTACCTACACCAATTTTTAGCTTATTTCATTCATCCAATCTCTCTCACTAGTTTTCCCAAGTTTTTGTCCATAGAAGAGCATTGTGAAGGAAGTACTACTTTGGCATGTCAAAATGATATCAATTTTCTACAATGCTTTCCTATGCCCAAATAACCATCCTCCACCAAATTTCAGCTCAACCCATTCATTATTTTGAGCCCAGCTTCAACATTCATATTTTTGTCCAGTGTGGTACTTTGCAAAGCAAGTACCACCTAGGCTCCTCCTTTTGAGGTGAAAAATTTGTGAATACATTCTCCTTAGTAGATGATCATCCTCGGCTAAAACTCACGCCCATTGGCCATGTGCATTTCCCGTACCGCAAATCAAACACTTGGCTGCTTATTCATGTTTGAGCATCGATCGGTCTCCTCGTGAGAATCTTATGTTGTGATTTTCTTCCTAGCACCTACCTGGGGAGTGCCCAACCAACTAGACATGCCTAGGCCGCACATAACACATGGCAACGCCACGGTCACGCGGTGACCACGCGGCGGGCATGCGAGCTTACGCGCTCTAGAGTTGGGGCATCGGCCACCGTCCAAACCTTGATGTCTCGCCATCAAACCATGTATTTCTGATTAAATAGATACTTATTTACCTAGAAATGATTTTTGGAAAAAATAAAGAGCAAACTATGAGGCAGCTGCAGTTCAAATTTGACCCGCTTCCAGCTGAATCAACGGGAATTTGTCTTTTTCACTAGAGGTGGATCAAACATTTTGACACCCAACCATTTTGTCAATTGTGCATTAAATATGGCCTAGTATTTTATAAAATTGATTAGGTCCAATTTTGCAACAAATATATGGTAGGTCCTTCACAAAAAAAACTCATTTCAGGCACTCAGAAAATGGAAAATGGTTCTTTCATCCAAAGAAAATGAAAACTTCCTTAGGCAACATTGTTTGCCATTCCAATATGCACCCTTGTGCACAATATGAGATCATTTGAACAAACTATGCCATGAATGTGGCCATAAGATTGATCATTTGGCTTGAAAGCCATGAATCTTCACACTTGATAGCTCATTTCTGAGAACACTTTTTTAAAATAATTACCGTATTACAAGTTTATTATTTTTCCTGGAAACTTTGTCACATATAATGACACAATGCGAAGGTTTTCCAATTTTTTGATTTTTTTTTGAATTTTTTATGCCCGTTGCAAAATGCGGTCAAAACGGCGGGAATGACCGTTCCTAGCTAGTGGTTGAATCTTGGAGAACTTTTGGTATTTCTCTGATTAAATAGATACTTATGTACCTAGAAATGATTTTTGGAAAAAATAAAGAGCAAACTATGAGGAGGATGCAGTTCAAATTTTACCCGCTTCCTGCTGAATCGGCGGGAATTTGTCTTTTTCACCAGAGGTGGATAAAAACTTTTTACACCCAACCATTTGGCCAATTGTGCATTAAATATGGACTACTATTTTAGAAAAATGATTTGGTACAATTTTGCAACAATTATTTGGGAGGTCCTAAACAAAAAAACCTCCTTTTGGGCACTCGAAAAATGGAAAATGGTTCTTTCGTCCAAAGAAAAAGAAAACTTCCTTAGGCAACATTGTTTGCCATTCCAATATGCACCCTTGTGCACAATATGAGATCATTTGAACAAACTATGCCATGAATGTGGCCATAAGATTGATCATTTGGCTTGAAAGCCATTGATCTCCACACGTGATAGCTCGTTTCTGAGAACACTTTCTTAAAATAATTGTCGTATTACAAGTTCGTTATTTTTCCTGGGAACTTGTCCACATATAATGACACAATGCGAAGGTTTCCCAATTTTTTGATTTTTTTTGAATTTTTTATGCCCGTTTCAAAATGCGCTCAAAACGGCGGGCTTGACCGTTCCTAGCTAGTGGTTGAATCTTGGAAAAATTTTGGTGTTTCTCTGATTAAATAGATACTTATGTACCTAGAAATGATTTTTAGAAAAAATAAATAGCAAACTATGAGGTACCTGCAGTTCAAATTTGACCTGCTTCCAGCTGAATCGGCGGAAATTTGTCTTTTTCACGAGAGGTGGATCAAAACTTTTTACACCAAACCATTTGGTCAATTGTGCATTAAATATGGCCTAGTATTTTAGAAACTTAATTTGGTCCAATTTTGCAACAATTATTTGGTAGTTCCTTCACAAAAAAACCTCCTTTCGGGCACTCGGAAAATGATTAAAAATAGCTAGAAAGATCAGAAATGCATCCAAATGGGTCCTTATCCATAAAATGTGGTCTAACTATAGTGAAAATTTGTGTGGTGCCCTTTTGAAAAATATTTTTGATATCTACTTCACAAAATCCCTCTATTTTTAATAGTTCAAAACTATTTTAAACCATTGATTTTCCGAACCAATCAGAACACTTCCCACGGATTGATGACATGGCGTCCATCCATGCATCCATCCCACATCCATCCATCCATCTTTATACAGAAAAAATAAAAAAAGAAAACAAAAAGAGATACCCCCCACCCGCAGCCCAAACCCTAGCTCAGATCGATCGCTTCCTCCCATCTCCGCGCCGCCGCTGCCCCCCTCCCGATCCAGTCCTGTCCCGCGCGGCAACCCTTCCTCCTCACCCACCGCCCCGACCTCACTGCCCCCACATCGCCGGATCCGCACCTCCTCATCCATATCGATGATGATGGCCCCCCGTCGCCGCCCCATCCTTCCCCACAACGCTCCGTCGAACCCTAGCGCTCCAGATCCACCTCACACGCTCCCCATCGTCTCCCACATCGCCGCCGCCACCCAGTCCCCCTCACTTCTCCGTCCAGGCGCCGTCGTCATCAATCGATCTCCCGAGCAAGCGACCTCCCTCCCCCGCCGTCAAGGGGCCTCCACAAACCAAGGCCGGGAGTGGGCTTCCTCACTCTACTCCTTCTTCGGCGACGACCTTCCCCTCCGTGCGCGCGTTCCAGCAGTGGGTTTCTCCTTCCACTTGCTTCGCGTCGTGGAGCCGCGGAGGAAGACCCACGGGCGTGGTGCCATCGTCGTCAACAACTACCACAGCCCTGAGTTCCTGCTCAAGACCGTCACCCTCCACGACGTCCCGGCCGCGGCAACCTCTGCTTTGTTGCCAACTCCTGGATCTACCCCGCCGGCAGCTACACCTACAGCCGCGTCTTCTTCGCCAATGATGTGAGTGAGCCTTGCCTTTCCTCTCCTTTCATTTTCATTTCACCCGTCGTCGTCATTCATGGTCGTCAAGTCTTCTTTGAGATAAGATAAGATTAGTAGGTGCAGAATTTATTCCCTGTTGGTAGACAAAAGATATGGCTAGGTGCAGAGGATTGAATGAAACCGGCACCGTGGCACCCTGGTAGGTGAAGAGAACTGCTGCACTTGAACAATTGTGCGACCTGCTGCTGCCGGGTTATTTCTTTAAGATAAGACACGTACGTGGGTTCACAACGCATACATGGCTCCACCACCATGGGACGACCTCGGTTGCTACATGGCCGCCTCAGAACCAGAAGAAACTTTTAAAAGATGTTGCATGATACAGTAGTAGCACTCAATCCGGTTTACTCTACCGAAATAGTATAACATTTTAATCTGGAATCCCACCTAGCAGTATTCTAGGTGCCTTCCTGTAAGTGCTTCTAGTGCCCCTTAGTGATTTTGGTGTATTGAAGACTTATAGGTTAAGTGACTGATGCGTTTGTGAGTGTACACAGGTCTATAAGTCTATGAGGAGTTTGATATTTACAAAGAAAGTCGACCCCTAAAAATGAAGTTCTTCGACTGAAGAATTTGATATTCTGAAGACTTTCGGAAGACTTTGAAAGTGAAGAAATTGGTGTGACCTTGAAGACATGGTATTCATTTGAGGAACATGAAGCGTGAAGACTTTTGTTTTTGTAGTTTCATTTTCTCTTTCTTGAGTCATAGGAAACACCGTACTATTAAAGGGGGTCGAGGAAATACTAAGGAAAAATTTCCATGTGATGCTCAACTCAAAATCCTACACCTACCAATCCCTTCGAGTGAAGCCATTGGAAATCTCATACAGTTTAGTCAATTTCTTCAGTGACAGAGACGCAGTTCTTCTGGTCATTGAGGACTTTTCTCTGACTGAGGAGTTAGGAATTCGCCAGTGCGAATTGCCTACACAGTGAGGAACATGATAGCCCTGAGGAATTTGAGAGTCAAATTTCTGACCGTTGCTGTGCTGCGCGCCGGCTGTCCAAAATATCTTATCCACCTAACGGTCATATCATTGAAGGGCATTTATGTCTTATCATGTCGGGCTGCTCCCTAGGCTATAAATAGCCGCCCCCTACAACCACTAGCTAGTTGGCTGCTCCGAGAGAACTTGACACTTGTCATCTGAGAGCAACCCATCCTCCGAGGACTTTGAGCGAAAATCATCAAGTGAGGAAAATCCCAAACCAAACCCCCACAAACCCAAAGTGATTGAGCATCACTGAAGAAATTGATCCTGCGTGGATCCGACGCTTGTTACCTATGAAGACTGTACTTCTTCCAGATGGTTAGGCGTCAAGGTCTAGAGCATCCAAGAGGAATTGTGGATCGCCGAGTGACCAAGTCTGTGAAGGTTTGGAAGTCACCTGAAGACTTACCACGAGTGATTGGACGAGGCCTGTGTGGTCTTAGTTCAAGGAGAATACGGTGAGGACTGGGTGTCCTGAGTTGTGGCTCAGAGACTGGGTGTCCGGGACTGTGTGTCCTCGAGTTTAAATACTCAGCCGCTCCAACCAGACGTACAACTGAGACAGCAGTTGGAACTGGTTTACCAAATCATTGTCTTCACCAACTAACTGGTTCTATTTCCTCAACTCTTTCATTTCCTCATTACTGTGTTGTATGTTGTTCATATCTGTGCTTGAAGACTTTGACTGAAGACTTTCACAAATTCCTCAGTTCAATTTCTTCAGTCTGTCCGTCTTCATCTTGTTATCCTGTGTTTACGCTTTCTGTACTCTGTGCTAGTATTCATTTCATCATGATGACTATGTTTGTATCATGTTATGTTTACTTCTGAGTACTTATTCCGCTGCAAGTAGTTCTTCGCTAAGGAATTTCCTCATCAGCAAATTCCTCAGTGAAGAATTCATAAAAATCGCCTATTCATCCCCCCTCTAGTCGATATAACGCACTTTCAATTGGTATCAGAGCAAGGTACTCCCTTGTTCTGTGTGATTTTGGTTTAACCGCCTGGAGTTTTAGTTATGTCGACCGCAGGTATGATCAAGGTCTCGGCTGGGTGTCCTACCTTTGATGGAACGGACTACCCCTACTAGAAGAACAAGATGCGAATGCATCTTGAGGCAATTGATAACGATCTCTGGTATGTTGTGGAAAATGGTGTCCCCTCTGTCACTCCCACACTGAACGCTACCGATGTGAAGAGATTCAAAGAACTCGATTCTCAAGCGAAGAATATCATATGTGGCCATCTGAGCAAAGGACAGTATGGAAGAGTGAGTGCTTTGGAAACTGCTAAGCTTATCTGGGATAGGTTGTCCAAAGTAAATGAAGGAGTTTCAACTCAGCGTGACTCTCGAGTCGATGTTCTTCGGAATCTCTTCAACCTCTTCAAAAGACTCGAGAATGAGAATGTCCAACAAACCTTTGATCGCCTCACTGACATCTCAAATGAGCTTCAAGCCCTCGGTGCCACTGACATTACTGATCATGAAGTTGTGAAGAAACTGTTGAGATCGCTTGATTCCTCATTTGATACTCTGGGACTGATGATACAAGAACGTGCTGACTACAAGTCGCTTGATCCTGCTGATATCCTCGGAAGGATAAACACTCACGAGTTCCAGCTTGCTGAAAAGAGAGATCTCTATGGTTCAAACTATGGCAAACCACGTGCCCTGAAGGCCAAGGCTGTGTCTGACTCTGAATATGAGGATTCTGGTAGTAGCCTTGGTGACCCTGAAGAACTGAGCCAGGATCTTGCACCGCTTGTGAAGAAATTCCAGAAGTTCACAAGACGTGGTCGCTTTGGAAAATCCTCAAGAGGCAATGATTCCTCATCCAATGACTATAAGAGAAGGCTTTGCCACAAATGCAAGAAGCCTGGTCACTATATTCAAGATTGTCCTCAGTGGGAAAAGGAAATGAAGAATAAGAAATACAAGGATTATAGTTCTGATGATGCGAAGAAGAAGAAGAAATCGTCAAAATCTTCGTCATCAAAATCCTTAAAGTCTTCATCTCACAAGAAGAGCAGCTCCAAGAAGGCTCGGGCATTCATTGGCAAGGAAATGGACTCTGAAGCTGAATCTGAGGAAAATGATGAAGAGGAGGCGTCTGAAGAATCTGAGTCTGGTGTGGCGAGTCTGGCCGTTGCTACTGCCTTCGTCAGCAAGTCCATCTTCAACACTGAAGAAACTGACTCCACCGACAAGCCTGATGAAGATAATGATGGCTACGCTCCCACCTATTGCTTCATGGCAAAAGGTGCTAAGGTACTCAAATACGACTCCTCTGAATCTAGTGAAAATGAATCTGATGAGGATCTCAAGCCCAGCTACTCTAAACTTGCTAAGATTGCTGTGAAACAACAACGGTCTCTTGAAAAGGTTCAAAACATGCTAGATAAAAGTGACAATATGTTGGGTGAAGAAATGGATCGCACTAAAGCCTTGACTGAAAATCTTCAGAGACTTCAGTCTAGGTTTGATAACCTTCAAGGTCATCATAACGCTCTCTTGACTGATCATGAGAAACTTTCTTATGAATTTCTTCAAGAAAAGCAAGATCACGAGAAGCTTTCTCTTGAATCTCTTCAAAGAAAGGAAGATCTTGAGAAGCTAAGAGTGTGTTATGAAGATCTTCAGAAGGAGCGCGATTCATTACTAGCTCAACAAATCAGCGCTTCTCAGGAAGAATTTGTTCCCCCATGCTTAAAGTGCATTGAACGTGAATCTGCTAATTCTTCACCTGAATGTTCAAATGCTTCAACTGTCACAAATCCTTCATCTGCCTCTGCTATCACTAATTCCTCATCTCAGGACATTACTAGCATCACTGACAATGCAGGGATGAAGGAACTGTACATGACAGGCATGTACAAAAGCCTCAAAGGACATCAGACACTCTGTGATGTGCTCAAAAAGCAGATCCTCAACAGAAACCCTAGGAAAGAGGGTATTGCCTTTGAGAGGAAACTCAATGCTGATGGAACATATTGGAAGCCTGAGCAGTACCCCAAAACCTCATGGGTTGCTGCAAAGGGACCTCCAGTTGATCCATCTAATTTATCTGGCTTTACATGTGAATCTCCTCACTCTTCTGATGAGTCATTTGACTCCAACTATAAACTGTTCAAAAATCAGAATGGTGAAGTATTTGCTAGATATGTTGGCACTAACTGTAGGAACGGTTCCCCTATGAAGAAAATCTGGGTTCCCAAAAGTTGTGTTGAAAGTCTTCAGGTGAATGACCTCATGACACCACCTGTGAAGAACAGGAACCCCAGATCAAATTCTTCATATGGACCAAATTCTTCATATGGATCCAAGTCCTCATATGGACCAAATTCTTCACATGGATCAAATTCCTCAACTGGATCAAAGTCCTCATATGATTATCATCGTGCTAACAACTCTGTCTCGCAGGGTAGAGCTAAGGGTTATGAATATGTGCATTATTCTTCAAACCATTATGTTCATAAGTCCTCAAGGAATTACTCTGCTTATTCATATGCTTACCCTAACCCCTCTTATGTGAAGCGAAATGGTTTGGCATCTTTGCCACCTTTCTCATATGGTGCTCGTAGAATGATGAACTCTTTGCCACCCCTCCAGATGTGGGTCGTGAAGAAAAAGAACTAATCTCTTCTGCAGGGTCAGGTCTCCAGACATGCTCTAACGTCTGAAGAATTTGCTGGGGACCTGACAAAATTGTCTGAAAGGACGCAGGCAAATCATGATGAAATGAACTTTCATTTCACACGTCCTCATACTGCTATATCTGTTTACTGCTTGATGAAATACATCTGATGAACTTGATATCACATTCTTCACTGATGAAGCATATGAGATTGTAAGTTATACTAATTCATCTGCAGGATGATCAACCCAAAACCACTGAATGGGTCCTCGATAGTGGATGTACAAATCACATGACTGGTGACAAGAATCTATTGATGGATGCTCCCTTATCACCGTCACCTCTGAAGCATATCATCTTTGCTGACAAAGGCAAAAGTCAGGTATTGGGTCTTGGTAAGGTTGCTATCTCTAAGGATAAGCACATGGACAAAGTCATGCTTGTTGAGTCCTTAGGATACAATCTCATGTCAGTCTCAATGCTTTGTGATCTTGATATGGTTGTTGTCTTTGGCAAATATCGCTGTGTTGTGATTATGGAAGCTGACAATTCCAAAGTCTTCGAAGGCTTTAGGAGAGGAGATCTGTATATTGTTGATTTCTCTACAGGACCACAACCAGCCGTATGTCTACTTGCAAAAGCTTCAGAAGGCTGGCTATGGCATCGGCGACTTGGTCATGCAGGCATGAGGAATTTGAACACGCTTGCGAAGAAGAAGCATGTCATTGGCATTGAGAATGTCAAATTCCTCAAGGATCACTTATGCGGAGCATGTGAAGCTGGAAAAATGACCAAGGCCAAGCATCCAGCGAAGACTATCATGACCACTACCCGTCCATTCGAATTGCTTCACATGGACCTCTTCGGACCTAATCATTACTCAACAGTCACTAATGATGCATCTCTATATGGTTTTGTCATTGTTGATGATTATTCTCGATACACATGGGTACACATTGTTACTTACAAACATGAAGTGCAGGAAGTCTTCAAACGATTTTCCTCGAGGGCTTCAACCAACTTTGGTGTGAAGATCAAGCATATCAGAAGTGACAATGGAACTGAGTTCAAGAATTCCGGTCTTGATGCATATCTTGATGAACTTGGTATTACTCATGAGTTATCTGCTCCCTATACTCCTCAGCAGAATGGCGTCGTGGAGCGCAAGAACAGAACTCTTGTTGAGATGGCTCGCACTATGCTTGATGAATACAAAACGCCTCAGCATTTTTGGATTGATGCAATTGATACTGCTTGCCACATCATCAACAGAGTATATCTTCACAAATTCTTCAAGAAGACTGCCTATGAACTTCTCACTGACAAGAAACCCAATGTGAGTCATTTCAAAGTCTTCGGTGCTAAATGTTGGATTAGAGATCCTCACCACAACTCTAAATTTGCACCGAAAGCACATGAAGGTTTTATGCTTGGTTATGAAAAGGACTCGCACACCTACAGAGTCTTCAACATTGTTCTTCACAAGATTGTTGACACTGTAGATGTGCGGTTCGATGAAACTAATGGCTCGCAAAGAGAGCACCTACCTTCTGTGTTAGATGAACCAGCACCTGAAGATGCTATCAAGCTCAAGGCAACTGAGGATGTCATTCCGACTGAAGAATCTGCTGAAGAATTCATTCCTGTTCATGAAGAACGTCGAGCTGATGCACCTGAAGAACAAGATGAGGAAAACGGTGCTGAAGAAAATGCTGATCAAAATCCTCAGCGACAACCAACTCATCCATGCATTGCAAAAGAAGTGCAAGTGGAGAAGATCATCGATGACATTAGCGCACCAGGTCCTCTCACACGCTCAAAAGCATCACATTTATCTAACTTTTGTGGGCACTATGCTTTTGTCTCTATCACAGAGCCCACTAAGGTAGATGAAGCATTTCTGGAGCCGGAGTGGATTCAGGCTATGCAAGAAGAACTACATCAGTTCGAGCTGAACAATGTCTGGGAATTGGTCAATCGCCCAGATCCTCGCAAGCATAATATCATTGGCACAAAGTGGATCTACCGCAACAAGCAAGATGAAAATAGCCTTGTGGTGAGGAATAAGGCACGACTAGTAGCTCAAGGCTACACGCAGGTTGAAGGAATTGATTTCGATGAAACTTTTGCACCTGTTGCTAGACTTGAGGCTATTCACATATTACTTGCTTACGCTAACCATCATAACATCATCTTATATCAAATGGATGTGAAAAGTGCATTCCTCAATGGTAAACTTGAGGAAGAAGTATATGTTGCTCAACCCCCAGGTTTTGAAGATCCCAAGAATCCTGACAAAGTCTTCAGACTCAATAAGGTTCTCTATGGCCTCAAGCAAGCCCCTCGGGCGTGGTATGATACATTGAAGGAATTCTTCGTGAAGAATGGCTTCACACCCGGTTCTCTCGACCCTACTCTTTTTACTAAATCATATGATGGTGAACTGTTTGTGTGCCAAATATATGTTGATGATATTATCTTTGACTGTACTGACCAACGTTATAGTGATGAATTTGCCTATATGATGAGTGAAGAATATCAAATGTCTATGATGGGAGAGTTGAAATTCTTCTTAGGTCTTCAAATCCGTCAGCAGCGCAATGGCATATTCATATCTCAGGAGAAATACCTCAAAGATGTACTGAGGAAATTCGGCATGCAAGATTGCAAAGGCGTCAAAATTCCTATGCCCACAAATGGCCATCTATGCACTGATGAAAATGGTATTGACTTCGATCACAAGGTATACTGCTCCATGATTGGTTCCTTATTGTACTTATGTGCATCTAGGCCAGATATAATGCTTAGTGTTTGCATGTGTGCCCGATTTCAAGCTGCACCGAAGGAATCACACCATAAGGCTGTGAAGCATATTCTTCGATATCTAGCTCACACACCAACACTAGGATTATGGTACCCCAAGGGCTCTGCTTTTGATCTCATTGGATATTCTGACTCTGACTATGCTGGTGATTGTGTGGACTGCAAGTCAACATCTGGCACTTGTCATTTCCTCGGACGATCTTTGGTCTGTTGGTCCTCGAAGAAACAGAACTGCGTATCACTGTCTACTGCTGAAGCTGAATACATTGCTGCTGGCTCATGCTGTGCTCAACTGCTTTGGATGAAGCAAACCCTCAAGGACTATGGCATCAACGTGAAGAATGTGCCTCTCCTCTGCGACAATGAGAGTGCCATCAAGATTGCTCACAACCCAGTTCAGCACTCGAAGACTAAGCACATCCAGATTCGTCATCATTTTATTCGTGATCATGTGTTGAAGGGCGACATCTCCATCGAGCATGTGAAGACTGAAGAACAGCTAGCTGATATCTTCACTAAGCCCTTGGACGAGAAGAGATTTAGCAAGTTGCGGTGTGAGCTAAATATCTTAGAATCTTCGAATGTTCTTTGAAAAGGACACACATCCTAACCCTTATGCAGAATTGATGACTTAGATGTGCAACACATGAAGAAACGTTTTTCTTCAATCAATGAAGAATAACACTTTAAGTGTGAAGAAATTAATGAAGAATTTGATTCTCAGAACCCTACGACAATTGTACGTGGTGTCTGAAATCATCATTCTTATACGGTGGGTCACGCCACCACAAAAAGTTGAAAATCTTCAATTTGAGTTTTTCCTCATTTTTGAAAGTCTTCAGTTTTTCAAATTCTTCAACTTTGCAAAATCTTCATTGTTTCCGTCATTTTTCTTCATTGGCTATATATATATATATATATATATATATATATATATATATATATATATATATATATATATATAAATATATATATATATATATGTGTGTGTGTGAGTTTATGTCCTCTACAACATTCACTTATTGCTATTCCTTCAAGTTGTGATTTCTGCTAAGTGAATGTGATCGGACCCTTCCCCCTCTATGCTACACTCAACCCAATCTATTCACAAATTCTTCATGTGCGTTCTATTTGAAACTCGTTCAAAGTCTTCACTGTGTCCTTGTCAGCTGAAGAAATTGCGAACGAAACTTTAAAACAAATCTTATCCAGATTTTCGGTTTTACTGCTCAAACCGTTCCGCATCCCACGATGCATTATTTTATTCACCCACGATCTTACACGATCTCATCTGCACAGTACGTGGGTGACACATGTCGCGTGAAGAAGAAAGGGCAGGGGCATGTTCGTCCCAAAATCTTCGGGCGAACAGTTTTTACCGTGGCTATAAATACCGCTCTCCCCTTCCTTACTTCATTTACTCCACTCGGTCGCTGTCTCTTGCTCGAGCTCTCCTCAAACCCTAGCGCCGCTGCTACTCCATCGCCGCCGGTGAGGAAGAGCTTCACTGCCTCGACCTCGTCGCCGTCGTACTCGCGCCGGCGGCGGAAATCTTCACTCCGCCGTCGCCGTAGCCGTCTCCCTCTGCCAAGTTAGGGCGTGGGAGATCTAACTTGATGAACTTCATCGCTGTTCATCTCTGTTCGTCGTGTTCTTTAGTTCGGGTAATTAAAAGTCACTTTTATTACTCGCTTTGATTCTCAAACTTTTCTGAAAATCTTCAAAGGTGTTTTATTCTTCAAATCTTCACATATGAACACCTCACACACTGTATGCTCTTGATCCATCTCTCTAAGCACTCATTTCTTCAAGATTCCTCAATTGTGCGAATTTTCGATCTGTACAACTCTGGAACCTAAGACAAGAACGCTTAGTGAAATTCCTCAAGGCTCAACTGGTCAAATTCCTCAAAACTTGTCTTTTCAAAAAATCTTCTGAGAACGCATATGACCTCTCCAAATTCCTCGCACCTAGACTCTGTTCACAGGTACTCATGTCCGCTGCTGAATCACTAGGTTCTCATCAACTTAACTCATTTGCAGCGTTCCTCGAAGAAAAACTGCATACTTCTTCAGAGTGTTCAATTGTTCAAATTCCTCATCTGAAGAAAATGGCTGAAGGAAAGAGACCGCAGAAAGGAGGAAAGAAACCGGAGGTCATGACTGCTTTCGAGATCCCTGATGAAATATACAAGGATTATTGCACACCTGATGAAGCCAAGTTTGGCAAAGAAAACAAGAATCAGCGCAAAGTGCGCATTCAGAGGATTGAACAAAGATGGGCACGAGAATGGAGGGAATATCGATATGTTACTCCAAAGTACATGAAGAAATTTGCCTTAAATCATCCATGCCCAATAGCTCCATTGGCACCTGGCCAAGTCGCTGATCCCACTAGCATCAAAAGTGGTGAAGACTTTCCTGAAGAATGGGCTAGGCGCCAAGAAAATTGGCAAGACAAGCCAAGGAGGCAGTAAGGAAATTCAATGAGGATTCTGCTGCTGCTGCTGCCGCTGAGACCTCGGTCAAGCCGAGGAAATCAATGCCGAAGAAGCCTGCTCGCAAGCCAAGTGCTTCACCTTCAGCGCCCTCACGGCCAAGTTCCTCAGCCGCGCCCTCACGGCAAATTCTTCAGACTACTGCTGCTCCACCAAAGTCCTCAGCAGCTCCCTCCAAGTCCTCAACTCCTGTGCATCTGGCTACATGTCAAAGGACTCAGGGTTTCTCAATTGCTTCTGGTGTCTCAGCGAGTTCCTCAGCTTCACCAATGTCCTCATCAGGCCCCACTCTGCTGAAGACAAAAGAAACAGCTGGACGCGGTCCTCGGCCAAGTCCAAGAAAGAAACAGGTTGCTTTCCAAGTGCCCTCTGATGATGAGGCTTCTAATGAAGAACTTGCAGAAATCATCAGAGATAGACAAGCAAAGGCCGCCAAAGCCAAAGGAACACCTGTGCCTCTGCTTTTGGATCCGAAGAAGATCCTCGACTATATTGACTTATGGCATAAGGATCCAAACACTCCAATGCCTGATCTGCCTCTGACTCCTGGTCAGAGTCATATGCTGACCCATTTCATCTCTCAAGAGAAATGGAAGTTTGAAAAGGCTCGGGAGATAAAGAGAGCACAAGCTAGAAAGGAGAAGCTTCTGAAGAAGAACGTTGTCAGACTAACACCTGAAGAACTTCCCAAGGCTCAATCTGAGATCCAAGCCGTCAGCAAGGACTTCGATGCATACAATGCTGATTGGCAAGGAGCCAAAGTGAGATTCGTCAATTTGACAAAGAAAATGACAACTGATGCAGCCCCATCGCAAAAAGAAAATCCTCAGGCTGCAGACTCTGCTCAGCCTGCTGAAGAACATGCCAGCACTGCTGATGACTTTCAGGCTGCTGATGAGAATACAAGTTCCAGGGCTGATGACTCCATCCGAGCCGCTGAAGAAATTCCCAGGGCATCCACTAGTGGTGCGCCTGAAGAAACTGAAGAGATCAGGGCAACTGCACCAGTTGCGCCTGAAGAAAATGAACCACAGTCCTCAGCTCCTCCCGCGCCAACACCAACTCTAATTCTTCCTTCTGCTTATGAAGTGAAGAAGACCAAGGCTGCAGAGCGAGCTGCTATGAACAAAAAGGAAGGCATCAGCTGTGTCAAATTCTTCGGCCGCGAAGAAAATGAAGCCAATGACCAGCTCGCTTGAAAATCCTATTGATGCCATTCCGATTTCCTCCATGTCATCCAAGGAAATTGTTCCTTATGGAGAAGACTACAAGATCCCAAGTGGATCTAATGAAGAAAATCATTCTGTTGCTACCTCAGAGCAGTTTGATGAAGAAATTGAAGTGGAAACATTCCCTTCAACGCCAGTCGTTTCCTCCCTATGCCTCAGTTCACAGCTGAAGAGGCTGGTGTTGAGGAAATTGAAAAAGAAGATGAAGATGTGGCTATTGGATGCACTACACCAGTGATGAACGATGACTTTTGGGAAAGTCAGCATCCCAATACTCCTCTCTTTACTCCTATTCAACAAATTCCTCTGTCCCCGGCTACAACTGTTCAAATGGGCTCTGAAGAAACTCATCCCACATCGTCTGCTCATGAAGAAATTCCAGCCGCTAGTGCTGAAGAACCTGCTGCTGCTGATCCCCAAACAGCACAAGAAGAGGAACCAGAAATTCCTCAGCCTGAAGCACCTGAGATCATCATTCCTGAGGTTGTGCTGCAAATCACTGACACTCCTCTGCCCAAACCGAAGAATCCGTTCTCTAGCAAGCAAAAATTGAAGGCTGAAGACTTCTTTTCTGAGCATGTGTTCTTCACTGATTACAATCCATATGACTCTGCTCGCATAAGGAAGAGACGTTTCTGGACTGCTACTCAAGCCAACTTCTATTCCTCAGTGCTCTTTGACAAGGAGAAAATCTTCGATCATGAACATATTCCTCACGTGGATATGGAATCTCTGCCGTGCTTCGAACCGGTCCTCCGAGTTATTCACGATGCAGGACTACTGAACTTCTGCACTGATATCTGTGATTGGAATGAAGAACTCATTCTTCAGTTCTATGCCACTTTGCATATCACCGGAGATGCTGAAGATGTCAATTCATGGGTGCTGGATTGGATGACCGAAAACACTCACTATGAGGCACCAGCAACTGAATTGCTTCGTGTCCTTCCTCTTGATCCTCCTCATGCCAGTGCACGTTGCATCTACAATGACCGCGAACTGACAGATCATTATATGCAAGTGCTCATGACGCCTTTGAAGCCAGGGCAGGCCCCATGAACCAAATTCCTCGTCAAGGAATTGCTATATGTGCCTCGGACTGTCTATCGCATCCTGACGAAGACAATGAGTCCTATCAAAGGCCACGACTCAAATGATGAAGATGTCGTTGGCATCATGAAGAACATGCTTTTCAACATCATTCATGGCGTTCCCGTCAACTTCCATGATTTCTTCATGAGGACTCTGGCTAATGTTGCTATGTCACCTTTTGAGCTGAAGCCCTATGCGCCTTGGATTATGAGATTCATAAGGGCAAGATCTTCACTGAATTACAAGGCTGACACTCTGAACCATGGTAGCTACTTGCCGCCCATTGAAGTCCTCAAGCGACCAGTTTCATCATCTGATGATAAGGGCAAGGCAGCTGCTGTGATCGATGAAGGCACTCGTCCATTGGATGGTCAATTCCGTCTAGCTACATCTTACTCCACCAATGACGATTCTACAACACATGACACTGCCGCAAATACATCAGCCAAGCAAAAGCCTCAAGCAACAGCACCCAGGGTGATGACTGACCGTGAGTTACTCCTCAGTCTTCATCAGAAGGTTGATCGCAATCACAAATGGGTGAAGCGTCAGTTTGCTACAATTCTTCACAACATGACCTCAACCCATAATGCAGTGAAGAAAAATCAGTATCACCTTCATGAAACCCTCAACCGCACCTGGGCTGTTCTCACTCATGTATATTCCGCGGAAGAACTGAAGACTATGGGTCTCCAGGAAGCATTTGACTGGTCTGCACCACCTCCGAAGAAATTCAAGAGAGTCAAAGTTCCTGATCTGGTGGCCAGCTCTTATTCTTCATCGCGTGAAACTGATGAACATGAAGATTTGGACGACACTGCGGCAGGCCCTACTTCAACGAACAACCCCGACAACGCTGGCGCTCCTCCATCGACATGAAATTCTTCAGGGGCGTTAGTCCTCAGTTTCGATCCTCTTGGTCATTTGATGACAAAGGGGGAGAAATCTGAGTTAGTCTTCAAGCGGGTTTATATTATGGGCGTTTTGTTAAGTTACAACTCTCGTTCTTCCAAAACCTTTTACTGGATCGAGTTGTAATCTTAAATCCGATGGTGCCCTGATACTTTTGAACGGTGCATTGTGCTCTGACTTTGATGCACTGTGCTCTGATACTTTTGATGTGTTATTCTGCATGCTTATTCCTCGTTAATATTATTGCACACATGCTGAATCTCATTAGGCACCATATTTCATCATGCATGTCAAATTCTTCATATTATATATCAAATGCGTGTATGAATTACAAGATATAGGGGGAGATTTCCATGATTCAATTCTTCAAATGTGCATTGCCTCAAAAGCAAATTCCTCACTATGCACATATTCAGGGGGAGTTCTTCTATATCTTGCAATCAAATTCCTCAATATCAGTATTTACACTTCATATGTTTATCCCCGTTGAAAACTTAACCTATGTTGTCATCAATCACCAAAAAGGGGGAGATTGTAAGTGCATCTAGTGCCCCTTAGTGATTTTGGTGTATTGAAGACTTATAGGTTAAGTGACTGATGCGTTTGTGAGTGTACACAGGTCTATAAGTCTATGAGGAGTTTACAGAGAAAGTCGACCCCTAAAAATGAAGTTCTTCGACTGAAGACTTTGATATTCTGAAGACTTTCTGAAGACTTTGAAAGTGAAGAAATTGGTGTGACCTTGAAGACTTGGTATTCATTTGAGGAACATGAAGCGTGAAGACTTTTGTTTTTGTAGTTTCATTTTCTCTTTCTTGAGTCATAGGAAACACCGTACTATTAAAGGGGGTCGAGGAAATACTAAGGAAAAATTTCCATGTGATGCTCAACTCAAAATCCTACACCTACCAATCCCTTCGAGTGAAGCCATTGGAAATCTCATACAGTTTAGTCAATTTCTTCAGTGACAGAGACGCAGTTCTTCTGGTCATTGAGGACTTTTCTCTGACTGAGGAGTTAGGAATTCGCCAGTGCGAATTGCCTACACAGTGAGGAACATGATAGCCCTGAGGAATTTGAGAGTCAAATTTCCGACCGTTGCTGTGCTGCGCGCCGGCTGTCCAAAATATCTTATCCACCTAACGGTCATATCATTGAAGGGCATTTATGTCTTATCATGTCGGGCTGCTCCCTAGGCTATAAATAGCCGCCCCCTACAACCACTAGCTAGTTGGCTGCTCCGAGAGAACTTGACACTTGTCATCTGAGAGCAACCCATCCTCCGAGGACTTTGAGCGAAAATCATCAAGTGAGGAAAATCCCAAACCAAACCCCCACAAACCCAAAGTGATTGAGCATCACTGAAGAAATTGATCCTGCGTGGATCCGACGCTTGTTACCTATGAAGACTGTACTTCTTCCAGATGGTTAGGCGTCAAGGTCTAGAGCATCCAAGAGGAATTGTGGATCGCCGAGTGACCAAGTCTGTGAAGGTTTGGAAGTCACCTGAAGACTTACCACGAGTGATTGGACGAGGCCTGTGTGGTCTTAGTTCAAGGAGAATACGGTGAGGACTGGGTGTCCTGAGTTGTGGCTCAGAGACTGGGTGTCCGGGACTGTGTGTCCTCGAGTTTAAATACTCAGCCGCTCCAACCAGACGTACAACTGAGACAGCAGTTGGAACTGGTTTACCAAATCATTGTCTTCACCAACTAACTGGTTCTATTTCCTCAACTCTTTCATTTCCTCATTACTGTGTTGTATGTTGTTCATATCTGTGCTTGAAGACTTTGACTGAAGACTTTCACAAATTCCTCAGTTCAATTTCTTCAGTCTGTCCGTCTTCATCTTGTTATCCTGTGTTTACGCTTTCTGTACTCTGTGCTAGTATTCATTTCATCATGATGACTATGTTTGTATCATGTTATGTTTACTTCTGAGTACTTATTCTGCTGCAAGTAGTTCTTCGCTAAGGAATTTCCTCACCAGCAAATTCCTCAGTGAAGAATTCATAAAAATCGCCTATTCACCCCCCCTCTAGTCGATATAACGCACTTTCACTTCCAGTCAACTCATCATATCATATGAGCCCAGAAACATCGACAAGATCACACTTGTACTAATTTTCTCAGTATTTAAGCAAATCAGGAAGAATAGATCTTATTGGCTATAAGCGTGCTTTCTGGTACTTATTAGCTGTGTTGCAACTTGCGAGCAAGTTGTGGGGTTTCTGTACATACTCTGTGGTGCTATGTGTCATGCGATTTTTGGTTCTAATAAGTATTGGCCAGTTCATGTTCACGTTATAATCCTATAAGATTGGGCTATAGTTGCGAATGCATCTCTGTGGCAATGGATTCTGTCTAAGGCTTTTGCTCTTTGGTGTCACCCTGCTAGTGCATCACTTAGCATAGTCTGTATGTTAAGATGCTCAAAGCGAAGGGCGCGATAAGTTTTTCCTTTGCATATGATTGGTTACTGATGATGATACTGCTTCTGGAATAAATAGGTGGGATCCTCAAGGTCCATTCAAACCATTGCATTTGATGAATCCGGCAAGATTATCTTTTATTCACTCCATACTCTATAGACATTTCAGGTACACTTAACGTATCTTGCATATGATTGCTTTTTTTGCAGGTTCGTGAAGAGAGCTGATCTGGTTTTGTGAAGGAAGGGCGAGAAAGATTATGTGGGGATCAGATTGTCCATGGCGACCTAGGAGGAGTTGCACCATCTCAGGTTCGTCACTTGCTCCTCCACTTCTCTTATCTTCTTCTTCTCCATCTCCCCATCTAATTAGTGTGTTCCTTTGCAGGTTGCTCCGATCAAGTTCTGCTACTGTTGTTGTGCTCCCTTGAATGATCTGGTGAAGGACAATTTGGTCCATAGGTCATCCCCCCATGCTATCTCTCTCTGCTGCATAGTTAGGTTCAGTTTTTTGTTCTCTTTCTAGTTTAAGCGTAAGGATTCCAGTAGGTCTCTATGTATGTAGCTCATGAGTTAGAACATCTAATCTAATTACGGACTGCATACTTGCTATGCCATGTGCAAACTTGCTTGCATTCAGTTCAGAAAATTTCTGAATTCTTTGGTGTTTGCTTTCACTCAATGATTGTGGTACTGGTAGTCAAGTTAGATGCCTCCTTTGCTGTAATTCACTCGTTTCCATGTCATGGTTTATCTTGAATTTTGGTAGTGTGACAAACACATTAGCAAATCTAAATAACTTTGACATATTTGTTGTATTATCTTGCACTGGATTGGCACCTTTCATTACCCTGTACAAATATATCTCAATTCCGCTAACACTGATCCTTGTGTATGGTCTTAAACCCTTTTGGTTGCATGATACTTCTATATCTGTAGCCTTTAATGAATTCAATGTATGATTGTGATGAGAAATATATGATACCTACCTGTTTTTATCCTTGATCAGTATCATTTATGGTCTTTGTTCTTACTAGAAGAATGCCCGTGCATTGCAACGGGGCCACATTAACTTTAAGAGTTCAATATTACGACATTGACGACCTTTTTTACCATCAAATCCTCACACGCACAGACACACACTCTCCCTCCCTCTTCCTCACTCTCTATCCCCCTCTCCCTCTCTCTCTAACACACACACATATCCATCTTATTGGGTACGGGTCCATAATCCATCTATTTCACACATACACGCTAGTGCATAACAATATGGATTATGTGTATTATATTTGCCACCAAAACTGAGGGAATTAATATCATGTAAATCGGCCAGCCACAGCTCCAAGAATACGCGGACGAGGTGGCTCGGGTCGGTGTCGGCGCCGTCCAGCGCGGGCCACGAGCCCGCTTCCAAGTGCATGTGCAATGCACGTCTTCACAAATATTATAACCAGATGTGAGAAATGACATGCATAGAAAAGACATTCTGATAGCAATCCAAATACCATACTCAATTGAATACCTAACCTGGACAATACTCTTATTTCTATGCGCCAGAAAAATGGAATAGCAAAGCTAAGTATGCCTACATACGCTTAGATTATATATAAGAATCTTGGGTGAACAATTGCAACAAAGCACTAAGCAGCAATAAATTTAAATAAAAAATCCATTAGCTATGCAGGCACAAAGCTTGTTACAACATAGAGAGATAGGAAAATTTCATCTCCAGTAATGTAGCGCAAAGGAGTGGAACGAAGCATGAATGAGCAGTTGTCTGTTCTTCTCCATGTACATGGATCAGCAGTAGAGGCCACTTATATAAGTACTTGACCGAACTCCCCTCTTCGTGTATGGAGAGCCATGTCACCTTCTCGCCGCTGCAGCATGGGAGGACGGCTGGTTCACGTGACCCTCCAGCTGGGTGATCCATGGTGGCTAACCGTCGAGCTCGAGGCAGAGAAGTTGAGGGCAGTAGTGGCGAGATCCATGCCGGCCAACCGGGCGAAGAGGAGGTTGTCGGGGAGGGACACATCGGCAAGATCCGGTCACCACGCGACCTGAAGAGAAACAGTGATCTCCACAAGCTGTGGGCCGACGGCGTGCTCCATCCCATGCGATGGGGTGACCATGGCGGTGGCCACAGCTCCTCATGCTCGCCTCGATCTCGGTGACACACCCTGAGTGTAGGAGGCAGCAACGACCTCGACGAAATCATGGCCTCATCTCGGAATGCAATCATGTCACTCTAAATAAATGGATTCAATCATGTGACTCTAATTACTTTGGATTGTTATGTGCACACTAAGCGGGGTGCAGTTAGGAAAGAAAATGTTTTCTAATTAAAGTGATTGAGTGATTTAAGGTAAGGTTAATTAATTTAGCGTCTTTAAAATCTTTTATTTGTTTCCTTAAAATTTATTATTTGTTTCCTAAAGAAATTTGCAATAATGGAAGGTATCGGTTGATTTGGATAAGTTAGTAAATTTAGATCCGTGATTGCGTGCACGTTTGGAAAGTGCTGATTTGCAAGGAAAGAGCTGAGGGGTAAATAAACCGGTGAATAAGAAACCAGCATCGAAAAAAATCTACGATGGTTAACCTACGAAAAAAACCGGACAAAAGTGGTGGGACGAAAAAAAACCTGGAAGCGAGACTACCAACTGCTCCATTAGGAGTAGAGATTACTTGCTGTGTACGTTTAGTGCCTATACATCGTTGTGTTTTGCGGGTCTAGTCCTTCACTGTTATAGTTTGAAACCACTTCATAACTCATAATTTGTTTGTCATGATTCATTGCTTATGAAAATTATTACAAATATGTTGAAAATTGCATAGAATAATTTTGTGCCATCTCTGTAACTGTGCTAGATGTGATGTTCCTGAAACTTATTATGGTATCTGTACTGTCCTTATGTTGCAACACTACAGTTATTATTTTTCATCCTTACACAGACAAGAAAGCTAACTTTGCCCTAGCCTTCTCATCCGTGCCTCCACTGGAGCATGGATCAGCCATGCAGGACGTGGAGCTCTGCATGGATCACGACTTGGTCGTCGTGGGGGCCTGGACCATCAAGCTCGCGGGCGAGATGGACGGCCTCGGCAATGGAGGCGCGCGTGAGATCCTGGGGTTGACCAATCCATGAGGCGCCAGATCTTCCCTCGGGGTCGCCTGCTATAGACATACTGTCGCTGGATCTCCTCCCCCCCTCTCTCTCTCTGCGTGTTTTTCTGTCAATAGCTAGTAGCATAAGTTGGAGCTGGCTGTAGCTGGAACTTAATCTGCATTTATTCAACTAGATCAAGTACAAGTACATTAGTTCGTAATCTGCTATTAATACATCTCCTAGTCATAAATTTCCTGAAGTAGTGCATGTATATATTTAGGTGCTGGTTAATTAGAAAGTGGATGTGATTTCTAACTTGATTGTTGTAGGCTACAAGATATATCTCTGTTGGTTCATCTTGCTGTAGAATATGCCCCTGCTCATCCATTTATGTGTATTGCTATTTACCTCTGGTGACATGTGAGAAGCGCTCATCTATATGTTTATATTTTGAGCAGCTGGGTACAACTACAGTTGTAGAATCATCTAGCCAAATTTTGGGAGGATGGCATAAAAGATTAGATAACGCATGCTTTTGAAATCATGGTAAGCTTCACAAGCTTGTAAGGTGTTTTCTATTTTCAAGCGACTTTACATCAAGTTACTGTTTCTTAACAGAAATTCTAGACTCTGTAGCTTTTTATTGTTCTCTCCACTTATTTGTACAGCCAAGGATGCTTACTTAACTGTATAGCTCTTTATTGTTCTTTTCCAGGTATTCTATTTATGCTCCATTCTGAAATCTATTGTGCATTGCCAAGTCCATGAGGCGAAGCGTCACTGCTCAACTATTTCTTTACTGAACTGGGAGCAACAAAGGCAAGATATTTGAAACAAGCCGAAGTCCTTTTGATTCTTGATTTCTAGCATACACATGCAACCTGCTTGGTGATGTTACTATAGATATGATGTAGGTTCAATGCTTACAATTTTTTGATGTGATGCATGTTACCTTTTGAAATATGAAGATGCATGTAAGCACTGTTGCTGGCAATCTGGCATATCATAACAGTCTTACCCCTTGTCCTGTCACTAGCATACACCACAGTTTTAGATAAAAGGGGGGCATATCATTTGCTCTATAAATGGATTGTTTATTAATTTATTTGGACTTGCACACATTACGTAAGGAAGGGTCGCCAATCTGGGTGTCCAAATGATAGTAAAACCTAGGGCTCCTGCATGGTTCTTGGATTTATTTTTAGCATATATTACCCATATTGAGACTGAACATGTGGCTTTTCTTCTCATCTACAGGAGAGTTATGTGCTGATTTTTTTGAAGAAGCTGGAAGTCCAAGTCAATGACTTGCTTTATGTGTTTGTTGTAATGCTGTATTTTCTGGGAATTTGGATGTATTGTTGATTTGGCTGAGAATTTGGTGTATATTTGCTTGCTGAACTTACAAATGCTAGGATATATGTACAAATCCTTGGAATATTATTCTATGTTTACTTGAAATGTATTCTTGGATTGAAAGTGGTCAAAAAGAGAACATATTGTTGTAAATTGTATTTGAAATAAAGAGGTGTGGCCCAAATTAAAAACTGGCTGAAATGTCTATTGGACCAAATGAAAAACTGGTTGAAATGGCTACAGCCCAAAAAAATTGGATCGCAAAGAGGCCAGGGCCCAAAAAATGGATCGCAAAAAGGCCAAGGCCCCAAAATTAAATGCACTATAAAAATCGTGAGGCCCAAATTTAAAATGGACCGCAAAATGCCCAAAGCAATTGACCAAAATTGGCAGGAAAAAAAATCATAAATGGGCCGAATTAATGGGCTCGGCCCATGTAGAAAACCGAATTGGACCAGGCTGAATCTTGTGCCACATCAGCTTGCCACGCTGGATGCCTACGTGGCCTGGGGGAGGTTGCTAGTGACCAGAACACCACAGTAGGAATATTTTGGTCGTAAACGTCTTTGACCATTCCAGAAGAAAGGTCGCTATAGTCAGTTTACGACGGCCAGCTTTTGACCTTCTGTTTTTGGTCACAAAAAGGTCATAAATGGAAATTTGTGACCTTTCAGTGACCAATAGTGGTGGTCATAAGTTGACATATTTCTTGTAGTGAGCTAACAGCCGAAAAGGCTACTCACTGCCGAAGCAGGGAAGAGATGGCCGGAATGGCCTTAAAGCTGAAGGATATTACCGACCGCTATGATGTTCTTGTAAAGGAACGCCGAGTGGAGCAAGAGGACCTGAAAAAGGCCACCGCCGAAGCCAAGGATGCCCGTTCTTAAATGAGGGCTATAAAGGAGGAGCTGCGTCAGGCCGGAGATATTGCGGATGGAAAGCCCTTCCTGCTGCGTAGGAGGTTTACGGATCAGAAGTATGCTCAGTTGGGCCAGCTGTGGGGTGCAAAGGATCCTTATATGAATTTGGCGGCGAGTGCGTCGGACGCCGTCATGCACTTCCGGAGCCAAAAGGATCACGAAATGGAAGAGCTCTTTTGGTCTCAATTCCATAATCCGGATCATTCAATTCCGTTAACCGATCGATTGGCTGAATGGGCTGAGCTAAATAGGCTGTCCGGATTTGCCATGAAGGATGTCGTGGCTCATCTGTGGCCGGAAAGGCCCGAGCCGAAAAGTTATTTTGGCTTTTTGCAGCAATTCCTTGGGGCGGTGCCGCATATTAAGGCGATGAAGCGGTCGTCATGCATAAAGGGTGCTCGGATGGCTCTCGCCTGTGTGAAGACATACTGGACGGAGATGAATGCCACCGATGTTGCAACCCGGAGTCCGGACGAGAACCGGTTACCCGTCGAGCACTATTTTGGGGAAGTCCTGCAGGGTGCTCGTTTAATAGAGTCGCAGTGCTTGAAAAATATTATGTTCAAATGATATGTATGATTTGTGAAACCATATTTATAGTGTAACCGCTTTTTATACTTGTGCGTTCAAGTATTGAAATATCTCCTGTGCGGCCGTTTAGTGTGTATATAACCTGAAAGATGGTAGTCTTCGGCTTCAGCCCCCACGCACATGGTGCGGGGGTGTTTGCACAAAAGGCGCATTTTCACACTTAATCCAACGTCTTGGTCCTGTGAAGGAGGTGGTAGCGTAGCAAACTAGGCAACCCGACTATAATGCTTTATCACTTTCACTTAGCCATAGGAGTTCGAGGGTGGGGCTACGATATAGCCCCCAGGGGCACCGCGTCTTCCGAATTTGGGGCGCGTATGTGCCTGACCGGGAAACGGCCCTTCGTCAAAGCGGAGTAATTCTAAACATTCCGGTAGTCGATCGAGTGGTTGACCAATCTCTCGCTATATCATGACAGTCAGTTTTCGGCTTTCTCTACTGAGGTGCTCGCCCGACCGAACCGGGGCACAATCGCAGTAGTTCTCCTGGTGCCGCGTTAGCCGATGATACGGAACATAAGGCAGCAAAACATAGGAGCCGGGCAAACCCAACATTTGACCAAAGACATGATTCGGAGTTGATGCATATAAGGCCTAACTCAAGACGCCGAACACTCCCTCAGGTGTTCAGTCTTTACAATAACGGGCAGAACAATGCCCTAAGCCCCTAGTGTCCAGGTACAGGCGAGAACTTCTGACGCGGCCGATGCCAAAACGCCAGCCTCCTGCTCGGTTATGGTAAGGAACCGGGGGATGTGTATCAACAAGATACAGTAAGAAAGGTTTACGCAGGGTCTTAATCTGAAGAGAATCCTTGCAACGGGTCCCTGCTGCACGTCTGCGCCTGTGTCTCTGTTGTGTTGTATCCTGGACGGGTGTAGCACGCTGTTCATCTGTAAAAGAGAAGAACTTAGTTTGAGAAGGTATCGTGCAAAAAATGTATGTATAACAAAGTATGAAGAAATGAATGAATTTGAGCTTTTATTGGCTCTTAGTGTTCATGCGCACAGCCCCTTGTAAAGGGGTATGCGGCTAGGAAGCCCCTAGTTTATTTATGCCGGGCTTGCCTAACCGTGTCTGGGGTCTTTGAATGACCTATTTTTAGGGGTTGTTACTAGCGAGGCCGGATTAGCGTGTGACTGTCAAGGCAGTCTCGCGTTCTTCCGTAGTCGAGAAACACTCGGAGTTACCTCTTAATGAGATGATGCCGCGTGGACCGGGCATTTTAAGCGTAACAGATGCATAATGCGGTATTGCGTTAAAGCGGGCGAAAGCTTCGCGTCCCAATAGTGCTTGATGGGAACTTCTAAATGGGGCGATATGGAAGATTAGCTTTTCGCAACGGAAGTTATCGGATGACCCAAACACAACTTCTAGTAGTAAGGAGCCCATGCAATTGGCGTAAGGTCCTGGCGTCACTCCTTTGAAGGAAGTGCTGCTACAGCGAATTTTGGCAGGGTCTATCCCCATTCTGCGGATTGTGTCCGGATATAGCAGGTTTAAATCACTACCGCCATCCATTAGGACTTGTGTAAATTGTAGCCCGTCGATTATAGGATACAATATCAAAGCAGTCCATTCTGCGTTTCGAATACTTCTGGAGTAATCCAGATGGTCGAAAGTAATTGGTTTTGACATCCAATCTCTTGATTCCGCTGGGGTGGACCGTGCGGCGTGTGCTTTGGTAGGTGCCGCCGTGTTTTTCCTTGTTATCACTTGAAGTGAATTTACTATTTTGACTTCTTGTGGGAAGTTCTTTTGTTTTCCCGCGCTCTGCTTGGGGGGTTCGTCATCGTCCTTGCTTGGTGTGTCGAGCCCCTTGTGTTCGGCGTTGAGTCGGCCGGACTGCTTGAAGACCCAACAATCTCTGTGGGTATGGTTTGCAGGCTTCCCGGGTGTACTGTGAATTTGGCATATCCTATCCAAGATTTTGTTTAGGTTGGATAGCTCATCACTGTTATCTTTAAGAGGCAGTGCTTTGTTGTTCGGCCGAGAGCTTTTGAATCCGGCGTTAACTGCCGTGCTCTTTGGGCCATTTTCCTTATTTCAGTGTTGATCTTTTCTGCGTCGTGATTTCCCATTTCCATCCCTAACTTCGGATGTACTCGGGTCGCTGGTGCTCCATCTTGCCAGCCAGCTATATTCCCCCGCGCAAAAGCGGGTCATGAGGCTTGTTAGCGCGGCCATTGTTCTTGGTTTTTCCTGGCCGAGGTGTCTGGCGAGCCATCCGTCTCGGACGTTATGCTTAAAGGCTGCCAAGGCCTCGGCGTCCGGACAGTCGACTATTTGGTTCTTTTTGGTGAGGAACCTGTTCTAGAATTTGCGTGCTGACTCTCCGGGTTGTTGAGTTATGTGACTTAAATCGTCTGCATCCGGAGATCGGACATAAGTCCCTTGAAAATTTGCTCGAAACGCATCCTCGAGCTCCTCCCAACTTCCAATGGTATTCTGTGGGAGGCTTTTGAGCCAATGCCGAGCTGGCCCGTTAAGCTTGAGGGGTAGGGATTTTATGGCGTGGAGATCATCTCCTCTGGCCATATGTATATGTAGAATATAATCCTCGATCCAGACTCCGGGGTCTGTTGTTCCATCGTATGACTCTATGTTTATGGGCTTGAATCCCGCTGGAAATTCATGATCCAGTACCTCATCGGTGAAACATAGTGGGTGTGTGGCGCCCCTGTATTTAGGCGTGCCGTTATCTTCGAACGCTCGGCGTGTTATGCTGCTTCCTGGAGCCTTTTTTGGCCCATAGATGGACCTGACCGGGCCATATTCTCTGCGAGGATCCTTATGTGGATCGTGTGTCGGCTTGTGTGCGGTGCCGTTTGCCGCTCTTAGCCTGTCATCTGGTCATCTATCCGGCCAGGCGGCCTCTTTGTTTTTTGGCTGTGAGGGCTCTGCGGCCTCTTCGTCAAATTCGGGCAATAGTTTGCGCTTCGGGTAGCTCTTTGTTTGGTGGCTATTGTCGTACTTATCTGCGGTCTGGAGTACTTTGCTCCATCTTTTTCTGAGTACGTCTTCCGCTGTTTTGAGCTTCCGCTTCTGTTTCTTCAAACTTCTTGCAGTGGCGACGAGCCTTTTTTGAAGGTTCTTATGCTCCGGTGGTGTGTCCGGCGTTAGATCGTCTGGACTGTTATTTTTGCCGGAGATGGGTTGCTCGTCCAATTCATCCTATTCGGATGGTTGCTTGGTGGCATGTTCGTCCACCGGTTCGCCCTGCTCTATGGCTGGGTCGGTATAGGTGTTGTTGTTGTCGGGGCGGGACTTCGGGCGGCGCTTGCGTCGCCGTTTTGGTTGTTTTTCGGTGGAATTATCCTTCACCGCTTCTCGTTGTTCCTCGTTATTGCTTCCTTTTGGTGTATCCACCATGTATACGTTGTATGATGAGGTGGCCTTCCAGTGCCCCGTAGGCGCTGGTTCTTGGTCGTCTCCGGCCTCGTCGTCCATACCGTCGATGTCCTCAGAGTCGTAGTCTAGCATGTCGGTTAGATCATCGACAGTGGCTACAAAGTGGGTGGTGGGTGGGTTTTGATTTTCTTCGTTGTCCGCATCCCAACCGTCCTGACCGCAGTCCGGCCAGGGCTCTCCAGATAGCGAGAGATACCTTAGCGAATTTAGGATGTCGCCAAAAGGTGAATGTTGAAAGATGTCTGCGGCGGTGAACTCCATGATAGGCGCCCAATCGGATTCGATCGGAGGGGGCGCGGGAGGTTCGGAGTCCGGTGAGGAGTCCGGCACCTCAGAGTCATGAGCCTCACAAGGGACAAGGTCGGTATTCGGCTCTATCGCCGTAGATGTAGCAGCCCCCGAGGCGGTGTCTAGCCACCCGTCCTCGATCTGCGCAGCCGGCTCCGAATTGAGGATCGGAGCGGACTCGTGTGCGGCTTCCAGGGCACTGTCCGGCGACAGGGCTAAATCGTGTCCATCGAGACAGTGCGGCACGCTCGGCAGTGGCTCGAATCCAGTGAAGATCAAGTCTCCGCGGATGTCAGCCGTGAAGTTAAAACTTCCAAATCTGGCCTGATGGCCAGGGGCGTAGCTTTCAATTTGCTCTAGATGGCCAAGCGAATTGGCCCGCAGTGCAAAGCTGCCGAATACAAAGATCTGTCCGGGGAGAAAAGTCTCACCCTGGACCGCGTTGTTAATGACGTTCGAAGGAGCCATCGAGCCTATCGGTGACGACACAGAGGAACTCTCAATGAAAGCACCAATGTCGGTGTCAAAACCGGCGGATCTCGGGTAGGGGGTCCCGAACTGTGCGTCTAGGCAGATGGTAACAGGAGACAAGGGACACGATGTTTTTACCCAGGTTCGGGCCCTCTCGATGGAGGTAAAACCCTACTCCTGCTTGATTGATATTGATGATATGGGTAGTACAAGAGTGGATCTACCACGAGATCAAGGAGGCTAAACCCTAGAAGCTAGCCTATGGTATGATTGTTGTCCGTCTTATGGACTAAAACCCTCCGGTTTATATTGACACCGGAGAGGGCTAGGGTTACACAGAGTCGGTTACAATGGTAGGAGATCTACATATCTGTATCGCCAAGCTTGCCTTCCACGCCAAGGAAAGTCCCATCCGGACACGGGACGAAGTCTTCAATCTTGTATCTTCATAGTCTTGGAGTCCGGCCGATGATGATAGTTCGGCTATCCGGACACCCCCTAGTCCAGGACTCCCTCAGCGAGTGCTGAAAGATATCCGTGGAGGTAAACTCCATGATCAGCGCCCAATCGGATTCGATAGGCATGGACGCAGGCGGCTCGGAGTCCGTGGCCGGAGACGAATCCAGTGGTTTGGCAACACGGCTCTCGTAAGGGGTGAAATCAGTATCCGGCTCTATCGCCACTAAGAGTGCGGCCTCCATGGCGGGGTCTATGCACCCATCCTCGGATGGCGCAATTTGCTCCGGGTTGGAGACCGGAACGGTTGCAGGTGTGATTTCCCGAACACTGTCCGGCGACAGAGCTAAATCATGCTCGTTATGATCGTGCGGCGAACCTGGCATGGGCTCGAATCCGTCGAAGATCAAGTCTCCGCGAATGTCGGCAGTGTAGTTCAAGCTTCTGAACCTGACCTGGTGGCCAGGGGCGTAGCTCTCGATCTGCAAAATTAGTATTTCTGTCTGTTTTCTCAATTAACCGTGCAATAAAAAATACCTCGAAAATAAAAGTTCTCCAAATGCCCTGAAATTTATATATGATTTTTTATGGAATATTTGAGAGTATCTGGCACTAAGAACACATCAGGGGGAGCTGGCACCTGGCCATGAGGGTCCAGGGTGCGCCCACCACCCCTGGGCGTGCCCCCCTGCCTTGTGGGCCCATGGTGGTCCCCTCCACTTATTCCAGCCACCACACACTCCTTCTTCCTCCCAAAAAAATCACCAACCAGCTCAAGCACGAGTTCTTGCTCATCTTGCTGCCATTTTCGATCTCCTTGCTCAGAGCACCTCTTACAAAACTGCTTTGGGAGATTGTTCCTTGGGATGTGACTCCTCCAATGGTCCAATTAGTTTTTGTTCTAGTGCTTTATTCATTGCAAATTTTTGCTGCCTAGGTGACCATGTTCTTGAGCTTGCATGACAAATTTACTTGGTCCCAAGTAGTTCTAATGCATGATATAGTCTCTAGGCACTTGTGGGAGTAGTTGCCATCAATTTTGTTGAGTTTGGTTCACTTTTATTTAAAGTTACTAAAAATTTCAGAAATTTTTAGAAAATGATGAAGAGATTTTTGAGGGGTTCTTTGAGCCGAAGCTCGAAGGATAAGCAAAGTGAAGAAGAAGAGAGGCCCAAGTATAATCTCTCTCGCATCACGGAAGTTCGGCCGTGTGAATGGCCTTGTGATGATTTCTTGAGAGCAGCCGGGATTTATGATGATTTTTATGAGTTGGCTGATAACGCATGCCTCACTGACTTCATCCGCGACCAACGCGAATAGTATCTCTTACTCACTAATATCTTTGTGCAAAATTTTCATTTCCATGCTAGGAGGTCACCACCTTCGGTGGATTTTTATTTATATTATGAGTAGGAGATGCCCCTCTCTGAATTTTGTGAGGTTTGCAAGTTGCCCTTTTCAGGCATAATAGAGGAACCACATCGTGATGGTGTGGGGGGGTTTATTGATACAATTGTTGTAGGGGAAACTAGGAAAGTTTCCGATGCGAGAATTACTAGCATACATTTTCCTGTTTTATGTTACTTTGCAATATTTGCTAGTAGATGCTTAATTGGTCGCAGAAACTGTGGCAACCCAAGTGCCCCCGACATTGTTATTTTGTGCCATGCCTTGTTTTGTGATGACACATTTAGTATGGGCGCCATTGTTGCAAAGCGGTTAAATCTTAACCATACTAAGGGTCCCATCTTGGGAGGCGTCTTCGCCTCGCGCCTTGTTGCATACTTTAACATGCCTATCATGCATTATGAGAAATAAGAAAAGTTGTTGCTAACAGTTTTTCTAGACTATAAGAGTATGGTTGCACATGATTTCATTGTTAAGAACAAGATAAAGGAGCTTAACTATAGACTGTTATTTGATAAAAATCACCCTGAGACTATTAATTTGCTTGCTCCTTCCTTGTTTGACTTATCTGCAGGCAAGTACCTGGTTCCGCTGGAGGCCATTCACGCCCACCGAAACCCCACACCAGCTACAGAGCCAGAGCCTGAACCATTTGTTCCTTCACGACAGCCTGTTTACCAGTGGGATCCGGAGGAGGTTGCCAACCAGTGGCAATCCGAGGCTTCATCTCAGTACGACCCCAGCTACAACTTTGGATATCCGCCAGACCAGCCGTGGCAGTAGACCAACTTAGGCCAAAAGCCAAACTTGGGGGAGTACGCATTTCTCACCGACATTACATTTATGTTCACACACTCATGCTAGTTGTCGGTGCTCATACTTTTTCATTGTACTATCCATGCTAGTTTATTTTCCTTTTTTATGCTTTCTTCTTGTGTGTTTGAAAAACCTTAAGAAAAATTAAAAAAATTAGTTGTAGCATTTAGCTAGTTTACTTTCTTGCTTGTAGTAGTAGTAATAATTAAAAGAAAACCCAAAAATGTTTCATGTTATTCTTTTGCTTGTTGGGAGCTTTCCCGTGTAAATAGTTTTTATTTATTTTCTTTCCTTTGGGGGTCGAAAGGAGAAGACCATAATGAAATTGTTGAAGTGGCTCTTATATGCATTCTTGTTGATTTAACCATGAGCCCATATTACCTTGTCTTCTCCTTTGAATTGAATGCTTGCAGATTCCAGCTTAGTCCAATGCACGTGCACTTTTATTATTATACACATCGTTCGGTCGTGCAAGTGAAAGGCAATTATGGCGATATATGATGGACTGACTGAGATGATAGAAGCTGGTATGAACTCGACCTCTCTTGTTTTTGTAAATATGATTAGTTCATCGTTCCTGATTCAGCTTATTATGAATAAACATGTTTGCAATGACAATTAGAGATTATAGTTGCTTATGACATGCTTAATTAGCTAGGAGTTTATAATGGTCTATCTTGCGTGCCAACATGCTATTAAAATGGTTGTGATGTGGTATGGTAGGGTGGTATCCTCCTTTGAATGATTTAAGTGACTTGACTTGGCGCATGTTCACACATGTAGTTGAAACCAATCAACATAGCCTTCACGATATTTATGTTCATGGTGGATTATATCCTACTCATGCTTGCACTCAATGTTCATTAATTTTAATCCATGTTCATGACTGTTGTCGCTCTCTAGTTGGTCGCTTCCCAGTCTTTTGCTAGCCTTTACTTGTACTAAGCAGGAATACTGCTTGTGCATCCAATCCCTTAAACCCCAAAGTTATTCCATATGAGTCCACCATACCTTCCTATATACGGCATCTACCTGCCGTTCCAAGTAAATTTGTATGTGCCAAACTCTAAACCTTCAAATGAAATTCTGTTTTGTATGCTCAAATAGCTCATGTATCAACTGGTGTTGTCTGTATCTTCCATGTTAGGCGGGTTATTCTCAAGAGGAGTGGACTCCGCTCCTCATTCACGAGAAAATGGCTGGTCACTAGGATGCCCAGTCCCATGCTTTAAGCAAACCAAATCGAAATAATTGCAAACAAAACTCCCCCAGGGCTGTTGTTAGTTGGAGGCACTAGTTGTTTCAAGCAAGCCATGGATTGATGCTTGTTGGTGGTGGGGGAGTATAAACTTTACCATTCTGCTTGGGAACCGCCTATAATGTGTGTAGCATGGAAGATATCGCCATCTCTTGGTTGTTATGTTGACAATGAAAGTATACCACTCAAAATATTATTTATATCTATTTCAAAACCAAGCTCTGGCACCTCTACAAATCCCTGCTTCCCTCTGCGAAGGGCCTATCTATTTACTTTTATGTTGAGTTGTCACCCTCTTATTAAAAAGCACCAGCTGGAGAGCACCGCTGTCACTTTGCATTCATTACTATTAATTTATATTGGGTATGACTATGAATGGATCTCTTTTACCACGAATTACAATGTCTAGTCAGTCCTTGATCTTTAGAGGTGCTCTGCATTTATGTTTTGCGGTCTCAGAAAGGGCTAGCGAGATACCATCTTGTTATATCATATTATGATTATTTTGAGAAAGTGTTGTCATTCGAGATTTGCTATTATTTCTCGCTAGTTGATTATGCCATTGATATGAGTAAACATGAGACCTAAGTGTTATTGTGAATATGGTTAGTTCATAATCTTTGCTGAAAACTTGAATGCTGGCTTTACATATTTACAACAACAAGAGCAAACAGAGTTTGTAAAAGTTTTTCTTTATCACTTTCAGTTTATCAACTGAATTGCTTGAGGACAAGGAAAGGTTTAAGCTTGGGGGAGTTGATACGTATCCAATGTATCTACTTTTACAAACACTTTTGCCCTTGTTTTGGACTCTAACTTGCATGATTTGAATGGAACTAACCCAGACTGACGATGTTTTCAGCAGAATTGCCATGGTGTTTGTCGGTGTACTAAAGTAGGGGCACCCTAGTATCCCGAACTTGTGCAAGGGCAGTCGCAGCGCCCCGCGACAAGGCTTGCCGGGTGCCCGCCAAGATCCTCCGTATTTCCTATTGGAGCCACTCAAGAACAAAGTGTTTTAACTGAGAAGACAAGGCCCCGGCAAGAGGAGCTTGCTGGGAAGGATGAAGCCCCGGCAAGAGGAGCTTGCCGGGAAGGCCAACCAAGGCATTTCAAGGAACTGGCCGCGACGCACCGCGCGTCCCGGCAAGGCCCGGTGGGCGACAAGCTCCCGGGCGCGACAAGACAACGACCGCGACAAGGCACTTGCCGCGGCGAAGCCACCACTCTGTGCCCACGCTCCAGCGCATCCGTTAACGTGTCGCCACAGGACCGTTCCAGGCACACGTGGCGGGGAGCTGTGCAGCCAAGCGGTGCGAGGTGGCGAGTGGAGATGACGAGAAGGCCATCGTGGCAAGCGGTGGCGCCCCTAACGGTCGCTTTTCTGCACTGTTTTGGCGACGCGGACGGGCATTAAATGCTCTTGTCCCCTGCCGTCAGAGTTAGGTAGGGTGCACTGTAGAGGCAGTTGTACCAACCCCTCTTTTTACATTTGTACCCCTGTCTGCGTTGCCACCTGTCGGTGACCCCTTTAGCCTATAAAAGGAGGCCCATGCGCAACGTAGGGGGGGGTTCGACTCATTCGAAACTACAACACTCTCACGCTCTCGAGCAAAAACAGAATACAATCACAAAGCAGCAGTAGGAGTATTATCTCTCCGGAGAGCTCCGAAGATGGGTAAAAATCGCTCGCGTGCTTCGCCTCGATCCGCTCTTCGTGCGCTCTCCGCTCTCTTGCTGGACCGAAAGGGGCCCTGCCCCATAGGTGTTCGTTTCCCACGACATCTTTGGCGCGTCAGGTAGGGGGGCGTCGAGGTTGTGCGAACCCGATCCGGCGTTCTCGCGAGCCAGATCTTCACTTTCTTCATCATCATCATCAACATGCCACCGAAGAAGAAGACTTCGGGGGTGGCTGCTCCGTCCATGTCGATCCCACCGCCACCGGAGCAAACGGGTGGTGGGGTGGACGCCGGCGGAGGAGCGGGCGCCGACGAAGGAACTCACGCCGCCGCCAGGTCCAAGGACAAGGCTGCGCAAACTTCGGCGTCCATACACGCACCGCGCCCGTCTCAGGGGCTGCGGGGCCAACCGCGTCATGATACTCGCGGTACCATACGCTCGTTGGATCAAAATCGAGCTGGCGGATCTCGAGATGCTCAAGACCAGCACGCACGCCAACCTGCTGGCACGAGCAAAACACGGTCGCCTGGATGGGATCCTGCTCCTTCTAACATAGTTAGAAGTCCGAGCATATCCCGCTCCTCGCACCGTTCGCCACCGCCACCAAAGAATCCAGAAGAAGCATTGACTCGAGCCCAACTGCTCCTGGATTATCCTCCGACGGCGGACAAGATCGACGGTTGGAGGGCCACCATTCAGAGCCTCATCGGCTTCGCCAACGGCGACACTCCCCGGCAACCGAACACATCGAAGCCGCGGCAAGATGCCCAGGCGCAAGCCGGTGGCGACAAGACTGGTGGGGGTGCAACCACCATGCACTCCCCGCCCCGAAGGCCGAAGTATCCGACTCGCCGGGTCAACTTCGACACCGACTCCACGGCGTCGTCGGATCCACGAGTTCGTCGCGATCAACGCCAAGTTCTTCAAGAACTACAACAAGAAGACGCTCGTACTCGCATCGAGCGCCGAAGAGAAGCGCGGCGTCAGTCAGACCAGCGCGCTGGGCCCGCTGTTGACATGCATGCGCCAGGGGAACCAGGCGACTTGCCGTACGCGGTAGGTTGCCCTGCGTTCACTCGTGAGCTGCGGCAAGTCCAGTGGCCCAGTACCAAGAACTTCAAGCCAGATGTACCGGAGAAGTATGATGGCAGGTTGCATCCGTCAGAGTTCCTCAGCATCTACACCATCACGGTGCAAGCTGCCGGGGGGCGCGACGAGAAGATCCTTGCCAACTATTTCCCACTGGTGCTCAAGCCTAATGTTAGATCCTGGCTAATGCACTTGCCGGACGACTCCATCTCCTCATGGGCGGACCTGTGTCATCAGTTTGTCGGCGCCTTCACAGGCGGCCACAAGCCCCATGGCCAGGAGAGCGGTCTTCATCTGCTCGCCCAGAAGGAAGGAGAGCCCCTGCGCAAGTATATTCAGAGATTCAGCCAAGTGCAGCGCAACATCCCAGATGTCCACCCCGCCGCGGTCATCAGCGCGTTCAATTAGAACGTGCGTAACCGCAGGATGCGGGAGGAGATGGCGATGTGCAAGATAAGAGACGTCAGTGAGCTCTATGCCCTGGCCGACAGATGTGCACGTGCTGAGGAAGGGAGGAAACTTCCCGGAGAGAATGCAGGAGCAGGAGGATCTGGCAGCGAGGATGCTGCCCCGGCAAAGAAAAACCGGCGGCGGAACAATAGAAGAAGGAAAGGCAAAGATGTGGCAGCTGTTGAGCAGTCCGGCAACGGAGGTGGCGCCAAGGAAGCAGAACCTGTGGCGGCCGCCGACAAGCAGGGCGGCTCCGACAAGCAATACTCCAAGATTCACCGTACCAAGGGCCACGATCTCCAGAGTTGCAAGAAAGTTGAGCAGCTTGTCGAGCAGCAGAAATCTGAGTACGAGCGACGCGACAAGGAGAAGGTCCAGGAAGGTACTGGCGGTTCCGGCAAGAAGCGTCCCGGCAGGGGAGGGCGCCGCGGCAAAGCCAAGCAGCGGCAAGGAGACAGACCTCCCCGCGGCCGGGACAAGGATGAAGATGAGGACGAAGATGAGGATATGGAAGATGACGAGGCCGACGAGCAGGAGTTTCAGAAAGCAACAGAGGTTCTATGCGTTGACGGCGGTGCTTCTCTGCATACTTCGCACCGCCAGCTCAAACAGTGGGTGCAGGAAGTGAATGCAGCAGAACCACCAGTTGAGTCGCGCAAGCCTCTGAAGTGGTCCAGCACGCCTATCATCTTTGACATTGAGGACCACCCTGATCGCATAACTGCAGTCGGGTGCTTGCCGATGTTGGTTTCACCAACTATCCGCAACCTCAAGGTCACAAAGATGCTAGTTGACGGCGGGGCCGGCTTGAACCTGATCTCCTCAGCGGTACTCAAGAAGCTCCAGATCCCCGACAGCGAGCTCGAAGAGACCGGTACATTCCAAGGAATCAATCCGGGAAGGAGCAAGCCAGTGACATTTGGCAGCGAGCTGAACTTCAGAACAGAGAAGGTCACTTTTGACGTTGCTGATTTTCCATTGCCCTACAATGGGATACTCGGCCGTCCAGCGCTCACCAAGTTCATGGCAGCATCTCACTACGCCTACAACATCCTCAAGATGCCAGGTCCGATAAGTGTCATCTCTGTCCCTGGCGACAAGAAAGATGCTCTTATCTGTACCGACAAGATCTACCGGGAAGCAGCAGCCGCAACAGATCACAAGACACTTGCCGCTGAAGCTCCCAGGGGGAAGAAGAATACCAAGTCCGGCAAGAGCTCTGATGCCCACTCCGGCAAGCGCACCTCTTCGGAGTGCTGTGCTACCGTCAAGGACGCACCATCGAGCTCCACCGGCAAGTGTAAGAAGGCGAAGGCAGCTCCGCTAGAGACCAAGAAAGTGGCCGCCAAGGAGGACGGCACTGGTGGTACCTTCACCATCAGCGCCACGCTTGACCCTAAATAGGAAAGCGCGCTCGTTGCTTTCCTGCGGGCGAATGTCGATGTGTTTGCATGGCAACCATCTGACATCCCCGGTGTTCCCAGGAAAGTAATTGAGCACCACATTGCCGTCTGTCCTCACGCGCGGCCCGTCAAGCAGAAAGTCAGAAAGCAAGCAGTGGAACGCCAAGAATTCATTGCTGAAGAGATCAAGAAGTTGGAAGCAGCAGGCCTTGTCAGAGGAGTGCTCCATCCTATGTGGTTGGCCAATCCTGTAGTCGTACGCAAGGCAAACGGGAAATGGAGGCTTTGTATTGACTTCACTGATGTTAATAAAGCTTGTCCCAAAGATCCATTTCCCTTGCCGCGCATTGACCAGATTGTCGACTCCACGGCAGGATGTAATTTGCTTTCATTTCTTGATGCATATTCAGGATATCATCAGATCTTCATGGCAGAAGAGGATGAGGAGAAGACCGCATTCATCACTCCATGTGGCACGTACTATTTTGTACGGATGCCTTTTGGATTAAAGAATGCAGGTTCAACGTTTGCAAGAGTAGTTCACGAAGCTTTTGAGCCACAGTTGCACAGAAATGTAGAAGCTTACATGGATGACATAGTGGTCAAGAGCAAAGATAGAGCAACTCTGATCCAGGATTTGGACGAGACCTTTGCAAATCTGCGCAAGATCAACCTCAAGCTCAATCCCGAGAAGTGCGTGTTTGGAGTCCCCTCCGGCAAGCTTCTCGGGTTCTTTGTGTCTCAGCGGGGGATTGAAGCTAATCCCGACAAGATCAAGGCCATCGAGCAGATCGAAGCACCGAAGCGCGTCAAGGATGTGCGAAGGCTTACTGGCTGCGTGGCTGCTCTCAGCAGGTTCATCTCCAAGTCTGCTGAGCGCGCCCTGCCATTTTTCAAAATTTTGAAAAAGGCAGGTCCAATGAAATGGACTCTGGAAGCGGAGGCTGCGCTGCAAGACTTGAAGAGATATATGTCCTCCACTCCAATACTTGTCGCACCTAAGCCACAAGAGAAGTTGCTGCTATATCTAGCGGCAACTAATCAAGTGGTTAGTGCTGCATTAGTAGCGGAGAGGGAGGCAGATGATGAGCCAGCGACCGCGGCAGGCACATCCAGCGACAAGCAGGGGGCTTCCCCGACAAGCTCTGGTCCCGACAAGAATGGATCCGTGCGGGAGGAGGTGCGGAAGAAAATGGTGCAGCGCCCAGTTTACTTTGTCAGTTCTCTTCTACGAGGGGCTAGATCAAGGTATTCTGGTGTGCAGAAATTGCTTTTCGGCCTTCTCATGGCCTCGAGAAAGCTGCGCCATTACTTCCAAGCACATGAGATCACAGTTGTCACTCGCTTTCCGCTGAAGAGGATACTACAGAATCCAAAAGCAACGGGCAGGATTGTCGAGTGGGCACTGGAACTGTCAAGCTTTGGCCTCAAGTTTGAGAGTACTTCAACTATCCAGAGCCAAGCATTGGCAGAATTCATAGCAGAATGGACGCCAACACCTGATGAAGAAACTCCAGCGACGAGCATCCCCGTCAAGGAAGCAAGCAAAGAATGGATCATGTACTTTGATGGTGCCTTCTCGCTGCAAGGCGCCGGTGCGGGCGTGTTGCTTGTCGCACCCACCGGAGAGCACCTCAAGTACGTGGTCCAGATGCACTTTCCCAAGGAGCAAGCGACAAACAATACGGTAGAGTATGAAGGATTGCTTGCCGGACTCAGGATTGCAGCAGACCTTGGGATCAAGAAGCTTATTGTTAGGGGTGACTTGCAGCTTGTCGTCCGCCAAGTTAACAAAGATTACCAGAGTCCGTTGATGGAAGCCTACATTGATGAAGTGAGAAAGTTGGAAGAGCACTTTGACGGCCTGCAGATGGAACATGTTCCGAGAGCTCAGAATGACATTGCAGATGGCCTGTCAAAGTGCGCCGCACTCAAGTTACCTGTGGAACCAGGGATCTTTGTGCTCAAGCTGACTCAATCATCTGTAACACCATCAACTGGACAGAGCAAGAAGAGGAAGTTGGTTTCCGGTGACTACTTTCCGGCAGAGCTCCCCGAAGCCGCCGCCAAGAAGGTCCCCAAGATCAACACCAAGAGTGCTGAGGAGCAGTCTGCTCCGACAAGCCCTAAGGTTTGTTCCGTTGAAGCAGACGCTCCCGACAAGTTTTGCTCCGGCAAGCTTGCCGGGGAACATCAAGCTCCGGCTGAACCGCAGGTTCTTGCCGTAGAAGCAGATGTTCCCGCAGCAGCATTTATGCCTTTAGTCCTTGTTGCCGAGCCGCGAGCTCCAGCATGGGCACAGCAGATTGTCCGTTTCCTTCAGACAGGAGAACTTCCCGAAGAGCAAGAAGAAGCGGAGAGAGTAGCCCGACAATCAAGTATGTACCAGTTTGTCGATGACATACTGTACAGAAGAAGATTCAACGGAGTGAAATTGAAGTGCATTCCCCGGGAAGACGGACAGAAGCTGTTGGCGGAGATACATGGAGGCATATGTGGTCATCACATTGGCGCGAGAGCACTTGCCGGCAAAGCTTTCCGGCAAGGTTTCTTTTGGCCAACAGCCCTCCAAGATGCAACTGCACAAGTAACCAAGTGTGAAGCATGCCAGTTCCATTCCAAGAAGATACACCAGCCAGCTCAAGCTCTCCAGACGATCCCTTTATCCTAGCCATTTTCGGTCTGGGCGCTCGACATCCTCGGCCCCTTTCCCCGAGCTGTCGGGGGCTTTGAGTACTTGTACGTTGCAATCGACAAGTTCACAAAGTGGCCGGAAGTGGAAGCAGTGAGGAAGGTGACCGCACAGTCAGCAGTCAAGTTCTTCAGGTCGATTGTTTGCCGTTTCGGAGTCCCTAACAGGATCATCACCGACAACGGCACACAATTTACAAGCCGCACCTTCATGCAGTATGTCCAAGATCTTGGCGCCAAGGTCTGTTTCGCTTCTGTTGCTCACCCAAGAAGCAACGGTCAAGCGGAGAGGGCAAATGCTGAAGTGCTGCGTGGGCTCAAGACCAGGACTTTCGACAGGCTGCGCAAGTGCGGAAAGAACTGGATCGAGGAGCTACCGGTGGTTCTTTGGTCAATCAGGACGACGCCAAATCGAGCCACTGGCCAGACACCTTTCGCTCTAGTCTATGGAGCAGAGGCAGTTCTCCCCACAGAACTCGTATACGGATCGCCTCGAGTGCTCTCTTATGATGAGCTCGAGCAAGAGCAGCTGCGACAAGATGACGCGCTGCTCCTTGAGGAATATCGTCTTCAGGCTGCTGTACGAGCTGCTTGCTATCAGCAAGCTTTGCGCCGTTATCATAGCCGCAAAATTAATGCCAGTAGTCTCGAGGAAGGCGACCTTGTTCTTCGGCGCATTCAATCCGCCAAGAATTCCAACAAGTTGACACTAAAGTGGGAAGGCCCTTATCAGGTGAAACGAGTCACTAGGCCCGGCGCTGTCCGCCTTGAGACCGAAGATGGCTCTCTGGTGAGCAACTCCTGGAACATTGAGCATCTTCGTAAGTTTTACCCATAAGGCGCGGTTGCCGGAACCCGTTCCGGCAACCACCTTTTGTACAAGCCTTGCCGCTGTTGCATGTAACCCTTTGTACAAAGCCGGGCGCAGATCCCGTGCATAAATAAAGATCATATGTTCTACACATCTTGTCGAGTTTCATGCTTTTTTCTTTTTTTGCATGTATTGACTGACACTTTGTGCAGCACTTACCCCCGGTAAGCAATAACGAGCCTTAAGGCTCCATATCTTTATTTTCTCTTCTTTCTTTCTCTCAAGAAAAAGGAAGGTTCCCTCGCCCACAAGTTCACCGGGGGGGAAGGAGGAGATAATGGTGTGGACCAGGCGTCGTTCAAGAAAAGTATCGCCTTGCCGGGACACAAACGACAGAAAAGCTAAGTTGCCAAAGTTTGAGCACAATCAGTTTTTAAAATTTAAAGTTATCTTCCTCGAACGACCGTACTCTGTATGGAAAACCTGTGCGTGGAGGAACCAACTCGTAGCTAGTTGCGCCCTTACTTTGTTTCGAGTCCGCTCAACAACTTAAGTGTGCTGCAACTAGTTGCGACAAGGTTTCTTGCCGGAAGCGCCACTGCCTGCAGGCTGCTGATGTTTCGCACTCAGGGCTCGCGGCAAGGGTGCCTGCACCGGCAAGTTCCCTGAAAGCGTAGGGTAGAAAAACATACAAAGGAAGGAATCAAGTAAAGGGAATAACATAGAAAATACTGCCCAAAATAAAGTTATATTACAATGATAACTTGCCGCCCTGCTATGTCTCCGGTCCTGCGGAGGCGCCTTCTTGGTGGAGCTGGGGGCTGCACTGGGAGCTTCGCTTGCGGCAAGTTGCTTGAAGACGGCTGGCCGCTTGCGCCCTCGGCGGGCTCACTCGTTTCGGCTTCGGGCTCTCCCTCGCCGACGACCTCCCCGACAAGCTCCTCTCAGTCGGCAAGGCTTGCTGCCTCGGCCGCCTCTGCCTCCTCCAAAGTAAAACCAAACTCGCCCGCGGCGGCAGCTGCCGCCGCCTCCTCCGCCCTGGTGGCGATGCGCCGCATCTCATCATCAGTGGTGTCGTGGGTGAGGAGCCTCTGCTCGTCGGCATGGACCGCCACCTCCACCAAGTCGTCGAAGAACTGTTGTACGACGTCGTCGGCGGGCTCCTGCCAAGTTGGGATAATCCCATGCGAGTCGCACTCCGGCATCATTGCGCGGATGCAGTCGAGCAGGGAGTTGTTGCACAACGGGACGACGCCCTGCGGCAGCCTGAACCACTCGGGATGGTTGGGGTCGTGCTTGAAAAGTTCCTTCAGCGTCCCATCCAACTCCATGACAGTGAAGTTAAAATTGAGGCCTGGGCGCAGCCTCATGATATCCGCCGGACCCCCGAACAGCCAGGCGGGTCTCCCCCTCTCCTGCAGAGGGGCGATGCGGCGGCGAAGAAAGTCCGCGCCAACAGCACCAACTGTGAGCCCGGCAAGCCTGAGCCGCAAGATCCGGGTGGTGGCGATCTTCAGTCTGGCATCGTCCGCCGCCAGGGCGCTCCAATCGCCGCCGCGCACTACTCGGGCTTGGCGCAAGTTGGTGAATGGCTGCGGGTTCTCATCAACAATCCAACACCACTCCGCTCTCCACTCCTCCCATTTGCTACGGAGCTCCCCCTCCAGATAGACCTCCTTCTTACCGGCTCTCGACCCGGGGCATGAAGTAGTGGCGGAAAAGGGCTACGTTTGGGTGGATTCCGACGAAGTTCTCGCAGAGATGTGCGAAAACTGCCATGGTCAGAACAGCGTTGGGGTGAAATCAAGGAGATGGAGCCCGTATGTGTTCATGATGTCACAGAAGAAATCGGAAAAGGGCGGGCAGAGCCCACAATAGAAGAACAATGGAAAGAAGTAGTATCCTTTTGGACACCGCTTCGAAGTAGAAGCTTCGGCGGAGAGTACCTGCGTGCGCGGATGCGCCCGCGTCTCCGTTGACCAGAAGAGATAGAACCATTCCCTCAGCTCCTTCGCGGAGAGATCAGAGGGGAAGAGTGCTCGCTCCTTCCGCAGCGCCTCAAACCACAGCGCCTCGGCCGACTTCGCACCCTTCTCGGTCTTCGGAGCCATGGGAGAGGCGGTGGGGGAGAGTGAGGGCGTTGGCGGCGACGGCGGCGACGGGGGGCAGAGCGCTGCTCTCTTTCGGCTTTGGGAAGCAGAGGGGAGCGGCGAAGATTTCTGAGGAAGGAACCGCGAGTGGCGAAGGTGGGGGAACGGCCCCTGTTTCCCCTGCTTATAAAGAGGAGGAGGCGAACGTTACGCTTTTTCCGAATAAAGAATCACCCACGATCTCTCCCACGACGCCGCATTCGACGCGTGCTGTTATGGGAGGGCGCGGTGGATACGGAGTTAGATCCGGTGTGGACCAGGCCGCGCGTGCCCGTGCCCTGTTTTGGGCCTGGCCCAACAGCGCTCGGCACCGTGTATGGCCCAGGCCCGGGGGCTCCTGTCGGTGTACGAAAGTAGGGGTACCCTAGTATCCCGAACTTGTGCACGGGCAGTCGCAGCGCCCCGCGGCAAGGCTTGCCGGGTGCCCGCCAAGATCCTCCATATTTCCTATTGGAGACATTCAAGAACAAAGTGTTTTAACTGAGAAGACAAGGCCCCGGCAAGAGGAGCTTGCCGGGAAGGATGAAGCCCCGGCAAGAGGAGCTTGCCGGGAAGGCCAACCAAGGCATTTCAAGGAACTGGCCACGACGCACCGCGCGTCCCGGCAAGGCCCGATGGGCGACAAGCTCCCGGGCGCGACAAGACAACGACCGCGGCAAGGCACTTGCCGCGGCGAAGCCACCACTCTGTGCCCACGCTCCAGCGCATCCGTCAACGTGTCGCCACAGGACCGTTCCAGGCGCACGTGGCGGGGAGCTGTGCAGCCAAGCGGTGCGAGGTGGCGAGTGGAGATGACGAGAAGGCCATCGTGGCAAGCGGTGGCGCCACTAACGGTCGCTTTTCTGCACTATTTGGGCGACGCAGACGGGCATTAAATGCTCTTGTCCCCTGCCGTCAGAGTTAGGTAGGGTGCACTATAGAGGCAGTTGTACCAACCCCTCTTTTTACATTTGTACCCCTGTCTGCGTTGCCACCTGTCGGTGACCCCTTTAGCCTATAAAAGGAGGCCCATGCGCAACGTAGGGGGGTTCGACTCATTCGAAACTACAACACTCTCACGCTGTCGAGCAAGAACAGAATACAATCACAAAGCAGCAGTAGGAGTATTATCTCTCCGGAGAGCTCCGAAGCTGGGTAAAAATCGCTCGCGCGCTTCGCCTCGATCCGCTCTTCGTGTGCTCTCCGCTCCCTTGCCAGACCGAAAGGGGCCCTGCCCCATAGGTGTTTGTTTCCCACGACAGTGTCAATTTTGTGCAGAAACAAAAGTTCTCAGAATGACCTGAAAATCTACGGACAATTATTTTGGAATCTATAAAAAAATACTGGCAAAAGAATCAAGGCCAGGGGTCCCACACCTTGTCCACGAGGGTGGGAGGTGCGCCTACCCCCCTGGGCATGCCCCCTGCCTCGTGGGGCCCCTGGTGCTCCACCGACCTCAACTCCAACTCCATATATTCACGTTCGAGGAGAAAAAAATTAGAGAGAAGGATTCATCGCTCTTTATGATACGGAGCCGCTGCCAAGCCCTAAACTCTCTCGGGAGGGCTGATCTGGAGTCCGTTCGGGCCTCCGGAGAGGGGAATCCGTCGCCATCATCATCATAAACCATCCTCCATCACCATTTTCATGATGCTCACCGTTCCACGTGAGTAATTCCATCGAAGGCTTTTTGGACGGTGATGGGTTGGATGAGATTTATCATGTAATCGAGTTAGATTTGTTAGGGTTTGATCCCTAGTATCCACTATGTTCTGAGATTGATGTTGCTATGACTTTGCTATGCTTAATGCTTGTCATTAGGGCCCAAGTGCCATGAACTCAGTTCTTAACCCTTTATGAGGAGAAAAAAACCAGAGAGAAGGATTCATCGCGTTTTACGATACGGAGCCGCCGCCAAGCCCTAAACTCTCTCGGGAGGGCTGATCTGGAGTCCGTTCGGGGCTCCGGAGAGGGGAATCCGTCGTCGTCATCATCATCAACCATCCTCCATCACCAATTTCATGATGCTCACCGCTGTGCGTGAGTAATTCCATCGTATGCTTGCTGGACGGTGATGGTTGGATGAGATTTATCATGTAATCGAGTTAGATTTGTTAGGGTTTGATCCCTAGTGTCCACTATGTTCTGAGATTGATGTTGCTATGACTTTGCTATGCTTAATGCTTGTCACTAGGGCCCGAGTGCCATGAACTCAGATCAGAACCCTTTATGTTTTCATCAATATATTTGTGTCCTTGATCCGGCAACCCCGAAGTGACAATAATCGGGACCACTCTCGATGATGATCATAGTTTGAGGAGTCCATGTATTCACTATGTGTTAATGCTTTCGTCCGGTACTCTATTAAAAGGAGGCCTTAATATCCCTTAGTTTCCGCTAGGACCCCGCTACCACGGGAGGGTAGGACAAAAGATGTCATGCAAGTTCTTGTAAGTGCATCTAGTGCCCCTTAGTGATTTTGGTGTATTCAGGACTTATAGGTTAAGTGACTGATGCATTTGTGAGTGTACACAGGTCTATAAGTCTATGAAGAGTTTGATATTTACAGAGAAAGTCGACCCCTAAAAATGAAGTTCTTCGACTAAAGACTTTGATATTCTGAAGACTTTCTGAAGACTTTGAAAGTGAAGAAATTGGTGTGACCTTGAAGACTTGGTATTCATTCGAGGAATATGGAGCGTGAAGACTTTTGTTTTCGTAGTTCCATTTTCTCTTTCTTGAGTCATAGGAAATACCGTACTGTTAAAGGGGGTCGAGGAAATACTAAGGAAAAATTTCTAGTGATGCTCAACTCAAAATCCTAGACCTACCAATCCCTTCGAGTGAAGCCATTGGAAATCTCATACAGTTCAGTCAATTTCTTCAGTGACAAAGACGCGGTTCTTCTGGTCACTGAGGACTTTGCTCTGACTGAGGAGTTAGGAATTCGCCAGTGCGAATTGCCTACACAGTGAGGAACATGATAGCCCTGAGGAATTTGAGAGGCAAATTTCCGACCGTTGTTGTGCTGCGCGCCAGCTGTCCCAAAATATCCTATCCACCTAACGGTCATATCATTGAAGGGCATTTATGTCTTATCATGTCGGGCTGCTCCCTAGGCTATAAATAGCCGCCCCCTACAACCACTAGCTGGTTGGCTGCTCCGAGAGAACTTGACACTTGTCATCTGAGAGCAACCCATCCTCCGAGGACTTTGAGCGAAAATCATCAAGTGAGGAAAATCCCAAAACCAAACCCCCACAAACCCAAAGTGATTGAGCATCACTGAAGAAATTGATCCTGCATGGATCCGACGCTTGTTACCTTTGAAGACTGTGCTTCTTCCAGACGGTTAGGCGTCAAGGTCTAGAGAATCCAAGAGGAATTGTGGATCGCCGAGTGACCAAGTCTGTGAAGGTTTGGAAGTCACCTGAAGACTTACCACGAGTGATTGGACGAGGCCTGCGTGGTCTTAGTTCAAGGAGAATATGGTGAGGACTGGGTGTCCTGAGTTGCGGCTCAGAGACTGGGTGTCCGGGACTGTGTGTCCTCGAGTTTAAATACTCAGCTGCTCCAACCAGACGTACAACTGAGACAGCAGCTGGAACTGGTTTACCAAATCATTGTCTTCACCAACTAACTGGTTCTATTTCCTCAACTCTTTCATTTCCTCATTACTGTGTTGTATGTTGTTCATATCTGTGCTTGAAGACTTTGACTGAAGACTTTCACAAATTCCTCAGTTCAATTTCTTCAGTCTGTTTGTCTTCATCTTGTTATCCTGTGTTTACGCTTTCTGTACTCTGTGCTAGTCTTCATTTCATCATGATGACTATGTTTGTATCCTGTTATGTTTACTTCTGAGTAGACATTCCGCTGCAAGTAGTTCTTCGCTAAGGAATTTCCTCACCAGCAAATTCCTCAGTGAAGAATTCATAAAAATCGCCTATTCACCCCCCCTCTAGTCGATATAACGCACTTTCAATTGGTATCAGAGCAAGGTACTCCCTTGTTCTGTGTGATTTTGGTTTAACCGCCTGGAGTTTTAGTGATGTCGACCGCAGGTATGATCAAGGTCTCGGCTGGGTGTACTACCTTTGATGGAACGGACTACCCCTACTGGAAGAACAAGATGCGAATGCATCTTGAGGCAATTGATAACGATCTCTGGTATGTTGTGGAAAATGGTGTCCCCACTGTCACTCCCTCACTGAACGCTACCGATGTGAAGAAATTCAAACAACTCGATTCTCAAGCGAAGAATATCATATGTGGCCATCTGAGCAAAGGACAGTATGGAAGAGTGAGTTCTTTGGAAACTGCTAAGCTTATTTGGGATAGGCTGTCCAAAGTAAATGAAGGAGTTTCAACTCAGCGTGACTCTCGAGTCGATGTTCTTCGGAATCTCTTCAACCGCTTCAAAAGACTCGACAATGAGAATGTCCAACAAACCTTTGATCGCCTCACTGACATCTCAAATGAGCTTCAAGCCCTCGGTGCCACCGACATCACTGATCATGAAGTTGTGAAGAAACTGTTGAGATTGCTTGACTCCTCATTTGATACTCTGGGACTGATGATACAAGAACGTGCTGACTACAAGTCGCTTGATCCTGCTGATATCCTCGAAAGGCTAAACACTCACGAGTTCCAGCTTGCTGAAAAGAGAGATCTCTATGGCTTTAACTATGGCAAACCACGTGCCCTGAAGGCCAAGGCTGTGTCTGACTCTGAATATGAGGATTCTGGTAGTATCCTTGGTGATCCTGAAGAATTGAGCCAGGATCTAGCACTGCTTGTGAAGAAATTCCAGAAGTTCACAAGACGTGGTCGCTTTGGAAAATCCTCAAGAGGCAATGATTCCTCATCCAGTGACTATAAGAGAAGGCTTTGCCACAAATGCAAGAAGCCTGGTCACTATATTCAAGATTGTCCACAGTGGGAAAAGGAAATGAAGAAGAAGAAATACAAGGATTATAGTTCTGATGATGCGAAGAAGAAGAAGAAATCGTCAAAATCTTCGTCATCAAAATCCTCGAAGTCTTCATCTCACAAGAAGAGCAGCTCTAAGAAGGCTCGGGCATTCATTGGCAAGGAGATGGACTCTGAAGCTGAATCTGAGGAAAATGATGAAGAGGAGGCGTCTGAAGAATCTGAGTCTGGTGTGGCGAGTCTGGCCGTTGCTACTGCCTTCGTCAGCAAGTCCATCTTTAACACTGAAGAAACTGACTCCACCGACAAGCCTGATGAAGATAATGATGGCTATGCTCCCACCTATTGCTTCATGGCGAAAGGTGCTAAGGTACTCAAATACAACTCCTCTGACTCTAGTGAAAATGAATCTGATGAGGATCTCAAGCCCAGCTACTCTAAACTTGCTAAGATTGCTGTGAAACAACAACGGGCTCTTGAAAAGGTTCAAAACATGCTAGATAAAAGTGACGATATGTTGGGTGAAGAAATGGATCGCACTAAAGCCTTGACTGAAAATCTTCAGAGACTTCAGTCTAGGTTTGACAACCTTCAAGGTCATCATAACGCTCTCTTGTCTGATCATGAGAAACTTTCTTATGAATTTCTTCAAGAAAAGCAAGATCATTAGAAGCTTTCTCTTGAATCTCTTCAAAGAAAGGAAGATCTTGAAAAGCTAAGAGTGTGTTATGAAGATCTTCAGAAGGAGCGCGATTCATTACTAGCTCAACAAATCAGCGCTTCTCCGGAAGAATTTGTTCCCCCATGCTTAAAGTGCATTGAACGTGAATCTGCTAATTCTTCACCTGAATGTTCAAATGCTTCAACTATTACAAATCCTTCATCTGCCTCTGCTATCACTAATTCCTCATCTGAGGACATTGCTAGTATCACTGACAATGCAGGGCTGAAGGAATTTTACATGACAGGCATGTACAAAAGCCTCAAAGGGCATCAGACACTTTGTGATGTGCTCAAAAAGCAGATCCTCAACAGAAACCCTAGGAAAGACGGTATTGCCTTTGAGAGGAAACTCAATGCTGATGGAACATATTGGAAGCCTGAGCAGTACCCCAAAACCTCATGGGTTGCTGCAAAGGGACCTCCAGCTGATCCATCTAACTTATCTGGTTTTACATGTGAATCTCCCCATTCTTCTGATGAGTCATTTGACTCCAACTATAAACTGTTCAAAAATCAGAATGGTGAAGTATTTGCTAGATATGTTGGCACTAACTGCAGGAACGGTTCCCCTATGAAGAAAATCTGGGTTCCCAAAAGTTGTGTTGAAAGTCTTCAGGTGAATGTCCTCATGACACCACCTGTGAAGAACAGGAATCCCAGATCAAATTCTTCATATGGACCAAATTCTTCATATGGATCCAAGTCCTCATATGGACCAAATTCTTCACATGGATCAAATTCCTCAATTGGATCAAAGTCCTCATATGATTATCATCGTGCTAACAACTCTGTCTCGTAGGGTAGAGCTAAGGGCTATGAATATGTGCATTATTCTTCAAACCATTATGTTCATAAGTCCTCAAGGAATTACTCTGCTTATTCATATGCTTACCCTAACCCCTCTTATGTGAAGCGAAATGGTTTGGCATCTTTGCCACCTTTCTCATATGGTGCTCACAGAATGATGAACTCTTTGCCACCCCTCCAGATGTGGGTGGTGAATAAAAAGAACTAATCTCTTCTGCAGGGTCAGGTCTCCAGACGTGCTCTAACGTCTGAAGAATTTGCTGGGGACCTGACAAAAATGCCTGAAGGGACGCAGGCGAATCATGATGAAATGAACTTTCATTTCACACGTCCTCATACTGCTATATCTGTTTACTGCTTGATCAAATTCATCTAATGAACTTGATATCATATTCTTCACTGATGAAGCATATGAGATTGTAAGCTACACTAATTCATCTGCAGGATGATCAACCCAAAACCACTGAATGGGTCCTCAATAGTGGATGTACAAATCACATGACTGGTGACAAGAATCTATTGATGGATGCTCCCTTATCACCGTCACCACTGAAGCATATCATCTTTGCTGACAAAGGCAAAAGTCAGGTATTGGGTCTTGGTAAGGTTGCTATCTCTAAGGATAAGCACATGGACAAAGTCATGCTTGTTGAGTCCTTAGGATACAATCTCATGTCAGTCTCAATGCTTTGTGATCTTGATATGGTTGTTTTCTTTGGCAAATATCGTTGTGTTGTGATTATGGAAGCTGACAATTCCAAAGTCTTCGAAGGCTTTAGGAGAGGAGATCTGTATATTGTTGATTTCTCTACAGGACCACAACCAGCCGTGTGTCTACTTGCAAAAGCTTCAGAAGGCTGGCTATGGCATCGATGACTTGGTCATGCAGGCATGAGGAATTTGAACACGCTTGCGAAGAAGAAGCATGTCATTGGCATTGAGAATGTCAAATTCCTCAAGGATCACTTATGCGGAGCATGTGAAGCCGGAAAAATGACCAAGGCCAAGCATCCAGCGAAGACTATCATGACCACTACCCGTCCATTCGAATTGCTTCACATGGACCTCTTCGGACCTAATCATTATTCAGCAGTCACTAATGATGCATCTCTATATGGTTTTGTCATTGATGATGATTATTCTCGATATACATGGGTACACATTGTTACTTACAAACATGAAGTGTAGGAAGTCTTCAAATGATTTTCCTCGAGGGCTTCAACCAACTTTGGTGTGAAGATCAAGCATATCAGAAGTGACAATGGAACTGAGTTCCAGAATTCCGGTCTTGATGCATATCTTGATGAACTTGGTATTACTCAAGAGTTATCTGCTCCCTATACTCCTCAGCAGAATGGCGTCGTGGAGCGCAAGAACAGAACTCTTGTTGAGATGGCTCGCACTATGCTTGAGGAATACAAAACGCCTCGGCGTTTTTGGATTGATGCAATTGATACTGCTTGCCACATCATCAACAGAGTATATCTTCACAAATTCTTCAAGAAGACTACCTATGAACTCCTCACTGACAAGAAACCCAATGTGAGTTATTTCAAAGTCTTCGGTGCTAAATGTTGGATTAGAGATCCTCACCACAACTCTAAATTTGCACCGAAAGCACATGAAGGTTTTATGCTTGGTTACGGAAAGGACTCGCACACCTACAGAGTCTTCAACATTGTTCTTCACAAGATTGTTGACAATGTAGATGTGCGGTTCGATGAAACTAATGGCTCGCAAAGAGAGCACCTACCTTCTGTGTTAGATGAACCAGCACCTGAAGATGCTATCAAGCTCAAGGCAACTGAGGATGTCATTCCGACTGAAGAATCTGCTGAAGAATTCATTCTTGTTCATGAAGAACGTCGAGCTGATGCACCTGAAGAACATGATGAGGAAAATGGTGCTGAAGAAAATGCTGATCAAAATCCTCAGCGACAACCAACTCATCCACGCGTTGCAAAAGAAGTGCAAGTGGAGAAGATCATCAATGACATTAGCGCACCAGGTCCTCTCACACGCTCAAAAGCATCACATTTATCTAACTTTTGTGGGCACTATGCTTTTGTCTCTATCACAGAGCCCACTAAGGTAGATGAAGCATTTCTAGAGCCGGAGTGGATTCAGGCTATGCAAGAAGAATTACATCAGTTCGAGCTGAACAATGTCTGGGAATTGGTCAATCGCCCAGATCCTCGCAAGCATAATATCATTGGGACAAAGTGGATCTACCGCAACAAGCAAGATGAAAATGGCCTTGTGGTGAGGAATAAGGCACGACTAGTAGCTCAAGGCTACACACAGGTTGAAGGAATTGATTTCGATGAAAATTTTGCACCTGTTGCTAGACTTGAGGCTATTCGCATATTACTTGCTTACGCTAACCATCATGATATCATCTTATATCAAATGGATGTGAAAAGTGCATTCCTCAATGGTAAGCTTGAGGAAGAAGTATATGTTGCTCAACCCCCAGGTTTTGAAGATCCCAAGAATCCTGACAAAGTCTTCAGACTCAATAAGGCCCTCTATGGCCTCAAGCAAGCCCCTCGGGCGTGGTATGATACATTGAAGGAATTCTTCGTGAAGAATGGCTTCACACCCGGTTCACTTGACCCTACTATTTTTACTAAATCATATGATGGTGAACTGTTTGTGTGCCAAATATATGTTGATGATATTATCGTTGGTTGTACTAACCAACGTTATAGTGATGAATTTGCATATATGATGAGTGAAGAATATCAAATGTCTATGATGGGAGAGTTGAAATTCTTCTTAGGTCTTCAAATTCGTCAGCAGCGCAATGGCATATTCATATCTCAGGAGAAATACCTCAAAGATGTACTGAGGAAATTCGGCATGCAAGATTGCAAAGGCGTCAAAATTCCTATGCCCACAAATGGCCATCTATGCACTGATGAAAATGGTATTGACTTCGATCACAAGGTATACCGCTCCATGATTGGTTCCTTATTGTACTTATGTGCATCTAGGCCAGATATAATGCTTAGTGTTTGCATGTGTGCCCGATTTCAAGTTGCACCGAAGGAATCACACCATAAGGCTGTGAAGCATATTCTTAGATATCTAGCTCACACACCAACACTAGGATTATGGTACCCCAAGGGCTCTGCTTTTGATATCATTGGATATTCTGACTCTGACTATGCTGGTGATCGTGTGGACCGCAAGTCAACATCTGGCACTTGTCATTTCCTCGGACGATCTTTGGTCTGTTGGTCCTCAAAGAAACAGAACTGTGTATCACTGTCTACTGCTGAAGCTGAATACATTGCTGCTAGCTCATGCTGTGCTCAACTGCTTTGGATGAAGCAAACCCTCAAGGACTATGGCGTCAACGTGAAGAATGTGCCTCTCCTCTGCGACAATGAGAGTGCCATCAAGATTGCTCACAACCCAGTTCAGCACTCGAAGACTAAGCACATCCAGATTCGTCATCATTTTCTTCGTGATCATGTGTTGAAGGGCAACATCTCCATCGAGCATGTGAAGACTGAAGAACAGCTAGCTGATATCTTCACTAAGCCATTGGACGAGAAGAGATTTAGCAAGTTGCGGTGTGAGCTAAATATCTTAGAATCTTCGAATGTTCTTTGAAAAGGACACACATCCTAACCCTTATGCAGAATTGATGACTTAGATGTGCAACACATGAAGAAACGTTTTTCTTCAATCAATGAAGAATAACACTCTAAGTGTGAAGAAATTAATGAAGAATTTGATTCTCAGAACCCTACGACAATTGTACGCGGTGTCTGAAATCATCATCCTTACACGGTGGGTCACGCCACCACAAAAGTTGAAAATCTTAAATTTGAGTTTTTCCTCATTTTTGAAATTCTTCAGTCTTTCAAATTCTTCAACTTTGCAAAAT
>NC_041387.1:535625048-535641333 GCF_002162155.2 Triticum dicoccoides | reverse complement strand
GAGTTTATGTCCTCTACAGCATTCACTTATTGCTATTTCTTCAAGTTGTGATTTCTGCTAAGTGAATGTGATCGGACCCTTCCCCCTCTATGCTACACTCAACCCAATCTATTCACAAATTCTTCATGTGCGTTCTGATTGAAACTCGTTCAAAGTCTTCACTGTGTCCTTGTCAACTGAAGAAATTGCGCCGAAACTTTAAAACAAATCTTATCCAGATTTTCGGTTTTACCGCTCAAACCGTTCCGCATCCCATGATGCATTATTTTATTCACCCGCGATCTTACACGATCTCATCTGCACAGTACGTGGGTGACACATGTCGCGTGAAGAAGAAAGGGCAGGGGCATGTTCGTCCCAAAATCTTCGGGCGAACAGTTTTTACCGTGGCTATAAATACCCCTCTCCCCTTCCTTACTTCATTTACTCCGCTCGGTCGCTTTGTCTCGCTCGAGCTCTCCTCAAACCCTAGCACCGCCGCTACTTTATCACCGCCGGTGAGGAAGAGCTTCACTGCCTCGACCTCGTCGCCGTCGTACTCGCGCCGGCTGCGGAAATCTTCACTCCGCCGCCGCCGTAGCTGTCTCCCTCTGCCAAGTTAGGGCGTGGGAGATCTAACTTGACGAACCTCATCGCTGTTCATCTCTGTTCGTCGTGTTCTTCAGTTCGGGTAATTAAAAGTCACTTTTATTACTCGCTTTGATTCTCAAACTTTTCTGGAAATCCTCAAAGGTGTTTTATTCTTCAAATCTTCACATATGAACACCTCACACACTGTATGCTCTTGATCCATCTCTCTAAACACTCATTTCTTCAAGATTCCTTAATTGTGCGGATTTTCGATCTGTACAACTCTGGAACCTAAGACAAGAACGCTTAGTGAAATTCCTCAAGGCTCAACTGGTCAAATTCCTCAAAACTTGTCTTTTCGAAAAATCTTCTGAGAACGCATATGACCTCTCCAAATTCCTCGCACCTACACTCTGTTCACAGGTACTCATGTCCGCTGCTGAATCACTAGGTTCTCATCAACTTAACTCATTTGCAGCATTCCTCGAAGAAAAACTGCATACTTCTTCAGAGTGTTCAATTGTTCAAATTCCTCATCTGAAGAAAATGGCTGAAGGAAAGAGACCGCAGAAAGGAGGAAAGAAACCGGAGGTCATGACTGCTTTCGAGATCCCTGATGAAATATATAAGGATTATTGCACACCTGATGAAGCCAAGTTTGGCAAAGAAAACAAGAATCAGCGCAAAGTGCGCATTCAGAGGATTGAACGAAGATGGGCACGAGAATGGAGGGAATATCGATATGTTACTCCAAAGTACATGAAGAAATTCGCCTTAAATCCTCCATGCCCAAGAGCTCCATTGGCACCTGGCCAAGTCGCTGATCCCACTAGCATCAAAAGTGGTGAAGACTTTCCTGAAGAATGGGCTAGGAGCCAAGCAAAATTGGCAAGACAAGCCAAGGAGGCAGTGAGGAAATTCAATGAGGATTCTGTTGTTGCTGCTGCCGCTGAGACCTCGGTCAAGCCGAGGAAATCAATGTCGAAGAAGCCTGCTCGCAAGCCAAGTGCTTCACCATCAGCGCCCTCACGGCCAAGTTCCTCAGCCGCGCCCTCGCGGCAAATTCCTCAGACTACTGCTGCTCCACCAAAGTCCTCAGCAGCTCCCTCCAAGTCCTCAACTCCTGTGCATCTGGCTACATGTCAAAGGACTCAGGGTTTCTCAATTTCTTCTGGTGTCTCAGCAAGTTCCTCAGCTGCACCAATGTCCTCATCAGGCCCCACTCTGCTGAAGACAAAAGCAACAGCTGGACGCGGTCCTCGGCCAAGTCCAAGAAAGAAACAGGTTGCTTTCCAAGTGCCCTCTGATGACGAGGCTTCTGATGAAGAACTTGCAGAAATCATCAGAGACAGACAAGCAAAGGCCGCTAGAGCCAAAGGAACACCTGTGCCCCTGCTTCTGGATCCGAAGAAGATCCTCGACTACATTGACTTATGGCATAAGGATCCAAACACTCCAATGCCTGATCTGCCTCTGACTCCTGGTCAAAGTCATATGCTAACCCATTTCATCGCTCAAGAGAAGTGGAAGTTTGAAAAGGCTCGTGAGATAAAGAGAGCACAAGCTAGAAAGGAGAAGCTTCTGAAGAAGAACGTTGTCAGACTGACACCTGAAGAACTTCTCAAGGCTCAATCTGAGATCCAAGCCCTCAGCAAAGATTTCGATGCATACCATGCTGATTGGCAAGGAGCCAAAGTGAGATTCGTCAACTTGACGAAGAAAATGACAACTGTTGCAGCCCCATCGCAACAAGAAAATCCTCAGGCTGCAGACTCTGCTCAGCCTGCTGAAGAACATGCCAGCACTGCTGATGACTTTTAGCCTGCTGATGAGAATACAAGTTCCCGGGCTGATGACTCCATTCCAGCCACTGAAGAAATTCCCAGGGCATCCACTAGTGGTGCGCCTGAAGAAACTGAAGAGATCAGGGCAACTACACCTGTTGCGCCTGAAGAAAATGAACCACAATCCTCAGCTCCTCCTGCGCCAACACCAACTCCAATTCTTCCTTCTGCTTATGAAGTGAAGAAGACCAAGGCTGCAGAGCGAGCTGCTGTGAAGAAAAGGAAGGCATCAGCTGCGTCAAATTCTTCGGCCGCGAAGAAAATGAAGCCAATGACCAGCTCGCTTGAAAATCCTATTGATGCCATTCCAATTTCCTCCATGTCATCCAAGGAAATTGTTCCTTATGGAGAAGACTACAAGATCCCAAGCGGATCTGATGAAGAAAATCATTCTGTTGCTACCTCAGAGCAGTTTGATGAAGAAATTGAAGTGGAAACATTCCCTTCAACGCCAGTCGTTTCCTCACCTATGCCTCAGTTCACAGCCGAAGAAGCTGGTGTTGAGGAAATTGAAAAAGAAGATGAAGATGTGGATATTGGATGCACTACACCAGTAATGAACGATGACTTTTGGGAAAGTCAGCATCCCAATACTCCTCTCTTCACTCCTATTCAACAAATTCCTCAGTCCCCGGCTACTACTGTTCAAATGGGCTCTGAAGAAACTCATCCCACATCGTTTGTTCATGAAGAGATTCCAGCCGCTAGTGCTGAAGAACCTGCTGCTACTGATTCCCAAACTGCACAAGAAGAGGAACCAGAAATTCCTCAGCATGAAGCACCTGAGATCGTCATTCCTGAGGTTGTGCTGCAAATCACTGACACTCCTCTGCCCAAACCGAAGAATCCGTTCTCTAGCAAGCAAAAATTCAAGGCTGAAGACTACTTTTCTGAGCATGTGTTCTTCACTGATTACAATCCATATGACTCTGCTCGCATAAGGAAGAGACGTTTTTGGACTGCTACTCAAGCCAACTTCTATTCCTCAGTGCTCTTTGACAAGGACAAAATCTTCGATCATGAACATATTCCTCACGTGGATATGGAATATCTGCTGTGCTTCGAACCGGTCCTCCGAGTTATTCACGATGCAGGACTACTGAACTTCTGCACTAATATCTGTGATTGGAATGAAGAACTCATTCTTCAGTTCTATGCCATTTTGCATATCACCGGAGATGCTGAAGATGTCAATTCATGGGTGCTGGATTGGATGACAGAAAACACTCACTATAAGGCACCAGCAACTGAATTGCTTCGTGTCCTTCCTCTTGATCCTCCCCATGACAATGCACGTTGCATCTATAATGATCGCGAACTGACAAATCATTATATGCAAGTGCTCATGAAGCCTTTGAAGCCAGGGCAGGCCCCTCGAACCAAATTCCTCGTCAAGGAATTGATGTATGTGCCTCGGACTGTCTATCGAATCCTGACGAAGACAATGAGTCCTATCAAAGGCCACGACTCAAATGATGAAGATGCCGTTGGCATCATGAAGAACATGCTTTTCAACATCATTCATGGCGTTCCCGTCAACTTCCATGATTTCTTCATGAGGACTCTGGCTAATGTTGCTATGTCACCTTTTGAGCTGAAGCCCTATGCGCCTTGGATTATGAGATTCATAAGGGCAAGATCTTCACTGAATTACAAGGCTGACACTCTGAACCATGGTAGCTACTTGCCGCCCATTGAAGTCCTCAAGCGACCAGTTTCATCATCTGATGATAAGGGAAAGGCAGCTGCTGTGATCGATGAAGGCACTCGTCCATTGGATGGTCAATTCCGTCTAGCTACATCTTACTCCACCAATGACGATTCTGCAACACATGACACTGCCGCAAATACATCAGCCAAGCAAAAGCCTCAAGCAACAGCACCCAGGGTGATGACTGACCGTGAGTTACTCCTCAGTCTTCATCAGAAGGTTGATCGCAATCACAAATGGGTGAAGCGTCAGTTTGCTGCAATTCTTCACAACATGACCTCAACCCATAATGCAGTGAAGAAAAATCAGTATCACCTTCATGAAACCCTCAACCGCACCTGGGTTGTTCTCACTCATGTATATTCCGCGGAAGAACTGAAGACTATGGGTCTCCAGGAAGCATTTGACTGGTCTGCACCACCTCCGAAGAAATTCAAGAGAGTCAAAGTTCCTGATCTGGTGGCCAGTTCTTATTCTTCACCGCATGAAACTAATGAGCATGAAGATTTGGACGACACTGCGGCAGGCCCTACTTCAACGAACAACCCCGACAATACTGGCGCTCCTCCATCGACTTAAAATTTTTAAGGGGCGTTAGTCCTCAGTTTCGATCCTTTTGGTCATTTGATGACAAAGGGGGAGAACTCTGAGTTAGTCTTCAAGCAGGTTTATATTATGGGCATTTTGTTAAGTTACAACTCTTGTTCTTCCGAAACTTTTATTGGGTTGAGTTGTAATCTTAAATCCGATGGTGCCCTGATACTTTTGAACGGTGCATTGTGCTCTGACTTTGATGCACTATGCTCTGATACTTTTGATGTGTTATTCTGCATGCTTATTCCTCGTTAATATTATTGCACGCATGATGAATCTCATCAGGCACCATATTTCATCATGCATTTCAAATTCTTCATATTATATATCAAATGCGTGTATGAATTACAAGATATAGGGGAGATCTCCATGATTCAATTCTTCAAATGTGCATTGCCTCAAAAGCAAATTCCTCACTATGCACATATTCAGGGGGAGTTCTTCTATATCTTGCAATCAAATTCCTCAATATCATTATTTACACTTCATATGTTTATCCCCGTTGAAAACTTAACCTATGTTGTCATCAATCACCAAAAAGGGGGAGATTGTAAGTGCATCTAGTGCCCCTTAGTGATTTTGGTGTATTGAAGACTTATAGGTTAAGTGACGGATGCGTTTGTGAGTGTACACAGGTTTATAAGTCTATGAGGAGTTTGATATTTACAGAGAAAGTCGACCCCTAAAAATGAAGTTCTTCGACTGAAGACTTTTATATTCTGAAGACTTTCTGAAGACTTTGAAAGTGAAGAAATTGGTGTGACCTTGAAGACTTGGTATTCATTCGAGGAATATGGAGCATGAAGACTTTTGTTTTCGTAGTTCTATTTTCTCTTTCTTGAGTCATAGGAAACACCGTATTGTTAAAGGGGGTCGAGGAAATACTAAGGAAAAATTTCCAGTGATGCTCAACTCAAAATCCTACACCTACCAATCCCTTCGAGTGAAGCCATTGAAAATCTCATACAGTTCAGTCAATTTCTTCAGTGACAGAGACGCAGTTCTTCTGGTCACTGAGGACTTTGCTCTGACTGAGGAGTTAGGAATTCACCAGTGCTACTTGCCTACACAGTGAGGAACATGATAGCCCTGAGGAATTTGAGAGCCAAATTTCCGACCGTTGTTGTGCTGCGCGCCAGCTATCCCAAAATATCCTATCCACCTAACGGTCATATCATTGAAGGGCATTTATGTCTTATCATGTCGGGCTGCTCCCTAGGCTATAAATAGCCGCCCCCTACAACCACTAGCTGGTTGGCTGCTCCGAGAGAACTTGACACTTGTCATCTAAGAGCAACCCATCCTCCGAGGACTTTGAGCGAAAATCATCAAGTGAGGAAAATCCCAAAACCAAACCCCCACAAACCCAAAGTGATTGAGCATCACTGAAGAAATTGATCCTGCGTGGATCCGACGCTTGTTACCTTTGAAGACTGTGCTTCTTCCAGACGGTTAGGCGTCAAGGTCTAGAGCATCCAAGAGGAATTGTGGATCGCCGAGTGACCAAGTCTGTGAAGGTTTGGAAGTCACATGAAGACTTACCACGAGTGATTGGACGAGGCCTGCATGGTCTTAGTTCAAGGGGAATACGGTGAGGACTGGGTGTCCTGAGTTGCGGCTCAGAGACTGGGTGTCCGGGACTGTGTGTCCTCGAGTTTAAATACTCAGCCGCTCCAACCAGACATACAACTGAGACAGCAGTTGGAACTGGTTTACCAAATCATTGTCTTCACCAACTAACTGGTTCTATTTCCTCAACTCTTTCATTTCCTCATTACTGTGTTGTATGTTGTTCATATCTGTGCTTGAAGACTTTGACTGAAGACTTTCACAAATTCCTCAGTTCAATTTCTTCAGTCTGTTTGTCTTGATCTTGTTATCCTGTGTTTACGCTTTCTGTACTCTGTGCTAGTCTTCATTTCATCATGATGACTATGTTTGTATCCTGTTATGTTTACTTCTGAGTACACATTCTGCTGCAAGTAGTTCTTCGCTAAGGAATTTCCTCACCAGCAAATTCCTCAGTGAAGAATTCATAAAAATCGCCTATTCACCCCCCCCCCTCTAGTCGATATAACGCACTTTCAGTTCTTTTCCATAAGCACGTATGACTATATTCGGAATACATGCCTACATTACATTGATGAATTGGAGCTAGTTCTGTGTCACCCTATGTTATAACTATTACATGAATAATCGCATCCGGCATAATTATCCATCACTGATCCAATGCCTGTGAGCTTTTCACATATTGTTCTCCACTTAGTTACTTTACCATTGCTACTGTTACAATCACTACAAAACCGCTATCGTTACTTTTGCCACTACTACCATTACTGTCATACTACTTTGCTGCAGATATTAAGTTATCCACGTGTGGCTGAATTAACAACTCAGTTGCTAATACTTGAGAATATTCTTTGGCTCCCCTTGTGTTGAATCAATAAATTTGGGTTGAATACTCTACCCTCGAAAACTGTTGCGATCCCCTATGCTTGTGGGTTATCAACCGCCGCCCTAGCAGCAGAAGTACAGAGCGGCCTTCTCAAGCAGAACCGTAATCCGGCTACCGAGCCCCTGGACACCATTAAGAGGGTCCGGACTACGCTGCAACAGGACAGCTTGGCTCGTCAAGAGCTCGATTAGCAATTTGGCCTCCGTCCCAGCCCCGATCAGGTAGTGGCATTCATACCACGCGTGCATAATTACGCACTCGAAATTCCATGGGCATCAACGGAGGCACAGCTAGCTTGTGATCCATAGTTCGGCTCGACCGATCCCAGACACAAATTATATGCATTGGCTCCGAATCATGTCTTTGGTCAATAGTTGGGTTGCCCGGCTCCTGTGCTTGCTACCTTACGTTCTGCTATATCGGCTAAGGTAGTAAAGGAAGAAATACTATGATTGTGCCTTGGTTTATCCAAAGGAGCACCTCAGTAGAGAAAGCCGAAAACTGACTGTCATGATGCGGCGAGAGCCGGTCAGCTGTTCGGAGGTTGCAAATCGTTGGAGATTTCTTCCGCGTTACGCGAAGGATCGGTACTTCCTGATCAGACACTTATAGCACTCTAGTTTGCATACTAGGGGCTGCGTCCATGTTTTTATTGTCGAACTCCTATGGCTAAGTGAGGGCGTTAAAGCCGAATAGTCTGGTTGCCTGGTTCGTTGCGCTAAACAACTCCTTCAAGGACCATATAATTGGATCAAGATTGTTTAGATTCCATCTCGAACACCTCCGTACTACCTACGTGGGGGCAGAAGCCAACGACTGGCCAACCCTCAGATTTCATTCAACACGGCCGCACAGGAGGTAAAACTAAAAACATAACAAGCATTATATTACAAACCCCACTTTGTTTTATCATTCAAGGTAGAGGCAACTTGAACACATTCATTCAAAGATCACGTCTTTCGCACAATGATCCGCAACAATGCGGGACCCCTCCAAGACATCACCAAAGTATCGCTCGGGTGTGCGGTGATCCTTGCCCTCGGGCGGCCATTCGGTCGCTAACTTGATAGCGTCCATCTACACCCACTAGACCTTGACATAGGAGAAGGCTAGACGCGCGCCCTCGATGCAGACGGACTGCTTGATGACATCCATCCAAGGACAGGCATCCACTAGCCACTTCACAAGGCCGAAGTAACTGCTGGGTATAGCTTCGGCTGGCCACAACCGGATTATCAAATCCTTCATGGCCAGTTCGGCCACCCTGTGCAGCTCGACCAACTGTTTTAGCTGATCGCTGAAGGGCACCGGATGTTCTGCCGCAAGATATTGCGACCAGAACAACTTCTCCGTGGAGCTCCCTTCTTCGGCTTGGAAGAACTCCGCATCGTCGGCCACACTTCGTGGCAGATCAGCAAAAGCCCCTAGAGAACTCCGAATCCGGGTTAGTAAAAGATACTTCCTCTTCACATATTTTCTCTGCATGCCAAATGCCTTACCCGCCACGACCTTCCTGGCCTCCTGGATCTCTTGGAGGGTTCCTTGGGCCACATTCCGGGCCATCTCCGTGCTCCGACGAGCCTTGGAGAGTTTGGTCTCTTTAGCCGACGCATCGCGCTCCAAGGCCTCGCACTTCCTCACCGCGTCCTGGAGCTCCTTCTGGACCTCGTTGACCTGGGTCTTGAGCCTCTTACGGGCGGCCTGCTCCTTGACCGCCTTCCCCTCGGCTTCGGCCAGGGCCTTCTTCAGGGCCTCAACCCCGGTCGTCGTTCCTATACATATCATGACACTTCAGTCAATGTATATCATTTTACTCTTTTCGAACATATAACGGGTTATTACATACCTTGATTCTCCTGGAGCTGCCGCCTCACCTGGCCGAGCTCCCCCTCGGCCTGCTCCAATCTCTGCTTCAGTCCAGAGACTTCGGCGGTATGCGAGGCCGCAGCCAGCAGTGATGCCAGCGTATTCATTTTAGACAAATTTGGTTAGTTTCCTGCATTAAAGGATCGATCCTCTGTCCGGCTATTTCTTTCCGAACACCGGATAGTGTCTCAAGGGCTACTATCTATATTCGGATTTTCTCTCTTTACGTTGCTTACCTCAAAACCTATCAGCAGGCTACTGCAGGCTTCGGTTAGTCCGCTCTTGGTGGACTGAACCCTTTCAATCACCGTGCCCATAAGAACACAGTGCTCATCCACAATGGAAGTGCCTCGCAGCGCTTCCATCAGATTATCCGGTGCCTCTGGTTGGACAGGGGTCACCGGCGGAATGGGCATTTTCCCCCTCTTTCGAAGGAGGTTGCACACCAGATTCCGAAGCCGTATTGGTCTCCGTTGTCGTATTCAGCGGAGGGCCAAACTGAGTACGACCCTCATCACCAGTCTCCACAGGGATTGGTTCCCCCTGGTGTCCGGCAACGGAGGCTTTGCCTTCTACCGCCTCCTGAGCCTCTCCCCGGCCCGGGAAAGTCCTTTAGGACAGCACCTCCGCGTCGCCCTTGGCCTTGGGAGAGTCAGCGGCTGGTGGGGACTCGCTGGCCATAGCCTTTGAATCCAACGAACCCCTGATGAGGACCGCTGGAAGCTGTCGTGGGTCAGACTGTAATAGCACAATTAACCATGTCGATACATTAAAGAGGAGAGGTTGGATATATGGGTATGTGGGAGTCATAGCACTTACAATGCAGCTTGAGGCTTAGTGTGGGGGCGTCGCTCTGGACTGTTGCCGACGTCCCACACGGAGTTATCCGTGAGGGAGCCTTTCCCTTTCTTGGACGTCCCTGCCTCCAGGTTCATGGGGGTCGCCCTCTTCTTCCTTACCTCATCAGGGGGAGGGTTGTTCTCCTCCTCATCATCATCATCATCGTCATCTTCGGTGGCGGAGGAGCGGGTCTTGTCTTCGGACGTCGCGTCCGAAGCGCCCTTGCGACGGGGGCCACTCCGGACCCCCTTGGCCTTCTTCTCCGACGCCTTATAGGGCGCTGGCACCAACATCTTTGCTAAACGTGGAATGACTGGTTCTTCAGGTAGCGGAGCCGGACACTGGATCCGCTTCTCCCTCTCCATCCAGTCCTGAAGAAGCAATGATAATAAAAGCTTACATATCATCCTTGAAACAAAATAACATACCTCGTTGGCGAGGTGGTTAATGTCGTGCCTGCGGTCCGAATCTGTGCCCGGCGGTTTCTCGTTGCCCTTAAAGAGCAACTTCCAGGCGTCTTCGTGAGTGGTTCTGAAGAGCCTCTTCAAGGTATGGTGCTTCTTCGGATTGAACTTCCATAGAGGACGGCTTCGGCTTTGGCATGGGAGAATCCGGTGAACTAGCATCACCTGGATTACATCGACAAGTTTGACATCCTTGTCCACCATGCTTTGAACGCGCGTCTGCAGCGCTATCAGCTCATCTGGCGAGCACTAGTTCAGGCTCTTCTCGACCCAGGAGGTAAGTCGCATGGGAGCGCCGGAGTTGAATTTGGCAGCTGCGGCCCAGGTGGCGCCGCGGGGTTCTGTGATGTAGAACCACTGTTTCTGCCATTCCTTTACCGTCTCCACTAAAGTGCCTTTTGCCCAAGAGAGGTTGGCCAGCTTGCTCACCGTGGCGCCTCGGCACTCCGCGTGCTGGCCAACCACCATCTTCGACTTCATGTTGAAGACCTTAAGCCACAGCCCGAAGTGGGTTTGGATGCGGAGGAAGGCCTCACACATGATGATGAACACCGAGATGTTGAGGAAGGAGTTCGGGGCCAGATCATGGAAATCTAGCCCATAATAATACCTCAGTCCACGGGCGAAAGGGTGAAGTGGAAACCCTAGTCCACGGACGAAGTGAGGGAGGAAAACTACCCTCTCAGTAGGCTTCGAGGTGGGGATGACTTGCCCCTGGGCTGGAAGATGGTGGGCGATTTCCTTCGCCAAGTACCCGGCCGCCCAAAGCTCGGCAATGTCCTTCTCCTTGACGGAGGAGATCATCCACTTGCCTTGACCTCCGGATTCGGACATGGTCGGCTGCTTTCCTGAGATGGAGAAAGATGGGGACTTGGGTAATGGAGCTCAAGGATGGAAGGGCAGAGAGAGAAAAGGCGTGGGTGAAGAAAGGGGATGCTTTTCTCGTCATAAAGGCAGTGAATGTTGAACGCCTCCCCACTCGCCTCAAAACTCGTCTATTCCCATGGGCTGTGTAAACGGCACCGTTGGGTTACCCATGCCCGTATTGATGAGAATCCCGTAATAAGAGGACACGATCTCTGCTTTGACAAGACGTGCCAATGGCAACTGTGTCGAAACATGGAGCGGCAGACGAAAAACGGTTCGAAATTATGACCGGACAGACGTGATGTCATGTTACAAAAAGTTGTCAGCGGATTGGACTCGTGTAAAATTATATTCTCTCCGCGGTTGTGTGTGGTATGTGTGTTACAGGTCCGGACAAGTTCAATACGTTTGAAGACTATCTTGGAGTTCGGAAGGAGGAACCCACCTTGCAATGCCGAAAACAGACCTACGCGCTGGATACCTTATCATTGAAGCCAGGTTCAGGGGCTACTGAGGGAATCCTGGACTAAGGGGTCCTCAGGCGTCCGGCATGTTAGCTATGGGCTGGACTGATGGGCTGTGAAGATGTGAAGACCGAAGACTGCACCCATGTCCGGATGGGAGTCTCCTTGGCGTGGAAGGCAAGCTTGGCGACCAAATATGTAGATTCCTTTCTTTGTAACCGACCTTGTGTAACCCTAGATCCTCACGGTGTCTATATAAACCGGAGGACTTAGTCCGGAGGGGGAGATTCATTATCATAGTCATAAAGGCTAGACTTCTAGGGTTTAGCCATTACGATCTCGTGGTAGATCAACTCTTGTAATACTCATATTCATCAAGATCAATCAAGCAGGAAGTAGGTTATTACCTCCATAGAGAGGGCCCAAACCTGGGTAAACATCGTGCCCCCTGGGTAAACCTGGGTAAACACCGACACTCCCCAAACCTTCTTCACTTCTTGGCACAAAATAGTGGCTGCCATCTTCATTCAAGCGACCTCCTCTAGTTTGTTGAGATAGACAAGCTAACTTCTAGGATAAGACCTTACCAATGGTTGTATTAAATCAATTTTAATGAGCATACCCCCTCTAGCTAATGATCCACCTATTGTAGTGGTAACAACTTGGAAATTCACAAGTTCAGGACATAATGTAACAAATCTAAGAAGTGGCACCGTGGATCAAATTTTGTGGATTTATTCAATAAGATGGTGCAGCTTCTATTCACATAAACAGAGAATACTCACCATGTGGCCCAGATGAACATCAACATGTCCTCGGCAGCTACCACCCGCAAGCACCTGGCCACTTCCTGTGCCATGCTCACGCCCACCATTGCCGTGAGTATCGACCATGCACCTTGCTACGAGCGGCCTTGCGCTATTGCCTGCCGCACCCTCTGGTAGGCCCACATCCTGTCGGTCGCCGTCACCGTCAGATATACGTGTGGAGCACTAGCAAGGAGGAGGACGGGACTGCGAGAGGAAGAGGAGGCACCATCGTCGGAGATAGAGGTGGATAGGGTTAGCCACGGGGCCGCACATGGGGCCATTACAGCGAGGCGGTTGCATATGTTGGAAGAACGGAGATCTCATCGGAGTCGGTAGCGCCATGGGGGCACCAATCGACAGCGGAGGCGGGCGGTAGTAATGCACACGCACAAAAGAGAGAGATTGGGAAAAGGGAGAGAGGCGAGCGAACCAGAAACAGAAAGGGATGGCGATCTCAGAGGTCGATGGCGGCAATATTGGACCTCGGCGGCAGCAATCTTGGACCTCGACCGCAACGCAATCACGCCCTGCCTTGCCCTCGGGTTCCGTGAGGCGACGGAGGTCAGCGAAGGAGGAAGACGGTGCGGCGATGGCTCCTCCCAGACCTCGATGGCGGCGGCTCCTCTCGGATCTCGGTGATGGCGAAGGGCTCTCGCCGCTGGGGCGGCCTGACGATCGACCTAGGAAACAGATCGAGGGGAGCCTCGTCTAACATGCGTGCGATTCATTTGTTGTTTTTTTAGCTGGTTTAATTTCGTAGGTTTTTTCTGTAGATTTTTTTGGCCGTTTTTCTATGGTTCGACCGGAGGTTCTGAGCATCGCTAACATAGCACTTTTTTGTTTGACAGGTGTGGGGGGATCGCTGGGAGTTTTTTTTTTGGTTCGATGTGTCTACCTCTGAGGTGGGAGGGAGGACGGAAATAAACCAGGGGAGGTGGGACGAAAATTAACCTTGGAAGCGAGACTACCAACTGAGACATTAGGAATAGAGATGTCTCAATTGGTAGTCTCCATCGGTTAATTTTCGTCCCACCTCTCCTATTTTTTTCGTCCCAACTCCCATCTTTGTCAGGTTTTTTTCGTCCTCCTACTACCTCCCATGCAACGATGTCGTTGCACCTAACACACGCAAAAAGAAAACCGGACCAAAAACCAGGTAGCGAGGCCCCTCAACGAAAAAAAGCGAACGAGAAATGTAGTAGTGAGGCCCCCTCGCATCCCCACCCACCCGTGCCCCTTCCCCTCGCAACTCTTCCTCCCGAGCCCCGACCCCAAGCTAGGGTTCCATACGCCGCCACCGGTGTCTCACCCCCTCACCACATATGCTTCTCTCCTTTCCATCCCCACCTAAGGTCCTCAATCGCCATCTCGAGGTCCGAGAAGAGAGGGCCGCCGCACCGTCTTCCTCCTCCACTGACCTCCGAGGCGGCCTACTTGTGGGACGACGACGCCGCCGCCTTGCGGAACCCCATGGCAGGGCAGGGCGTGGTCGAGTTGCGGGCAGGGAAGAGCAGCGCCGACGCCGTGCATAGCCAGTTCGTGCGAGGACAAGGACTGCCGCCGCCAGGGTCGCGGCGACCACGAACGTGGAGCTGCTGAAGCGGTTCCTCAAAATCATGTCTATTAGTATTAGTGTTTCTTCTCACTCTCTCTCTCTCTCTCTCTCTCTCTATATATATATATATATATATATATATATATACATACATATACATAAACACTATTCTGATCACGGGATCAGAATAATATTTTGATCACAACCTGAACTTCCCATATAACGCGCCTGAACTTCCATGTGTACAAACCCGACCTTTGGGCTATCTTCGCAACCGTGGCTTCCCCCATGAATTATTCTGGTCGGTAGTGTTGTGTGGGATGTGACTGTAATCCAGATACTCATACCTGCATCTAAATGCTCGTTCTGATTCGTAATTTTGCATTTTGGCGGATTCACTCTCGGGGCGGATGAACTCGTGTCTGTTTATAAGTTTAATGCATTCATTGGATGTTCTGGAACCTCGAACATGATGGTAATTTGGTGTAAGTACAAGTTTCGTGGGCAATTTGTCGTTAATTTCAACGGATTTGATTTGAGGCTCTGTGTTCTTCCTCCGCGGGAGTGGTTCCGCCGCTTCTGTAGTTTTTTTTATTTTTATTTGAATATAGAGGGCGGATTTGATTGCAGCAGTGAGATTGGACCGTTCATGCGTTGTTAATTCGATTGGGAAGGTGAATACACCCCTGAAATCGGGCGATTGGATCTCGTGTCGGCCCGTGCTGGTTTTCGGTTCTTCAATGAGACAGCTTGGTTGATTTATCGTTTTGATGTCAGGGCGCAATAGGATATTGTTCGAGGTCGCGGACTGAGAAGGTGTAGTCACCCAAGTGATCAAATCTAAAAAGCAAATTCGATAATGCGTTTTTTCTGTGATTCTACTGTCTATGTTACAGAGTTGGACTTCTGCACCTTTTGTGCTTGAACTTCCCTCGTTTTAATGCATGTTTTTTGGGCGATGCTGCAATACGATCTGTTCGACTGGTGTTGTTATAAAAATGTTGTGTACGTTTTTTTGTTTTTCAGAGTACTCATATACGTAAATGTGGAGGTGGTCCATAGATACACAAATCATCCTTTTTATATTTATTCTATCTTCGGGACTAGTTTTTTGGATCATCCACATTCTGTGGTAGTAATTGGACTTCTATGGTACCGGTGATTGAACTTCCTGATTTCCATATTGCAAGGTGGTGCAACGTCGCACTCTATTATTTCTTTTTGTTTGTTTTTTTTGTAATTTTCAATTTTCTAATTTGGGTTTTAGTTTGTTCCGTGGCAACTATGGGATTATTCCCAAATATGCATGCATACCTTACTTTTTTTTGTAACATGTTTTCATACTTCAAACAGTGGTAGAACTTCAGTTTGTGTTTAACGTGAACTTACAAGATTCTTGCTGCTGTGTAATTTGTATTTTCTACATGTTCATTTGATGTTTTTTCAAAACGTCGAACTTCTGTGTTTTTACAACTTGAACTTACCTTTATTTAGAACATTTGATTAGTTAACTTACGCCTTGTGCATTTTGTTTCTTCGACACTAAACATTATTATTCCTCGGGTGCTTCTTTCTTAGTTTTTTATGTCACGGCAAAAATTTTCTTGAATGCAGGTTCATCTTTTTGACATTGATATTCCAGGACAGATTACATTCCAGGAATCAAAAACCCTTAGTAGATTTCTTCTGCAATTTTGTTGTAACTAGTGTGTAAGTGTGGAGCTGGATCACAAGCACTATCTTCAGTAGGATTTGGACTTCTTTTTTATTAATGGTTGAACTTCTGGTTTTGGAGATTGCACTGCACATTGGAAGGCGAAGGTGCATGATGCTCTATATTTTCTTTGTTTCGTTTTCTTTGTAATTTTAATTCTCCAGATGTTTTTTTAGACTTTTGTCTCGTGAGAAATCATGGGATTAGCCCAAGTATGGGCCGAGACAGGAACGAGCCGGAGCAGGCGACGACGCGACATGCCGCGTCGTCGCATGCGGAGGCGAGTCCGTCACATCCATGACCCCACTATCTATCTTAGGGTTTTTAGGGTTTAGGGTGCGTGCGGTGGGGGTGGAAACAGAATAACCGCATTGCGTCCTGTCAAATCCTAGCGCGCAGCAATGTGGTAGCGCGAGGCCGAGTAGGGGGGAGGGGGGTCGGGACCCCCCTCCCCTCCCCCTGCGAGGCCGAGACAGGAACGAGCCGAAGCAGGCGACGATGCGGTGTGCCATGTCGTCGCATGCGGAGGCGA
>NC_041387.1:535623410-535624564 GCF_002162155.2 Triticum dicoccoides | reverse complement strand
GAGGTGGGGGTGTCAACAGAATAACTGCATTGCGTCCTGTCAAATCCTAGCGCGTAGCAATGCGGTAGCGCGAGGCCGAGCAGGGGGGGTAGGGACCCCCCCTCCCCTCCCCCTGGGAGGCCAAGACAGGAACGAGCCGGAGCAGGCGACGACGCGGCGTGCCGCATCGTCGCATGAGGAGGCGAGTCCGTCACATCCGTGACCCCACTATCTATCTTAGGGTTTTTAGGGTTTAGGGTGCGTGCGGTGGGGGTGGAAACAGAATAACTGCATTGCGTCCTGTCAAATCCTAGCGTGCAACAATGCGGTAGCGCGAGGCCGAGCAGGGGGGAGGAGGGTCGGGACCCCCCCTTCCCTCCCCCTGCGAGGCCGAGACAGGAACGACCCGGAGCAGGCAACGACGCGACGTGCCGCAACATCGCATGCGGAGGCAAGTCCATCACATCCATGACCCCACTATCTATCTTAGGGTTTTTAGGGTTAGATATGAACTCCATCTGTTTTTGTACTTGAACTTCTTCTTTTTGTTTCTTTATGGTTTATTTATTCTTATTACTTTACTTCTTTTATTAGTGTTCTTGAACTTCTGTTCTTTATTTTTTGAACTTCTTTTCTCTTGTTTTTTAGGGGCATATTTATGTATGTATGTTTCTGCCTTTAGTAGTGTATTTGCCATCTATTTTTGGTTTTGAGGATATTAGCTGTGCTGTTTTGTGATCTTATCTCATTATAATAGATGCACTCAAATGGTGCATTTATTTATCTACACATGTATTTATTATTTTAGCTGTTGGGGGGTAAAACTGTAAATTCAGTGGCGCTGCAAGTCCCATGACAGAGAGGCATTAAGTGACCATCTCCCTCACCACCACCTGTCAGAAAACTCCTCTCCCCTTGTCGCTCTCTATCTCCCCCCTCTCCTTCTCTCCGCTGCCTTCCTCGCCTCCAACTCCCACGGATTTCTCTGCCCCTGTCTCATGCCCTCGTGCTGGAGTAACCGGCGCACGCCCCCTCTCCTATTTCTCCCCCACGCCCCGCTCTCTCTCGCCCAGCCCGCTCTCTTCTGCTCTGAAGCGAGGGTGGCAACTGCCTGCGCGGTTGCCAGGTGCGCGTGGCGTCGTGGGGAGTAGAAGAACCGGCGCGGATTCGTGCGT
>NC_041387.1:535588403-535623125 GCF_002162155.2 Triticum dicoccoides | reverse complement strand
TAATGCTTGCTTCTAGTTTCGCCAGATCTATCGAGTCCGCCTCCTGTGTGCTCTCGCGTCTGTGTCCTACCCCCTTTCTTCTGATGGTTTGGTGGGAGATTAGGTAGGGTTCTTGTGCGTGCGGTGGGTGGATTCCATTCCCCCGTGGTCAGTTTGTCTATGAGATGCTTGTGTGTGCTATTTTATCCGTTCAGAGATGAGTGGATTTCATTTCCCCTTTGGTGATTTCAGCATTCAGATACATGTAAGAGAGGGTGTGGTGTGATGGTTGATGGCAAATCTGATGTATATAATTGTCTTAGTATTGTTAATTTCGAAGTCTAGATTGTGTCTGTCGCATGCTATTTAGTTTATGGATTCTTTTTTTGTTTGTGCTTGCCTATATGTGCTACTGTTCATGTTTTCATACTTGTTGATATGTTGTAGTTGTTTCATCCTAGGGTTTCATTTAGTTGTTTTTTGTATTTGTTGTATTATTTTCTACCTGCTAACTATATGCAATCAATCCCCTGTTTTTAGCAGGTTGTTCTAGTGTTTGGAGTTGCATTCATCAAGGCGGTTGTGTTGTCATGGCTTCAAAACCTTCTCCAGGTATCTTAATGTAGTTGTATCTTGTATTTTCAATAGCATTATACTCATATATGTCTGCCCATATCCTTCACTTAGTATTCATGTTGGACTGCCATTCTTAATAGTGTGAACTTCTAGTAATGGTTATGTGTATGCTTTTTACCATTAGTTTGAGTAAGTAGAGTGTTTGCTTACTCTGTAGTTGATGATTTTGCAGATGAAACTTTGTCACCAAGTTTTGTTGGACTTCCCAGATGTTTCATTTTTGTAGTGTATATCTTTGTTTTTTTTATGTTATCATGTTGATGGTATTGATATTTAGTTTGCCTGTGAAATACTGTTTGTGGTCATGCTACATCTTTTTTATGTGCTACTTGCTTGGGTCACATAGTTGAACTTCTGGTTTTAATTATTGTTTGATTGTAATGAAATTTGGTTGAACTTCTGTTATGCACATTTTGTTTTACTGCTTTGTTATGTATCGTTGAACTTCTGGACATTCGTGATATATGTAGTAGCCCCTCTGGTGTAGATTGTTTTTATATTTAGTTTGTAGATTTTTAGTTTTTTTTTTGTGTTTACTGCTTTGTTAGGTATTGTTGAACTTCTGGGTATTGGACATTGTTGTAAAAGTAGAAGTCCCTTTGGTGTAGGATTGCGGATTAGAACTCAGTTGCCTTTTTTACTTGCATTTTTTGTAGTTGGTGATGAGTTGAATAGTTCTGGAAAAAATGCGTGCGATCAAGATGGAGCTTCAGAGGTTAATACTGATGCTCCAATATCTGATGTGGCTAAATCACCCATTATCCCTTTGACTGTGATTGCCGAGGTTGCTTTGAGCCTTGAGAATTTTTCAAGCCTTGAGGATCTTGCTTCTGCAGCTCTTGCTTCACCTAGTATGTGGAACCCCTTTTCTTTTCATTTTAAAGTTTTGAGACATGTTTTTTTAGCTTGTTCATGTCGTTTTTTTTTGTTTTTATTCCTGACTTTTTTTATTTTTTGCTTCGATTTTTTGTGTTCTTTGCAGATGTGTCCACAGAGGAGGAAGTTGTGAACACCATCAACGATGTTTTATCTGAGTTGGGTTTATCAGAAACCCCTGCTGCTGCTGAGGAGGGGGCTCCGTCAGTCAAAGGTTGTGATTCCGTTCCGGATCCTTTGTGCTCTCTTCAGATGTCAGAGACGCAGTCGCAGTCTGTTGATGGCACTGAACCTGTCACGCAACCCGAGGACGTGCCTCTTCAGCTTCTCCTAGAGGACCAATGTAAGAGGAAGAAGCAAGAAGATTTTGACAAGAAGAGGGTGGCCCGCCTTGAGAAAGGTTCTGATGTTCCTGGATCTGTTCATGCGGCTGAGCTCACTGTTGAGGAAGATGTGCCGTGTGGTAGTGATGGCACGGTTGTCCCTGTTAAGAAGAAAATCAAGAAGACTATTGCGAGGAAGCTAGTAGTTGGTGAAGTTACTCCTCGGAGGAGCCCACGTGTTTCAAGGCCTGCAGAAGTTGTTGAAGATGAAGGGTTAGGCCTTGGTGGTACGCCATGCCGTAGTCCTCGTGTGCTTGCCACTGCCGCGCCTACACCTTCTCCGCTTGGTGCTGGTGCATCTGGTAAGGGGAAGAAATGCGGCGTGAAGCGCAAGGTTCCACCTGCAAAGGTCAACAAGGGTGTGAAGAAGCGTTCTTGTGTTAATCCAGAGGACAAGGATGATGCTGATTGCAATGCTGATGATGAGGACGATGTCGATGATGATGCTGCCGCTAATCAGGTATGAATGTCTCATGTTTACTTTTTTTGGAGCATTTGTCGCTATTGCTGTAGTTTTATTGTTTTTAGCACTGCCTTGGCGTACATAGCTGACCTTCTGCTCCATCTCCATATAGACGAATAAATTAGCCGACGTGCTTTGCTTTTATAGTATTACTGCCTTTGTGTACGTAGTTGGACTTCTGGGCATATACAGAATTAGCTTAACTTGTTGGTATATATGTTTGATTACTGCCTTAGTGTATATGGTTGAACTTTTGCTTTTTAAATTTCCAACATTTTTGAAAGCATGTTAACTAGTGTTCATACATGGTTGTACTGCCTTTGTAGACATAGTTGGAATTCTGAGATACATGTTTGATTACTACCTTGGTATACATGGTTGAACTTCTGCTTTTGTAAATTTCCAACAATTTTAAAGCATGTTAACTTCTGGTCATACATGGTTGTACTGCCTATGTAGACATAGTTGGACTTCTGAGATGTGGTGTGTATGTAGGCATTAGTGGGATTTTGGTGAATCTTGTGTGTCTCATTGTTCTGCCTTTTTTCCTTGTCAATGTATTTTTTTTAGTGTCAGCTTGTGCAGCGGCCTGAGAGGAGGAAGAGAGGAGGCAAAGCGCCCGAAGAAGGTGGCCAAGGAGGAGGTGTGGCGAAACGTTTTAACAAGATGGTTCACTGCTCACTGAAAGAGGTCAAGACGTGTGCGGAAATGCTACAACTTAGGCACAAGACGAGGGTTATCAATGCTGGTTTTGGTTGTGTGTTTGACTTGAAGGTTGATTCCAACATTTCTCATCCTTTGATGGGCAACATCTACACGAGGATTGACCCTTCAACCATGATTTTGGACATGGGTGAGGCGAACAAGGTTCTACGTATTACAAGTGATGCTATTCACCATCTTTTTGGGTTCCCTCAAGGTAATCGTATCCCCCCTAGGCCCTCGAATGATGGTTTCGATGATGCTGTTATGAGGTTGAAGGGCAAGCTTGGGTATGCTAGGAGTGAAGACATCAAGACAAAGGATTTGTGGAATATCCTCGCTGAACTTGTGAAGGATGAGACGAAGGATGATCTTCCTCTGCAGGTGTTTTACCTTATTGTTTTCATGAAGGTGGTTATCCCTGGAACGTCTACACGAGTGTCCAGGGAGGCAGCAATGGCCGAGAACCTTGTGTTTGAGGACATGGCAGACATGGACTACTGCCGGTTGGTTGTTGACGATATTCAGAGTGCTGTTGTTAGGTATCAGCAAGGTACTAGCAGAGGAAAAGTTGTCACAGGCTGTGCCATCGCGCCGCTGCTTATGTATCTGGACTGCCTTATCATTGGCAAGACGCCTAATATTGACTTGAGGACCCCTCGCATCAATTTCATGGATCAGGCCAAGCTTCTTGAGCTTGCTGCGGTTGACTTGGTCACGAAGGGTGATGATGACCCAGCCAACTGGGTGTTTGGGAGACTGCCTGTGAGTGTTTCTATGCATTATTCTTTCCTGTGTAGTTTAACTTGAACTTCTGGTATTGTCTTGTATATTTTTTGCTCCCATGTTCCTTCATTTGTTTTCTGACGCGTTGACTTTTGTTTTTGTATGCAGTGGAAGACACAGGCTGAGGTTGTGTTCTTTAGGGTTATTGAATGTCCTGTTCTAACTATGCCTCGTTCCGCCGGCCTAGGGAGTGGAACTTCCCTGAGATTTGAATTCTCCCGGGATGTTAATACCGGTGCCCCCCTAGTAGATCCAGGAGGTTCTTCTGCCCGTGTGAGTGCTGCAGGTGGCGTTTCTTCCGAGAATTTGTTTGAAGCTGCCAATGTTTCTTTGGTTAGGATTGACAGTCTTCTTGAAACTGTTTGTGGGGAGTTGGCTCGTGTTCCTTCAACTGTTGAGCATCTTAGTCGCATTGATGGGATTCTTCCTCCCGGACACGGATTTGATGTTGAGTATTCGAAGGGGGTCTTATCTATTGAAGCTAAATTTCTTGAAGAGCTTCGTCAGAGCACTTCCCACCTCCGGACTAGCGTTGGGCTGTTCAAGGAAATGCAGGATGCTCATTGCAAGCCTTTTGAAGATGAGGCAAGTGTTGTTGTGAGACAGATTCAGAGGCAGGATTCTGTTCGTTCGGGTCGTGAAGGAGGCCACGTGGAGCGTACCCAAGAGGTTTGTTTATGTTGGCTTTTGATATTTCTTTGCAGTAATGTTCAATGTTAGCTTTCAGTTATTACTATTTGTAGTCATAGGTGACTGTTATTGATTTCATGTGTCGTAAACCATTCTTTTTAGCACAAGTGTTCCTATGTGACCTTCTCTGTTTATAGAACCTGAACTTCAACTGCTACAGCACCTGAACTTCCATGACTGGCCCTTTTTTGTTCCCTTTTGTATCTTAGAGTAGTTTGATATTTGACCTGCTATGTTTACTGTATTTGGACTTCCATTATATGTCAGTTGTGATAGCTGACCTTCACTGATTATGCAATCTGAACTTCTGCTGATTAGGTATTTTGTTTTCTACATGTTTTTTGTAGGCTATTGATGATGATGCTAGGTTTCAGGAGGATGTTTTACCTGCGCATGAAGCTGCTCCTGTGCATGAGGCTGCCCCTGTGCATGAACCTGCTCCCGCTAGTGGCGTAATTGTTGATGAGGTTCATGGCAGTGACAATAAGGTACCATTTTTCTTGTCCATTTGTCTTGTTTCCCCTGAGACGGACTTGCTGCCCCTATGCATGAGGTTCAGTCAGCTCTTTTGTAATGATTTTCTGTTTCTTTTTGCAGCAGCAGAAGGTTGCAGACATGTTCGTCTCAGGCACCGGATGCTCCGACGGGGTGGTCCTGACTGAACCTCAGTCGTCCATTGGCGCTGAGGTTTCTGATGCTGAGCAGGGCAAGACAACTGGGGACATCATTTTGGAGAAAGATCATGTTGAGTCTGCTGTACAAACTGGTGGTAGTGCTGTTGCAAGCCCGGAGAAGTCTCCTGCAGCAGAGCCATCAGTTGATGTTGATGCTGTACAGGCACAACCAAATGTTTTTCTAGTTTCAGATTCTCCAGTTGCTCCAGTTGCTGCTGGTGTCCTTCCCGATGATGCTGCAACGTCTACTGGAGATGACGATGAAGATACCGAAAGCGATAGCTATGGAGATGAGGTTGATCATTCCAGTGCTGCCACTGGTCTAGGCAAGGATCCATGAAGAGAGGAGCATGCTTCTCTCTTCTTTCCCCATCCCCTTCCCTCTTTGTTGTTTGGTTTAGTCCATGATATCCCCTGTGAACTGCCTGTGTGGTCTAAGTTGAACTTCTAGTTTTGTTGTTTGTCGTGTGAGTTGTAAAGAATGTTAAGTGAACTTGTTTTCTATGTGGGTGGAGGTTTGTAATTCATGGGTTGTGATGTCTATGATGCTGTGGTTTTATCTTTTCTGATGTAGCAGCTGAGATGTGCTTATGTTTTGAATGTTTGTGCTTGAATGTTGGTCTTAATTGAAACTGTCGTGAATCTATGTGCTTTGAGTATTGCTGTTAATTGCTATTTTCTTTTTGGTGAGCAGATAGCGACCTTGTTGTCGTCCGAAAGAAGGTTGATTACTTTTATTACAATGTAACTAGGCTTAGGAATGATCGTTCCAAGAGGTGAGTGCAGCTGCTCAATATTTACATCATCCATGTACCCCCTGTGAACTGCCTGTGGTTTCTTACCTGAACTTCCCAACTCTATGTACCTGAACTTCTTGTTTTTTGCTTCTCTGGTGCTGAACTTCTGGCCTCTTTTGTACTGTACTGCCTGTTGTGATATAGCTGAACTTCTGTGCTAACATGTGTTATGAACTTGTTGAGTTCCTGCTGCTGAACTTGTTTTACTTTCTATTCGCTTGTTTTAGAGAAATGATTATGTTCCGAAACAAGGAGTGTGAAGCTTCTGTTCAATAAGTCGCAATATCTTTTGGTCCTCATGGAATGCTTACATCTAATGTGGCTGAGTGTGCACTCTACTGTCTACGTGCGAAGTACCAGGGATCGGATAAACTCATCCTGCCGTATTGGGTTTGTGTAAGTCAACCACACAGTGATTTCTTTTTTGTTTTGTTCCTTACCATTTTAGTTAAAACTTGTTCGTCTCATTTTTGTATTTTTTTTCATATGTTGGTGTTGTCTGCATTATTTTAGGACAAGATTTTCATAGGTCAATTTGATTCCCGTGTGAGGAAGTACTTCATAGCGAGTGGTCCAGATAGCATGGATGCACATGATTCGGTATGCAATATCTTGTTCTTTGCCTCTGTATTAGTTTTGTAGTGCGATCCACTGTGTTAATATTTGTTTTATTTTTCTTTTGTACCGTTCTGATATTAATTCTCATTTTTTAATGATTTGTGTGTTTATGATGCTTCAGGTTGTTTTCCCTACTTTTGACCCGCCTGAGGTTCCTGCTTCCATGGGTGGTGTCGGTCATTGGGTGTCGGTATTCCTTGACCTGAAGAATTCAAGGTTCCAGCTTCTCGATTCCTACTGTGGACCAATAGATGAATGTGCGGTACGCCTGTTTCGGCGGATGACCGACAACATCAAGAGGCTTTCGAAGGATGCCAGCAACGACAGGGAGACACCCTTCAGTCCCTCTTACCATCGACAATTTCCCTCTAGATTGGATTGATGTCCCCCAGCAGCAAAACAAGTATGAGTTCCACTTTTTCTCTTTATCACATCTGTTTAACTGTAGTTGTACTTAAGCTGTGACGTGTTTAATTCGTTGGCTTTCTTTTTCTGTCCTAACACTATTTCTTTTACTTCGTTTGATGGCAGTATCGACTGCGGATTCTTCATGCTTACGAATGTTAATTCGTATCATGACGGGGTTCTTGCAAATTATTCCCATGAGAATATCGGGGATATTAGGAAGACGTGGATGTACTCAATTGCTTCTTCTAACCTGTTTGAGACAGACTTCCAAGCTCTTTTTGGCTACTACACATGTAAGTATTTGGAACTTGGACTGCTTACCTGCACTGCATCTTTTGTTCTACCTGAACTTCATATTTTTCTCTGAACTTGGACTTCTGCTTGAGGTCTGGCTGGGCTGCTGGTTTTGGAAGGAGAGGAGCATTTTCTTTGTACATGAACTTCATTTCTATCTTTTTTTAATTTTGCTTGTGTGTTTTGTTTCAGTGATTTATGTCCTTCCATTGCTTAAATGGACATGAGCATTTTCTTTTCTAATTGAACTTCAGAGATGATGCCTTTCTATGGTTTTGTTAGCTGTAGTTGAATGATTTCTAGTTCATCGGTTTATCTTGAACTGTGCATCTGGTTGTGCTTGAACTTCATTTAGTTTTTTACTGCAACTAATTTTTTTAGTTCAGCTTGAGTAGTAACCATTGTCATCCTTATTAGTTGGACTGCACATTGTGATGTTCCTGAATTTTAGTTGTATTTAGTGGTGATGTTTTCTCTTCCTTGTTTCTTTGACAGTGGAACCGTTGGAGTTGACCGATTACCACTACTCATTCCTCGGGTCACAGGAATACCAGCCTAGGGAGGAACCGATGAGTACAGCTCCGATAGAAGATGATAGACCTCGGACCCTTATTCCTTCCAAGTTGGGGAAGTAGGCTGGTGGTATTCGTAGTACTCCAAAAACCCCTTGCTACAGGAAGGCTGATGCAGTCGAAGCAGCCGAAGCAGAAGTGATTTCGTCCGATGATGATTTTGAGAAGATTGCTTACCCGAAGAATGCTAAATGTGCTGCTGGTACTGTTGCTGGTAGAGGTGGGAAGAATGCTATGATCACCAGCAGGAAACTGGCAATTGAGTCTGGGAACATAACTTCCTCCAAGAGAGCATCAAGATTGCCTTTGAAGTGGCGTTCTCCTGTCTCTCCCCTGAAAAAATACAGTTACCCTCATCTATCCGAGGCCCGGAAGTTGAAACAGTATGTGCTGAGTAAAGACGGTCTGGAGAAGTATTCTGAGTGAGTTACCCTCATCTGTCGCTCCCTTGCCTTGGAGTTGTAGTGTCTGAACTTCTGTTGTTGTATTGTCTGAACTTCCGTTATTGTAGTATCTGAACTTCTGTTTTATGTCTCCTCTTGCCTTTTGAGTTATAGTGTCTGGACTTCTGTTTTGTTGTTGTATCTGAACTTCTAATATATATTTTTACCATCCTTTTGTATTTTGCAGGACAAGCTACTGCATGTTTACCATCCCTGGGAATGTGATTGACCTCACAGGACATGTCCTTTATACGCTTTTCGGTGAAGGGCAGCAGATGGAAGGAGACATAATGGATTATCTCATATATTTGTGGAAGGATAAGCCGGAGACCTCTGAGATATTCACTAATGCTGACAGGGTTGTACTTAGTCCCTACTTCATACAGGTTTTAGTTCTTTGCACTCCTATCTCCTTTTTTTGCCTTAGTTTTGTTGTAGTGTCATCTGGGAGGTGTTTTAATTGTGTTTTGGTGAATGCACAATACTGCCTGGAGTATGATTTCTATGCCGCAACAGTTCCAAAGTTTGATGCAGAAAAATCTGCTGGTCTCCTCCCAATGTTTGTTCGCAAGGAAGAAGACCTTCTTAACGCAAAGCTTGTTAGTTTTTCATAACTCTTGCTTTTTTTAATTTCATGTGCATCCTTTTGCTGAGTTTGTCAAGAAGTTTTTGTTCATGCAGGTTCTTCAGTACATTTGCTTTATAGTTTGTGTTCACCGGTTGAGGGAGTCCTGGACTAGGGGGTGTCCGGATAGCCGAACTATCATCATCGGCCGGACTCCAAGACTATGAAGATACAAGATTGAAGACTTCGTCCCGTGTCCGGATGGGACTTTCCTTGGCGTGGAAGGCAAGCTTGGCGATAAGGATATGTAGATCTCCTACCATTGTAACCGACTCTGTGTAACCCTAGCCCTCTCCGTGTCTATATAAACCGGAGGGTTTTAGTCCGTAGGACAACCAACACAATAACCATCATACCATAGGCTAGCTTCTAGGGTTTAGCCTCCTTGATCTCGTGGTAGATCCACTCTTGTACTACCCATATCATCAATATCAATCAAGCACGAGTAGGGTTTTACCTCCATCGAGAGGGCCCGAACCTGGGTAAAAACATTGTGTCCCTTGTCTCCTGTTACCATCCGCCTAGACGCACAGTTCGGGACCCCCTACCCGAGATCCGCCGGTTTTGACACCGACATTGGTGCTTTCATTGAGAGTTCCTCTGTGTCATCGCCGATAGGATTGATGGCTCCTTCGATCATCAATAACGACGCGGTCCAGGGTGAGACTTTTCTCCTCGGACAGATCTTCATATTCGGCGGCTTTGCACTGCGGGCCAATTCGCTTGGCCATCTGGAGCAGATCGAAAGCTACGCCCCTGGCCATCAGGTCAGATTTGGAAGTTTGAACTTCACGGCTGACGTCCGCGGAGACTTGATCTTCGATGGATTCGGGCCACTGCCGAGCGTGCCGCACTCTCTCGATGGACATGATTTAGCTCTGTCGCCGGACAGTGCCCTAGAAGCCGCACACAAGTCCGCTAAGATCCTTAATTCAGAATCGACTGCGCAGACCGAGGATGAGTGGCTGGACACCGCCTCGGGGGCTGCTACATCTACGGCGATGGAGCCGAATACTGACCTTGTCCCTTGTGAGGCTCGCGACTCCGAGGCGCCGGACTCCCTGCCGGACTCCGAACCTCCTGCGCCCCTTCCGATCGAATCCGATTGGGCGCCTATCATGGAGTTCACCGCCGCGGACATCTTTCAACATTCGCCTTTTGGCGACATCCTGAATTCGCTAAAGTATCTCTCGCTATCAGGAGAGCCCTGGCCGGACTGCGGTCAGGATGGTTGGGATGCGGACGACGAAGAAATTCAAAACCCACCGACCACCCACTTTGTAGCCACTGTCGACGATCTAACCGACATGCTAGACTACGACTCCGAAGACATCGACGGCATGGACGACGATGCCGGAGACGACCAAGAACCAGCGCCTACGGGGCACTGGAAGGCCACCTCGTCATATGACATATACATGGTGGATATCCCAAAAGATGGGAATGGCGAGGAAGCAGCGGAGGAAGACCACTCCAAGAAACAGCCTAAGCGCCGGCGTAATCGGCGCCGCTCTAAATCCCGCCACAGCAAGAATGGAGATTCCAGCACCGGAGATAATAACACCCCAGACAGTGCCGAAGACAACCCCCTCCAGCAAGATTCAGCACAGGAGGACGGAGACGCTAGCCCTCATGAGAGAGCGGCATATGATGAGGTAGAGGACGATAATTACATGCCTCCCTCCGGAGACGAGGCAAACCTCACGACGACGAATTCGTCGTGCCTGAGGATCCTGACGAACAAGAGCGTTTTAAACGCAGGCTTATGGCCACGGCAAATAGCCTCAAGAAAAAGCAGCAACAGCTCAGAGCTGATCAAGATCTGCTAGCCGACAGATGGACTGAAGTCCTTGCGGTCGAAGAGTATGAACTCGAACGCCCCTCCAAAAGCTACCCCAAACGCAAGTTGCTCCCCCGATTAGAGGAGGAAGCATATAAACCTGCATCACTAGCGCACAATACGGCTGACCGACCACCTCGTGGCCGCGACCGAGAGGCCTCTAGGCCTCCACCAGAACCGTACCCCGGACCGCTCGAAAAGTACGAAGCCACCGGGGAATGCGCCGGACGTGCGAGACATATTGGAGGATAAGGCAAGACAATCAAGATCGATCTACGGATCGCGTGGCTGCCCCATGATACGCGACGATGACCATCGCGCCGGATACAGCAACTCCGGCCGGGCCGAACACAATAGACAAAGCTTGCTTGAGCTACGTCGCGACATTGCCCAATATAGAGGCGCCGCACACCCACTATGCTTCACAGATGAAGTGATGGATCATCAAATCCCCGAAGGGTTTAAACCCGTGAACATTGAATCCTACGATGGCACAACAGACCCCGCAGTTTGGATCAAAGACTATCTCCTTCATATCCACATGGCCCGCGGCGATGATCTTCACGCCATCAAATACCTCCCACTCAAACTTAAAGGACCAGCTCGGCATTGGCTCAACAGCTTGCCAGCAGAATCAGTTGGGTGATGGGAGGACCTGGAAGCCGCATTCCTTGACAACTTCCAGGGCACATATGTGCGACCACCAGACGCCGATGACCTTAGCCATATAATTCAGCAGCCAGACGAATCGGCCAGACAATTCTGGACATGGTTCTTAACAAAGAAAAATCAAATCATTGACTGTCCGGATGCAGAGGCCCTTGCAGCCTTCAAACATAACATCCGCGACAAGTGGCTTGCCCGGCACCTAGGACAGGAAAAGCCGAAATCCATGGCAGCCCTCACATCGCTTATGACCCGCTTTTGTGCAGGAGAGGACAGCTGGCTAGCCCGCAGTAACAACCTCAGCAAAAATTCTGGCAGTCCGGATAACAAGGACCGCAATGGCAGGTCGCGTCGCAACAAAAACAAACGCCCGTTAACGGCGATAACACTAAGGATACGGCAGTCAACGCCGGATTCAGAGGTTCCAAACCCGGTCAGCAGAAGAAGCCATTCAAAAGAACTACTCCGGGTCCGTCCAATTTAGACCGAATACTCGACCGCTCGTGCCAGATACACGGCACCCCCGAAAAGCCAGCTAATCACACCAACAAGGATTGTTGGGTCTTCAAGCAAGCAGGCAAGTTAATTGCCGAAAACAATGACAAGGGGCTGCATAGCGATGACGAGGAAGAGACCCGGCTGCCGAACAATAGAGGACAGAAGGGTTTTCCCCCACAAGTGCGGACGGTGAACATGATATACGGAACCCACATACCCAAAAGGGAGCAGAAGCGTGCACTCAGGGACGTATATGCGATGGAGCCAGTCGCCCCGAAGTTCAACCCATGGTCCTCCTGCTTGATCACTTTTGATCGAAGGGACCACCCCACCAGTATCCGCCACGGCGGATTCGCCACATTGGTTTTAGACCCAATCGTCAATGGATTTCACCTCACCAGAGTCCTGATGGACGGCGGCAGCAGCCTGAACCTGCTTTATCAGGATACAGTGCGCAAGATGGGCATAGACCCCTCAAGGATTAAACCCACAAAGACGACCTTCAAAGGCGTCATACCAGGTGTAGAGGCCAATTGTACAGGCTCAGTCACACTTGAAGTGGTCTTCGGATCACCGGATAACTTCCGAAGCGAGGAGTTAATCTTCGACATAGTTCCGTTCCGCAGCGGCTATCATGCTCTGCTCGGACGGACTGCGTTTGCAAAGCTCAACACGGTGCCGCATTACGCATACCTCAAGCTCAAGATGTTAGGCCCTCGAGGAGTCATCATGGTCAACGGAAACACCGAACGCTCCCTCCAAACGGAGGAGCATACAGCGGCTCTCACGGCAGAAGTACAGAGCAGCTTCTTAAGGCAATTCTCGAGTCCGGCCGCTAAGTGACCGGACACGGCCAAACGCGCCCGGAATAACCTACAACAAGACCACCTGGCACGTACCGAGCACGCGTAGCAATGCGGCCTTGACCCCAGCCCCCGTGAAATAACGAAACTGGTCCCTCGCGTACATCTTTACGCTCTGGAGATACCATGGTCATAGGGGAGGGGCACGACCACAACAAGCCCAGAGTGCGGCTCAACCACACCAGGGGCTCGCAAGTGTGTCATTATATTTCCTTTTTTATTATTTTTTCTTATACACAGGACTCCGTTCATCAGAGGCCCTGTCCGGCAGTAGACCCGCCGGACTCACGATGCAACAGCCAGGGAAGGATAAAGGCCACGACGAACACTCAGGTGGTCTCCATTACGAGCATTACATCTATTTTATACACCATTCCGCAGCCTACCCCTGGAGGGGGACATGTTTAAATAGTCCCATCCCTTGCTTACCGCACTATTTGTATCGTTCTGCACTCATGGCAGTATTCCTTGAATAAACAATGCATTGCTTTTTGCTTATAATTGCATTTCTCTTTTTACACATGTGTTCGTTTATGACATGTTGCATCCGTACACTTTGGTACGGCTAAGATACACCAGGGGCTTAAGTTCCCCACGTCATGGTGTGATAAGTCCGAACACTTTCACAAGTGTGGCACCCCGAACTTATAGCATTATATGCATCGTCTCCGAATCATGTCTTGGGTCAATAGTTGGGTTTGTCCGGCTCCCATGTTTTGGTACCTTATGTTCCGTTGTCTCGGCTAAGGTAGTACTGGGAGAACCATTGCGATTGCGCCCCGGTTGAGCTGGGCAAGCGCCTCAGTGGAGAAAGCTAAAACTGACCATCATGATAAGGCGAGAGCTGGTCGCTGTTCGAGAGGTCTTTTCGAGTCCCTAAAGACTTATGCCGCTTAGAGCGAGGAACCGGCTTTGTCCGGCCCAGGCGTGGATAGCGCCCCGAACTCGGTCTTCCAAACACTAGGGGCTTCGCCAAAATTTAAAATTATAGAATTCTATGGCTAAGTGAGAGTGTTCAAGCACTATAAGTCCGGTTGCCTCGTTCGTTGTGTTGAGCGCCTCCCTAGATGGACCTAAAAATGGGAACAAGAGCGCCCAAGTTTATCCCGAACACCCCAGCACTCGTGGCATGGGGGCTGAAGCCAACGACTTGCCATCTCTCAGATTTGATAAACGGCCGCACAGAAGGTAATATTTTAAATTAACAAACATTTCTTAGCGCATATGAACAAAGTTTTCAGCGCATAGGATAAAAAAATGCGAGTCTATTCAAATATTACATCTTTGGAGCACTCACCCGCAATCTTGCGGGCACCCTTCAGGACACTTTTATAATACATTTCGGGCGTGCGATGCTCCTTGCCCGCCGGCGGCGGATCCGTCAGAAGCTTCTCAGCATCCATCCTGCCCCAGTGCACCTTTGCACGGGCAAGGGCCCGACGGGCACCTTCAATACAGGCGGAATGCTTGACGACTTCAACCCACGGACACGCATCCACCAGCCACCGCACCAGGCCGAAGTAACTCCCAGGCATGGCCTCCGTAGGCCACCGCCGAGCTATAAGGCCCTTCATGGCCTGTTCGGCCGCCTTGTGGAGTTCGACCAACTGCTTCAGCTGATCGCTAAGGGGCACCGGATGTCCGGCCTCAGCATACTGAGACCAGAAGACTTTCTCCGTCGAGCTCCCCTCCTCGGCCCGATAGAATGCGGCAGCATCGGACACGCTGCGGGGCAGGTCTGCGAACGCTCCTGGAGAACTCCGAATTCGGGTAAGTAATAAGTAATTCACATTTAGATGCTTGCTTTGCATGAAAAATGCCTTACCCGCCGCTATCTTCTTCAACGCCTCGATTTCCTGGAGGGCCTTGTGGGCTTCGGCCTTAGCGGCTTTGGCAGTCTCAAGAGCCGATGCAAGCTCGGACTCTCGAGTCTTTGAGTCGCGCTCCAAACTCTCATGTTTTTCCACGAGAGCCTGGAGCTCTTGCTCCACCTCCGCCACCCGCGCCTCCTGTTTCTCTCGCTCGGCTCGTTCCGCGGCCGCATTGCGTTCCGCCGCGGACACCGCCTCCTTCAGGGTCGCCAGCTCGTTCGTGGCCCCTATAGTACCCATGTTATCCTTGTTATTTTTTCTCGCAACCAAATCCTTTTCTATAAGGTACAACTTTAATAAGGTGTTACTCACCTTCCTTGTCCTTGAGTTGCTTATTGGCATGGCCGAGCTCGTTCTCGGACCGCTTGAGGCTTTGCTTCACAGCATTGACCTCCGCAGTCAGTGCGGCAGAGGTCAGCAGCGCAGCCTGCAATCCCATATTGACATATTTTTTAGACTCCTGCGTATATCTTTTTAGATCCTCGCTCCGGTTTTTCTTTCCGAACACCGAACCAAGCATCAGGGGCTACTGTCTATGCGGTATTATATTACACATCTTGAAATTCTTACCTCAAAGCCTGTTAGAAGGCTGCGGTAGGCTTCGGTCAGCCCGCCCTTGGCAAGCTGAACCTTCTGAATCACCGCACTCATGATAGTGCGGTGTTCTTCCTCGATGGAAGCGCCATTAAGCGCCTCCAGCAAATTATCTGGCACCTCCGGTTGGACGGAGGCCGCCGGTGGCACCGTCTTGCCCTTCTTACGAAGGGGCTGCCCGCCGGACTCTGGAACCACTGCGGGTTCCGGTACGGAGTCCGATGCGGAGTCCGGGAGGTTGCCCTGCGGCACCTCCAGGGCCTCCTCCCCCTGATGGGTCCTCTCCCGGGACCCCACCTCGACGTTGTCAGCGTCGCGAGGGGAGGAGGCGGTCGGAAGGGAATCCATATCCGACGTACCCAAGGACCCGCTCGACGAAGCGGGAAGATCATCCTTGGCCGGACTACAGGTTGTATGTGGCATTAGAAAGACACCGCGTGGCAAAAAGAAAGATCACAAATCATCCAGGGGTCCGGATACTTACGATCTCGCCAGGGGCTTGGCCCTTGAGGGCCACTGCTCGTCGCCGTTGCCGATGTTGGCGGAGTTGTCCGGGGGAAGGGTCCTCCCCTTCTTAGACCCTTCGGCCTCCCTCCTTGGGGAGGCCTTCCTCTTCTTCTCTCCCTCCGCTGGGGGAGAAGCTTCTTTTGTCTCCTCCTCGTCCTCGTGGAAGGAATCCGCCTCGGAGTCATCGGACGATGAGTCCGATACCACCGGACGCCGGGAACTCTTTCGGGTTCGCGTGGCCTTCTTCTTGGCCTTCTTCTTCGGCACTACATAAAGTGCCGGGACCAGCAGCCCCGTCAAACGGGTGTCCGCTGGGTCTTCTGGAAGGGGAGCCGGACATTTAACCTGTCCCGACGTCTTCTTCCAGTCCTGTTAAAGACATTGGGAGTTTAGATCCCGCATAGAGTCAAACTATGAAAAGCAGGTGTCCCATAAAGGATAACATGACTTACCTCGTCGGCTGGACGCTGCGAGCTGAATCCGCGATCTTCGGTAGCGGATGGGGGGGCTTCGGCGCCCTTGAACAGCACCCTCCAGGCCTCTTTGTATGTAGTGTCAAAGAGCCCGCTCAAGGTCTGGTGCTGTGCCGGATCGAACTCCCACAAATTGAAGCCCCGTTGCTGGCAGGGGAGAATCCGGCGGACGAGCATAACCTGGATCACATTGACAAGCTTGAGCTTCTTGTTCACCAGGGTCTGGAGACAGGACTGGAGTCCGGTCAGCTCCTCCGAACTACCCCAAAGCAAGCCCTTCTCTTTCCAGGAGGTGAGCTGCATGGGGATGCCATATCTGAATTCGGGGGCCGCTGCCCATTTAGGGTCATGCGGCTCGGTGATGTAGAACCACCCCGATTGCCACCCTTTGACGGATTCCACGAAGGCACCCTCGAGCCAGGTGACGTTGGGCATTTTGCCCACCATGGCGCCTCCGCACTCCATTTGGCTGCCCTTCACAACCTTTGGCTTGACATTGAAGGTCTTTAGCTACAAGCCGAAGTGGGGCTGGATGCAGAGGAAGGCCTCGCACACGACGATAAAAGCCGAGATATTGAGGATGAAATTTGGGGCCAGATCGTGGAAATCCAGACCGTAATAGAACATGAGCCCCTGGACAAAGGGGTGGAGTGGAAAGCCCAGTCCGTGGAGGAAATGGGGAAGGAATACCACCCTTTCATGGGGCCTGGGGGTGGGGATGAGCTGCCCCTTGTCGGGCAGCCGATGCGCGATGTCGCTGGACAGATATCCGGCGCCGCGTAGCTTCACGATGTGCTCCTCCATGACAGAGGAGACCATCCACTTGCCTCCCACTCCAGACATGACTGGAGGAGGTCGAGGTGAGATGTGCGGACTTGGGCGCTGGAGCTCGAGTGCGCGGAGATGGATAAGCAAAGGAGGAAGATGGCGTAGGTAAAAGAGGTGGATCCTTATCCCCTTATATATGGGCGGACGAAACTATGCGTCCCCACCGGCCTGGTAAAACTCACTTATCTCCCAAGCGCCGCAATCAATGGCGCGGTTGGGTTACCCACGTCCATATTGATGGGAATCCCGAAATAAGGGGAACACGATCTCTGCTTTGACAAGACATGCCAAGGAAACCGCTTCGCTAAACGCGCTGAGGTGGTATGGTAAAAAACGTAAAGGCTTGGTTGTGGTGTGACGTCATGCCGCATAATACGTCAGCAGATTGAACTTGTGTAAATGTTATTCTCTCTACGGTTGTATGTGGAATTTATTTTGCAGAGCCGGACACTATCCTGGTGTTCACAATCTTCTATGAATTATTCGGAGGAGGAACCCGCCTTGCAATGCCGAAGACAATACGCGCGCCGGACTCGTCGTCATTGAAGCCTGGTTTAGGGGCTACTGAGGGAGTCCTGGACTAGGGGGTGTCCGGATAGCTGAACTATCATCATCGGCCGGACTCCAAGACTATGAAGATACAAGATTGAAGACTTCATCCCGTGTCCGGATGGGACTTTACTTGGCGTGGAAGGCAAGCTTGGCGATACGGATATGTAGATCTCCTACCATTGTAACCGACTCTGTGTAACCCTAGCCCTCTCCGGTGTCTATATAAACCGGAGGGTTTTAGTCCGTAGGACAACCAACACAATAACCATCATACCATAGGCTAGCTTCTAGGGTTTAGCCTCCTTGATCTCGTGGTAGATCCACTCTTGTACTACCCATATCATCAATATCAATCAAGCAGGAGTAGGGTTTTACCTCCATCGAGAGGGCCCGAACCTGGGTAAAAACATCGTGTCCCTTGTCTCCTGTTACCATCCGCCTAGACGCACAGTTCAGGACCCGCTACCTGAGATCCGCCGGTTTTGACACCGACACCGGTCCTTTCATTCTTGGCAGGTTTTCTTGATTCTATTCAAGCCAATTGGCACAATGGCGCACTATATTGTGGGAGCATTGACATCCTTGATTCACTTTCTTACGATAATATGGAAACGTCGTGATCGAGTTTCCACGGGGACTGTCAAAATATCGTGATTGTTTCTTAGCCTGAACCTCCTTTCACATTCTCTTGTTTGACACAAAGTTTATTATGCCTTGTGTTGACAAAATATATTGTTGTCTCTATTTTGGTAATACTGCTTGAACTGACTATCATTTAGAAGTTGAACTTCTGCTATTTTGTTTAGGTGGATCTTATGCAAGTGTCGCTTTTTTATGTACCTGAACTTAACTATTTTGGTTAACATGTTTTTGACTTCATCTAATTTTGTTATTTTCGGCAGATGAAGAGATTTGTTGGATTGCTCGAGGAGGTGTACGACAAGGCTGCATACAAGGCAAGCAAGCAGCCTAACTAGGTTACTATTGCAAAAAGACTGACTTTCATCAATGTTCCGAAGCAGAAGAGTAATGATTGTGGTTTCTTTGCCGTGAAGTTCAGCTCTTCGTATGATGGCGATTAGATTGTTGAAGATTTTGGTGATGTGGAAGTATGTTCTGTCTTTGCTCTTGTCTCATCATCCTTTGATTTTTCTTGTGTGTTTTTGCTGAGACGCTCCTGCTGTGGTTTTAGATATCCGTTACTAAACCATCATTTTCACCTTTCTTTGTTTGCAGGCTGCTGCAGATGACTGGAAGGCTGAGTTCATGCACACTCTGTTTTTTAGCGAGAAAAATGAAGTCATGCGTTCAGAGCTCCCTAAAGAGATCTAGTCCTTTGCCCCGTGAATTCGAAGCATTAGTTTCATTGTAGATTTGATTTCATACAGATTTTTAGGTTTGATAATGATTGGAACAATTCCGTAAAGATTTGGTTGTAAGAATGTTTTTAGTGATTTGTGTATCTATAGGTGCAGCACTATTACTTATGATATTGTTGACAAATGTATTTGGTGTGAAGAATGATTTGGCTTTGTGAATTTCAATGTACTGCGTCGTTTTTCGGTATCCATGTGTTGAATGTTTTTGCCCTAACAAATGTACCTGAACTTCTGCCTAGGTTTTGGTTGAACTGCTTGATTTTTTTTGGGCCCCCAACATATGATCGTAGACTTGAACTTCTGCTTTGAGATATGGTTGGGCTGCTGGTTTCAGATGGAGAGGATATTCTGTGTTCTGTAATGTATTTGTAATTTTCAACCCAACCAATATGTATGCTTTTGCATAGAATCTATTGTTTTTTGTGTTTTTTCAAGTGCGAATGTATTTCATATGTAACTTTGTGCAGAAATATTGTTGACATTTCTTTATCTTTGTCGGCATTGTACATGAACTTCTGCACGTATCCAAGCAGAACTTCACATTTGAACGTGTTGTCTTAGGCTTGCTAACCTTAGTTTATGCGGCGAAACTTTATTTTTTAAGCATATTCTTTTCCTACATCAATTTTACATACCAGAACTTCTTCTGTAAGCTGACATGAAATTCAAAACTGTATGATTATTTGCTGGTTGCTCTTTTATGGAATACAACACGAGCACCTCCTGCCATAACATACCAGGACTTCTGCAGTAATATTACTTGAACTTCATAATGTATGTTTTTCATGTTTGTTCTTGCTTGCACTTTCATGCAATACATCACCAGCACATCACTTCCTCTCATAACATACCAGGACTTCTGCAATAATCTTACTTGAACTTCACAGTGTATGTTTTTCAATTTATTATTGCTTGCACTTTCATGCAATACAACACCAGCACATCACTTCCTGCCATAACATACCAGGACTTCTGCAGTAATATTACTTGAACTTCACAGTGTATATTACTAGGGGATGACATAATGTTCTGCACATTGACATGACATAAGTTTGCATTGTGTTAGTTGACCTATTCTAACTGTTCATGAGCCTTGCGCTCCTCCTAGGCTTTGGTGGTAGAGGTTTTTGCTTGACATGTATCTCTTCCTCTTCATCGTCCTCTTCCTTTTCATCGTCGTCTTCATCTTCATCGTCGCATTCCACTTCCTCTTCCTCTTCGTCTTCGTCTTCTTCGACGGTGTCTTCATCTTCGTCTTCCTCTTCATCTTCCACCACTTTCTTGTTGTTGGCTCTAAGTCTTGCTTTCTGTTTCTTCTCTGGCATTTTGCTTGTCTTTTCAGCATCTGCGCGCTTCGGGCATGTTCTTGCATTATGTGGTTCATACTCCTTACATATGCTACAAAGTTTGGTGCTTGCTTTCTTTGGGTGTGGTCCCTTCTTTTGTTCCGTAACTTTGGGCTGCTGTTTTTGAGATTTGGGTTGCTTGACCTCCTCAGCATTGTTTCTTTCCAAGAGTGTTGGACAGGTCAGCTTGTTGTGTCCCGCAACCTGGTTGCACACACTGCATTTCCTGTGTCCAGGTGGCACTCCGTTCTCATTGTGCACGACGACTCTTCCTGCAGGTGGTGCCTTTATTTGAGCTCTCTTATCACTTTTCTTTGCTGTAGTAATTTTCTTCCTGCCCTTTGTTTCAGAATACAACGGCAATTTCATCGCCTCTTGCTATTGCTGCTCCATTGATTGGCCATCACCCTGCTTGCATTGGTTGGCTTCAGCGGCAGCGTTGAGCATTTCAGGTGCATAATAATGAAGGTCATCTTCAATTTCAGCGTCCTCTTTAGCCATCCTTTCGTCAGCATCCGCTTGATTTGCTGAATGTATTGCATTAAGCTCTTCCACAAGCCTCTTGAGAACATAGTAGGCTCTGTCATATTGCTGCTCACATCTTATCGCTTTCTTGTTAACCATCAAATTCAGCTGCAGCAAGATGTCTTGCTTCGATAGCCTTGAGCTGCCATCCGTTGTGGTTGTGTTGTAGTCCCTTGTATCAAAGGTTGGTTGTGATCTTGCAGTATTTGTGTACCGTTTGAGGATATACTTGTTTGGAAATTTGTCAGGCTTGAGGTAGTCCAGTATGTTCATGATGTGAAGGCAGAACAGGCCTGCATTTTGTGATGAATGCAGAATACATAGTTTGTGACCCAGCAATGAGTTTCATAAATTTTGATATGATACTACTAGTCTAGCTATTTAATGAGCTTGTTTTTTCGCTCACCTGTGTGTGTCTAGAGCTTGCATTCACACTCATATATTTCATTCTCTAGGTCAGCTACAACCTGGAATTCATGCTTTGACCAGGAAAATCTTTCTTCATCATCATGGCCAGGCTTGTTGTGGTAGTACACAAGGTACTTAGTGGGCTCTGTTGTACGCTTTGCACGAAATAGTGTGGCCTTTCTCATCCTATTCCTCATCTCGGTGTACACGGCTCTCGTGTACTTGATAGACATGTCTTCCTCGTAGCCGTAAGTTGTTTTTGTCACAGGATTGGTCTGCGCATGTCAAAAGGTGAGATATTAGTCAAAGCAGAGTCATGGGTTTCATTTTTTAAAATTCAAAGTGCACATGTTGAAGGTAAAACAGAACATGATGGGGGTGTTTTGTACTTGTCATCATACCATGTTGGTCATTATTTGCTCGTTCTCCTTCTGCATCTGAGTTTGTATGCAAGCATTGACCCGCCTAGCAAACTTGTGTAGGTTCTGGGTCCCCTTGACAAACCCTTTCTTTAGCACGTGGTTCATGCTCTCGCTTCATTGTGTGGAAGTCATTCTAGCACAGAAAATGTTCTTGTAATATGCTGAAATCCACATCTTCCTATCACTCCAGAGCTGCATCATCATCTGGTCATTCTCCAGGTTGTAGTTGTGCACGAGTTTAGCCCAGGCATCTTCAAACTCCGTTGGCATCAGCGGCCAGTTTAATATAGCTGTGAACTCCTCTTTGAATGTTTTATACTTTTTGTACAGCAATGCGAGGTATTCCCTATACTTCTTCATGATGTGCCAACGGCATAGCTTGTGGACGGTGTTTGGAAATGATTGTGGTATAGCTTTCACCATCGATGGGCATTGGTCTGCATGAATTAAAAAAATGAAACTTGATTCTTTTTTTGTACTGACGGTGAACTTATGTTGTACAAGTACTTGAACTACACATCTTGGCAGTATGGTATCTAAGAATGTCACATGTATTTTTTCTTTACAGTAGTGTTTGCTGAACTTCTGTGGTATCAATGCTTGAACTTCACAGTTAGTAGTAGGACAAACTAGTAGTGTCGCAATCAAAAATTTTCTTAAAGCATTGTTGTTGAACTTCTGTGGTGGCAGTGCTTGAACTTCACGTAAATAACTATATTTTTCTGAGCATGCTACATATTTTTATCTTACAAATTTGTCCTTGAACTTCTGTGATTCATGTATTTGAACTTCACATTCATAACTATTTTTTTCTAAACATGTGACAGATAATTTTGCTTTCTTGTACTGCTAGTTGGACTTCTGTGCTAACAGTGGTTGAACTGCATTCTTTACATTATTTTCAGACAAAACCAATGTACCCAACCAACCAACACAGAACCATAGACTAAAAAGATGATGAAACTTGAGGAGTTTTTTTTTTGAACTCACCTGTGAGAATGCAAGTTGGGTGCTTGTTGTTCATGCACCGTAGAAATGTATCGAACAGCCACTTGAATGACTTTGCATCTTCGTCTCTTATCAGGGCAATAGAAAATATCGTTGACTGCAAGTGATGGTTTGTTCCAACAAACACTCCCAGTGGCATATGAAATATGTTGGTCTTGTAAGTCATGTCGAATGTTACGCAATCGCCGAAGTCTTGATAGGCTCCTCGGCAGCTTGCATTGGACCAGAAAATGTTTTTAATTGACTTGTCCTTGTCCACTTGGATGTCATAGAACAACTCATCATTTATAGCCTTCATGTCTTTGAAGAATGAAACAAGTTTCAATACATCATCCAAATCATCTTTCCTTGCATTCATGGCTTTCCTGCAAATCACATGCAAACATGCATTTGTTTATTTTTTGCTAGCAAAGGGTTGTGAGCTAGGATGCTATTTTACATTGCAGTATGTGGGTGTTTGAATACTTACTGGTTTAGCAGGTCTCGTCCGGTCATGCTTAGGAAGTAGCTTCCATCTTCATTTTCAGATAGCATGGCATGATTGTTGTGTGCTTGACATCATGGTACTGCAGGAGCTTTACGTACTCCAAAATAGTGGGGTCATAATTCTTGTGTGAGTGCAAAAATACCAGCATGCCATTAGTTTGCATGAGCTGGTGATTATGATTGTACTCAATGTCCACTACCACGCATGTGCCATCCTCCTGCACCTTCACCCTCATTCTTGCATTGCAGCCCGTCCTCTGCGATGTTTTGTTTCGCTTCTTGTTGGCCTCTGAAACAGAAGATGTGTGTATCCCTTGGAAGGCGCAAACAAAATACTTGTGGTTGTCATTTCCACCCGTCTTCCTGATTCCAAAACCAGCATGTCTGGCGTATCTGTTATAAAATTCCCTTGCTTTCTCTACATCTTTGAATCGCATCTTTAGTCTTGGTATTAGATAATCCGGTAGATCTGGCATCTGCAGAAAAAGAAAAAAAATAATCCAAACAGCACCTTAAAATGCAGTTTATGAACTTGTTATCCTGGAGGGAGCAGAAAATGTGCAGATAATACAAGATGCGTATATAAATATTTTTTGTTTCACTTATGTGCGTGTATGATCGCAACTCCACCGGTGTCGGCTGCTGTCCCTCTGGGATGGGGCATGGCGGAATAATCATAGCAGGATGCAGCAATGGATCACGAGGAGGAAGGAGGGCTGAAGATGGCCTCTCTCTTGTTTGCGTCCTTTTTGCTTGAGGTTGTTGTGGAGGTATTGCGATCCTGGTCTTGGTTTGCTCTTTTGTTTTGTGAAGAAATCCATCTACCTTATGCCCCGTACAATTCTGACTTGTAGCAGCAGCAGCAGCAGGATCAAATGGTGGTAGTGTGCAGATCACTCTCCTCCGTGTGTGTTTGTGCTGCTATTGGATTTGTCCTGGGATCTGGTTTAGTTGCTTCGCTTTGGCATTGATGAGGCACACTAGGATAACCTCCAGAGTTACACGCAGGACTTGAGCTAACCCCCTCCTCCATCGGCGTGCTTGGGAGTCTCCTGGTGGATACAAAGAATCGGCGGGGGATTTCCGGCGTCACCCAATTAGGTGGAGGCGCAAACTTGTGCAGATAGGGCTGTGACCTAGCATCTTGGAAGTATCCGTGTGTTTCGGGTGTCATCCATTTTTGGTCTAGAGCAGGTTGGTAATGTTGTTGGTGCGTTTGAGGTGTGACCCATTGAGGGGGTGGTGCAACGCGTACAGGCTTTGGATTGTTTACTTGCTGCTGGGAACTTCTAAGCTTCTTCATGCGTCTCTCGTCTTGCTGACATAAAAGAAAAAAATGTCTATTAGCACACAAGTTATATCTGCATTTACCTTTGTAACTGAACTTAGCATTATTCACAGCCTGAACTTCGCATATAAAAGTGGTGAGAGCCATCACACTATGCACTGAGCTGAGCATCTGCCAATGCCTTTGTACCTGAACTGAGCACCCTTCACAAAATGAACTTCACATCCTGTTTTTTAATTCTATAATATTTGATTACTTATATGTACCTGAACTGAGCACTCTCCACAACCTGAACTTCTTGTTTTACAAAGGGGAAATACTGTCTGCAGTTAAAAAACCTGAACCTTCATGAGTTTTTGAATGGTTGGACTGCTAGTGCATACAACCCGACCTTCATGTCATATCACATGCATGTTCTATTTTCCTTTTATTTATTTTTTTGCACAGAACCAGACACATACCAACCTGAACTCTAGCACACTTACTAGTTGAACTTCACATGGCTTTTCCACATGTGAATGTGAATGGAGGCAGATTTTATAGTGTTTGTAGCCTGGACTGAGGCTCACATACTACCTGAACTTCACATGCCTGTAAGCAGGCAGGCAGATTTTACAATGTTATTTTGTAGCCTGGACTAAGGCTCATACACTACCAGAACTTCACATGGTTGTAAGCAGGCAGGCAGATTTTAAAAAAGCTTTTGTAGCCTGGATTGATGCTCACACACCACCTGAACTTTACATAGTTGTAAGTAAATAACAAACAAAGGAAGGAAGAAGTTCAACCATACCCTGGCTAGAAGGTCGGCCAACCTTTTTCCAGCAGCTGATAGGCCACCTTGAGAACAATTCGTCATGGAGGTATGAGAGGAATTCCATGGCAATCCATGTCTTGCAGAGGGTGCGACGTTCATCTGCACGAAGCAAGAAGGTCAGAGAAGGCAAGATTGAAGAAGAAGGCAAAATTGGGAGGAAGTTCATGTACTGTTGCCGCTGAATTTGAGGGCGCAGCAGATGCCGCCTCCATGGAGGAGTTGCTCCGTTGGTCGCGCCGCTCGCCGTAGCTTGCGTCGGGCCGGTCATCTGGTCTGCCAAGGCTTCGGGCGGTGGCGATGGGACGAGGATGCGGCTTCCTGAAGTCCATGGCGGCTTCGTCGCGTCCAGGCGACGTGGGCTCCCTCGCGCCAGCGTTCGCTGTCGCTTGCTCGCCCGCGCCGGTGGCCGGCCAGGAGCTGGAGACGAAGGGGAGGCGGTGGACCCGGCCGGCCAGGAGCTGGGGAAGGAGGGGAGGCGGCGGATCCGGCCGGCCAGGAGTTGTAGATGGGGGGAGGCGGCGGATCCGGCAAAGATCGACGGCCAGGAGGGGGGAGCGGCGAGGAGGGGGGCTGGGGCGGCTCGGGATCGAGGGGATTAGGTGGATCCTGTCGAGGCGTCTCGGATCGGGTGGGATCCTATCAGGGCGACTCGGGTCGGGTCGGGCAGTTCTGGGAAGTTCGGGAGGGCCCTGTCGGGCCCTATATAGGGGCTGCTGTGATCCAAATAACTATTCTAATCCTGGAATTAGAATAGCATTGTCATATGTAAATGCCTAGGTGCCCAGTTTGGGACACCTAGGTGCCCAGGCACCTTGGCTATCCGTCATTGGATCGTGTTCAGCGGCTGATTTGGCAACAAATGTAAATGCCTTAATTACTACTTAATTTGGCAGGCTTTAATTCTTTAACTATCCCATGCATGCATGTCACCTCATAGAAAAGGAAGGAGATTAAAATACCATACTGTATAAAAATTAACACTTATTGTTTCGTAGAATAAGTCACTAGGTTTGTAAATACTCGTGTATTTTATGTAATTTCAGTAGTAGGCATACACATACACACCACATAATTAGGTATACACATACTTGTACATATACTTTTTTTGCATGGTACCCGCATATATTCATAATTTCGTTACTTGGTATATGCATACCCGTGTATGTAAATAAAGTTTTTAGTATGTATATGTATACCCACGCATGTATATAATTTTGTTAGTAGGTATATGCATACCCGGATATGTATATAATTTCGTTACTAGCTAGAACCTAGAATAATTTATTGGATATATACATACCCGCTTATTAGATACTCATATTGAATTGTTAGGAAACAAAAAAGAACATAGTAGTTTAGAAAATAATTTACTGGGTATATAATAAGCGCTTATGTACATAATTTCGTTAATAAGTATTAGATACCCGTATTAGATAGTTAGGAGACAAAAATACGTGTATTGGATACCCACAGTAGTTTAGAAAAAATCAAACATTAATACGATCTATTGTATGGCAAGTCTTGCATGCCTAGTAGTTAAAAATGGAAACAAAATGTAAGCATGGAAAGCCTTGCATGAAAAATATTTAGGAAAGAAATCAAACAATCATTATGCAGCGATACTTACCTAAACCAATCAAGGTGCCCGGGCACCCAGGTGTCCCATCTATTTTACCTATATAGGGTAAAGCTATTCTAAGCGTGAGTGTAGAATAGCTTATTCTACACCCCTAGTAACGCTATGTACAAAATCTAGTAAAACGGTGTACAAAATGTAGTAATTCGAAAAAAAATTATCATCTAAGTTTGTAATTTACTACATTTTTACGAAAATTACTATATTTTACATAGTGTGTTACTGTATTTTGTATGTGATGTTACTGGGGTGTAGAATAAGCTATTCTACACTCACGCTTAGTATATATATATATATATATATATATATATATATATATATATATATATATATATATAGGGTTGCGCTATTCGTCACCCTGGGTGAGGAATTCTTATTCCTCACCCCACTCAACTCAACCCCCAAACGCTACAGCTGAGTGTGCCGTAACTTACCTCAAAGGAACCAACCTAGGCGCATGCATCCCACACAGTGCATGAAGCCGAGTGTGCCGCAACTTTACCTCAAAGTAACCAGCCCAGGCGCATACGTGTAGTGCATGAAACTTAAATTCCTGCTGTAAATTTACGGAACGAGGTAATGCTCCATCACACCTACATGCACCATAAAAAATGGATCGCATGCCATAGATTTACTTCGCCAGGGTTCGACTCTGCCTCATGGTCATGTGAGAGCGAGAGCCTCACCTGCAAAGGATGCGCGGATGCGCCACGGCCGCCGTGCCGGCGAGTAGTCGCCGCGGTGGACGGTGAGATAGCTCGTTGCTGCGTGGAGGTGCCTCCACTGGAGCAACCGTCCCACGCGAGGAGACCACACCGTGATGGCCTCGTCTCGGCGAGCAGCCATTGTTCTGCTTCGAGGTGCTTCAGAATGTAGCTAATTCATATATCTTTCCCCCTGTATTTTAGCTAGACTTGTTCATAACGCTCCATGGAGAGGATGTAGTAGGTCACATGCGGGGTCTCTATTGAAGTACCAATTTCTGCATTTGCATCCCCAGTTATTGCGAAGAGTCCTACATTGCTACACAAACAGTGACCATTAAGGGGAAGATAGAGGAATGGCAGGTATATATGAAATAGTCCGTGTCTTTTTGTGTGATGCATGAAGTGAGTTCAACTGTACAAGTTACAAGCGAGTATTGCACTATGGCGTGCTCTTGCTGCATTTTTTGGTGTTTGATGATTACTGGATGTAGTAATAGTACAGTAGTATTTGTTTAATCACATGCATATGCCTTTCTTTTGGGAATCTTTGGCCCATGAATAACATGTCTGCTGGGGATTATGTGGTTGGCATTGCTGCTTCATATTCATTCATCACATTTATACTCGAGACATTCTTTTTTTATGGCACCACTGGTTTAGCAAGTGTATTCATAATATGATCCATAATGTTACTTTTTGACTACATCTAAGCTCATTTCTTAATACTATTTGGTAATTCTGAGTGCTTGTATGTCAGTATTACACTCCTAGCCTTTTATCAACTTGCCGATGATGGACTGGTAATTCCGAGTACTATTTGGTGGACCGGTTCTCAATATGTGAACATGGTAGACATTGCCTTAAAGGAAATGAATGGTTGGGAATCATTCTCCCCAGTTACCATAATATCATCCAAACCACAGAAAACACATTAAACCCACGTTAAATTGTATGAAATAGATCAGTGCGGCAAAGTAATTAGCAAACCATTTAAAATTTTGAGCGACAACTTGCCAATGATGTGTTGGATGACGCCAATAAAATGAAGCGCTTTGGCAGTCGTAAGAAATTAAGTTACAACAACTAGGCACAATAAAGAACATCTACAAATATATAAATTGGAGCAGCTTTGTAATTTGCATCTGGCTTCTCACAGGGCCGAACTTCTCCACTGAAATAAGCAAAATGATTGGTTACATTCAACCCATGAAAGATGTAGTAGAGATCTTTAGCCCTGCACTGATTAGCCTTTGTATGCAATAAAGAAACTATCGATTAGAACTTCCAGAACAAAACTTTGATCAAACATTCTTAGTTTTGATCTTGATGCCACCCATGACAACCCCCAGTCAATCAAAAAACCAAAAAGAATAAGTGTTACAGAAATACCATATAAAAACAATGAAACAAATCACTTCTTTAACATGGGGACGAGGGAGTACTGTTATTACTTGTCAGGGTACTTAAAGATTAGCTATACGGTCCAAATAAAACATATCATAGTATCATTCCAGTGGAAATTCATATTTACTGATTAGATTTCAAATAAGGATAGAAAGAATCAATGGAGTACATGTTAGAGAAATATTGTGTTCAAAAGAATAATCTGCTGATCTTCTGGACTATCTATGTATGGATTTTCTGAACAAACACACCATGATTTCAGTGGAAAATGATTGTGTATTCCCTAATAAAGTGAGGTATTCTTGTTGGCAAAAAAGTTTCCAATGTGTAATTGCAGAATAGCTGACAATCATCAAAATCAAATTCTGAAGAATGTTGACTCCATTGAAAATGGATTTTCTTAACCCTGCTGGGAGTAGTGCCTGTAAACTTCATGGCTCTGTTAATAAAATAATAATAAATTAGTTAGTCTGAAAAATACAAAAAGGAACGTTAAATATGACTAGAATAAACATAGGTTTTACACACTGTAATTTCTGAATTTGACTGAAATAGTAAACCAAAGAGAACAAATACTAACAGAATTATGTAAATAGTTAAAATGAGATAATTATACAAGAAGAAAACAAACCTTAAAACCTCTTATTTATCCTCCTAAACAAGAAGTAAACATAAATGTCTAAAACTGTGAGCTTAAAGGCTTGACATGATAATTTACATCCATGAAAAAAAAATCTACAGGAAACATTTTTTGGATGGAACATAATAAATAATATTTTACAATCCAACAGTCTACATTTGAACATGCTAGTAGTAACCAAAAATCGACAATAGCAAGAAGCCACAAGTTAATAAAGATTCGGAGTTATGGGCAGAAAACTAAATCTTTTCTGTAATGAAAAAAAAAGATACCAACCCAAGGGCTAACCCTCGTTGGCATTTTTTTATAGGAGAAACTCCGCAAGCACCGCGCGTCGAGCCGGGACTCGAACTCGGGTGTGCTGGCAGCAACCTCAGCTGCCCAGCCAACGGGTCGACACCCTATAGCATTCATTTATAGAGAAAAAAAACTTTTAGGCAACATTTACATGGTATATGACAGTACTAACACTCCTTCATCAAACATGGAATCTACAAGGCGAGTAAAAGTAAAATAATGACATGGTCTATGAACAAAAACAAAGAAGGCTTCTGCTCCAACACATAACAACTGGAAAAAAATATATTAGAGTCTGAGTATTTACCTTGAAGGACAGCTACAACCAAAACAAATAAATTGGGGGAGGAGATCAAAACTAAAACAGAAATGTAGCCTATGCCTATTGGGACATGATCTAAATTCAGATAACTAAATTACTTTCACTAACTCTAGCCATATTGGTATGGGAGAATAAATGGACACATACTCCTACAAAATTATGGAGAGGGGGTGATACTGAAGAGCTCCGACAGTGAAGGCCTGGTTGCTAACCATCATGGTGGGAGGAGATGCAGACCACATCAACAAGCAAGTCAACAGTCAACATAACCCGACACCGAGGACCACCCGCGATGCTCCACAACTGCTCGGGTGCTGCGAATTGACGACCACCGGCCACAGTGCAAAACCCAGAGTGTTCCTAAGAAGAACTGTTACATGCAAGAACACAAACATCAAAGACAGTTCGCTGGGGATACCCTCTTAGAGGAACTCCTGAACACATGACAAGCCAAGCGCAATCCATAAATTCCATCCGCTTGTGCCTCACGAACCTATCCAAAAAAACATCAGGTAGATAGGAGAGCCACACAAACGTATACATCAGAAAAGAACTCAGAACACATCCAGTTGGTACTCAAAACTCCTCTGTAACGTATCTGCTTGTGGTGGTTCTTTACCTTTTCTATTGTTTATTTCTGCAACATACTGAAGTTCAGGCTAGAAAAGGTCGAGGCCAGAAAAGGTGTGAATCCTACAGTCGAGTATCAAACAATCAACTTGGATCTTGTTGCCACATCGAGAGGGGCATTGCTGCTGCTGAGAAGCACTTCCTGGACCTCCCATCACACGCACCAACTAACAGCCATTAAGTCAAAAAATAATTCCAGGAGCAAGGGCCTAAGAAACAAAAGGAAACGTAGTTCAGGTTCAGCTTTCATCTGTGGGCGCTAGATCCTATCCCCTCCCTTCTCTGTTCTTTCTGTCCCCAAAAACTGATGTAAAAATCTGTCTTTGGCGTCCTCGTGATCATTCAAAAAGTAGGAAACACAACAACGAGTAACAACAAATCTCCTGGTTCTTCTATAAGCGCTTGCAATTGCAAAATAAAACACATCATCACCTCCCAGATAACAAATCACAACACAGCAAATCTGGTACTGAATCCTTCATGATGGAAATTTGGAACAGAGAGCACTAGAATTGGAGATGCTCACCCCCTCCCGTGCACACACACGCACGAAGCAGACCAGGCACGACCACCCATTGCAGGTTCACCGCGATCACAACCCACAGCTGATCCGCCATCACCACCACAACGCCTCCCAAGACCTAGGCAGCCGCGCCCGAACATCACGCCGGCCCACCTGCCCAGCGACGAACGCAACGTCGAGCACACCAGCCACTAACCACACCGCCGAGCAGCATACTGCCATCCACCCACGGCTTGCCTTCGAGCCAACCGGCGGAGAACCACGCCGTTGTCCGCCGTTGATATACTCTTAAAACCGTTCGATCCACTTATTTTTAGGAAATATAGAAAAACTGTCCACGGCGGATTAGAAAAGGACGTGGAGGTGGGCTGGTTTGAGTCAACCTCCAAAAGGTAAGATTAGCCCGACCACGATGTAATTTTACAGCGAAGGGGACAGTGGGTTTTTTCAATAGCACAACCGTGGGTTGGTTGGACCGAAGGTATGGCTGGCTTGGTCGATCGACCCGGGTGAAGAATTACTTATTCTTCACCCTGGGTCTTAAATAGACTTTCTACATTATTTATATATATATATATATATATATATATATATATATATATATATACGGTCTATTCTGCTAATATTAGCAGAATAACTATTCTGCACACCACTTCGGCACTGCACGCTCAATAGAAGCGCACTGCATCATTTTGACGACGAGCACTGCAATACAAACTAGTGAACTTCTCGTCGGAAAAAACTGCACGCGTTACTTTTTCGGTACTGTTTTCGTTTTAATTTTTTAACCGTTTATCGGAATGAGGCGTGTAATATACCGTTGAAAAGCTATGGATTAGGCGCAACTTCGACATGTTGAACACTTTTTGAGATTCCACACGGTTTAAGAGCGGTTTTGAAAATGGTGCGGCGGATGACGAGTGGCAGCGAGGGTTTTTTTGCGTTTTTTTCTAAACCGCTTGTTGGAATGAAGCAAATGATACGCCGTTGGATAGATATCATCGAGGCGCATCTTTTACATATATAAATATTTCTCTAATTCATTATGGTTTAAGAGCAGTTTCAAATTTACTAAATCGTGGAACTCTGTTTTTCAAGTTTTTTAAAATTTTCGGTACTGTTTTTGCTCTAGTTTTCTAACCGTTTGTCGACACGAGACGTATGATACGCTGTTGGAAAGCTACGGACAAGGCGCAACTTTCATATGTTGAAATGGTTTTAAGATTCCTTACGATTTTTAGTTAATTTTGAAAATCGTGCGGCGGACGATGAGTGACAGTGGCCGTTTTTCGTGAAATTTTTGCAAACCGCTGGTCGGAATGATTCAAACGATACGCCGTTGGAAATATATCAACGAGACGCAACTCTTTCATGTAGAACACTCTCTCTAATTCTTTACGGTTTAAGAGGAATTTCAAATTTACCGAAATGCGGACACTCTGTTTTTCGCGACACCCAAATCGATGTGGGTACTTCATCCGACTGAAAACCGCACTGCATCGGACGAAAAACCGCACTGCATCAGACGGATAAGAGAACTGCATGATTTCTTTTTTGTGGAACGTAAATTTTTGAAGACGAGGAAGAAAACCACACTGCTTTTAGACTGAAAACCGCACTGCATCAGACGGGCTAGCGAACTGCATGATTTCTTTTTTGTGGGACGTAAAATTTTGAAGACGAGGAAGAAAACTGCATTGCTGTTAGGCTGAAAACTCACACTTCATCGGACAGACAAGTGCGCTGCATGATTTCTTTTTTGTGGGACGTAATTTTTACCTAACGAGGTGGAGTGCACTTCATGTTAAGCGTTGGTGAACTGCAATACTACGAACAGTGAACCGCCGCGACACTACCGAAAGTGAGCTTCAAAGCCACATCTATCTGATAAAGACACTCTGTTTCTTCCTTATTGAATGCGGTGAACTACAAGACTCCTCGAAGTGGGCTGCATCAACCATTTTTTCTCATGAAAATGAAGCATTTAATGCTTGTTGAAATGAACATCCCAACAGATAATTTTTTACACACAATACATCATAGACCAACCAGATACATTCGATACACACAAAAATCCATAGATAACGAACTAAACTGCATGCCCCGCTCGCACCGAGCTGCAGGCCGCACACACCAAACTGCTTGCATGCGTGCAGACCGCACCACTGAAGCCTAGGAGATTCGGACTATAGGAGATGTTGGGGACGCGCCAGCGAACTGCATTGGACAGCTAGCCTAGCTGCACTGGAGCATCGAATGAACATGCCGAACCGCATATCTTAATTTCAGTAGACTCATAACTTGCAAATCTTCTTCAAACAAAAAAACAAAATGCATCTGACCCGCCCCAGCGCTCGCTCGTGGACCTCGTCATGCGTATTCGAACTGCAGCGACAAGCTAGCTCCCCGAGCACTGCACATAGAGAAGAACAGAGCTGCACAATTCCCAGAATATAGCTGCAAAAACCGCTAGAAGAGAGCTGCAACAAGTATTCAGGGGCTGGCCATGGAGACCGAGGGGATCCTCATCAACGCCGGCAGAGGCGTGTTGTGCCGGAGTGCCCTGTGGTCGCCGGATGAACACCACGGCTGGTGGGGGGCGGATCCATTCCTGGAGCACGGGCGAGCTGCACCAGCGGGAGGGCCGGCGCGGCCTGGATCTGGCGCCTCCTCTTCTCCACCCATGGCGCCACCCCTCCCCTGACCTGCCGCTAGATGAGTCCGGGCCGAATCCGGACGGGGTGGAGCGGGGCAGGCGACGGTAGGTGGTGGGCGGCTCAAGGAGCACCCGTCCGCAGGGGTAGGCGGATCTGGTCGCCGTAGACGTGGATTCTGGGCAGTGAAACGACGGATGTGCGGGAGCCGAGGAGGTTACTCCTTGCCGCAACCCTCACTGCTGGAAGGAGAGATGCAGGGATTCGGTGATGATGAGGGGAGGGACGCGATGGAGGAGATCCGGCCAGGCCTCCACGGGAACCGGTGCGGGGGCTCAACAAGGATGGGCCGATGTGGCCATGGAGGGGAAGGAGCCTGAAGATGGAAAAGCCACGGCGGGGCGGCATGCCCGGATCCACGCCGGCAGCCGCGCTGGGCACCTGGGAGGAGGGAGGTGGCCGTCTCAGGAGGTCGCAGTCGAGGTAGGTGGCCGGACGGGGTTGGGAGGAGGGAGGTGGAGGAGGATCCCACCGGATCCGGTGGCCGCAGGGCGTTGGTGGGAGGAGGGACCGTCGGATCCGGTGGCTGGAC
>NC_041387.1:535573411-535588062 GCF_002162155.2 Triticum dicoccoides | reverse complement strand
AAGGTGGGGGGCGCCGCGCGGGGGGTGATGGCCGGGGCGGTGGCTTTGCTGGGAGGCGACGGTGAGGGGAGAAGGTGGGGTGGGGGATCGGGGAGAAGGTGGGAAGTGGGGTGCGCGTGGGTGGTTTGGGTGGGTTGTTTGTTTTTGTCTGTTCGGAGAGGGGCTTTTGGTGGGTGGGCGTCGGGTGTTAGCAGAATAAGCACTTTTGAGGTGCAGAATAAGGTCTTAAGGGTGTTATCATAATAGACCCACCCTATATATATATACACACACACATATATATATATATATACATATATATATATATACATATATATATATATATATGATCTTTCCTTTTGAAATTCTATGCATGATTTTTGCTACTGCTGCCCTTGAATTGCCACTGATTTGGGCCACCTTGTTTATGATTCGTGCATGCATGTGCTTCGTTGGTCTTTTGCGGCATGTGGCGAGCGTAAACTGGAACATGTGCAGCAGACATCGCTGCTGCGCTGGACGATGTTGTGCGAGGCCATGGCCATGGACGATGTGCTGTTGGAGAACGGCGCAGGGCTAAGGTAGTCGATGTGAGCGACCACTGGGTATGTAATGGTTTAGTCCTCCTGAATTTGCACTCTGTTTTTTAGTCCTCTATAGTGTTATTCAATTTGGGCAGGGCTTATATTCTCTCATAGGATCAGACCAAACAAGGTCTTATAAGCTTTGCCGTTGTTTTATTCGAAACATAAAAACAGCCATTATCGAGGAAAGAGTCATTCTCACATAGCGATTTGTTTGCCTCCTTGCAGAATCCAATTGCTGTTAGATTCGTATGATGCAGCCTACATGTCCTCATCACCCAGTAAAATATAGATATCAATTATTGCACCTGGGTTTATATTATGTCCTTTTTGATTCCATCTAAAAGTTCACCATGTCCTCTTTAAATGGACAGTTTATACGAATTCTTGAGCAGTTAAGATTTTTAGCTTGTAATACAGTCATTCTGAATTATTTAGCATTCAGTCTCATCATGGGGTACATGTGTATTTAAAGAACAAGAGCAGCAAATGATTTTATTATTGCTAAACAAGATTCAGGAGTGAAGTTGGACTATGTTAAACTTTAGATATTTGCTCAAGTAAACAATTGCAGCCACTCTCTTCTGTTCTGAAAATGATGCCTGAGATTTACTTGATTCAAGCCACCGTTCCTGATGACGATGCAAGTGGTCTGAAAATGGCTTCATCATATTCATCAATGCATTAGCGAATGTGTTTCTAAATTAGACTGAAGCCAGCCACACGAGTTGCTCGACTCCTTGGCTGAGCTTCTTCTTGAACAATTGGGTAACCCGTCTCTCAAGGCCACTAATTTTGGCTTGTTTGTCCTCTTCAAGCCCGTTGACTAATTAATTTGGTTGATTGTCTGCAGAATTCATAGTGGATAAGAACCTCAACAATTCCCCTTTGTTCACACTGTATCTACAATTTACTACTATAGTTGTAAAGCTACTGAAATTTGATTTTTTTTAACCAAAAGAAATGTGTGTGAGCGATTCATGGTTATTGTAGGGAGTGCCTATAATATGTGGCTCTAGAGGTGCTGAAGCGGCAAACTGAGCTGAGGCCAGCATAAGGAGTGACAGAGTTATCCTCAACTTTTATTTGTTCATGTTGTCTCCACAAACTGACTTGTGTATGTGTTCATGGATCAGAGACAGCATGCGCTACCACGAGCATGAGGACATCTGGGTGCGACAGTCAGAGAGCTTGTCGAGAGGCTCGGTAGGATGGAGGGTGTCCCGCTAGCTACCCGCGTCATTGCCAACGGTGCCATGGGATTTGTGGTGCACATGGTCAAGGAGATGGGTGTTCGGATTCTTGGGCAACCTCAGCTTCGATCAACATGTCAATACAGGATACGTGCTATTCAAAGGTACATGGGTTAATCACATCTTCTTACAAGGTCATAAGAATTTAAATAGCCTGCTGGCTGGATCAGAGATGGTTTTTCAACTGTACGTATTTCAATTTTCGTTGCTGCTCATGGAGCAAAAAGGCTTTCAGTGGATATTGTCACCTAGCTAATTAACGTACTTCTTCACTGACTTTCAGAGTGACATAAATTCAGAGTCCTTCCATTGAAATCTAGAGGATCGGGTGCATTTTTGTTCAGGTACTAGAAGGAGAGCTTTGTTTTGTGTTACAAATGGTGTCCAGCAGTTAGAGCTAATAACTGGTCTTCTAAGCACCCATGTTATCAGTTTATCACATACTATCGCTTATGCAACTAAATTCAGTATAAATTTTGTAGTTTATCTTGTGAATGTTACCCTTATATTTGGCATTATATTTTTTTTCACTTTTTGTTCCTTTGCAGGTCTGAAATGAGAAGAAATAACCAATTACTTTTTCTCTGAAGTTTCCCAATGTAAATCCTTTGTTTTTGAGAAAGAATCAAAGCATGCCAGCTGACGAAGGTAACTGAACCCAACCTAGGCCTGCCTTTTACACTTCTCCTTTGTTAGCAAAATTTTATTTGAATGGTTCGATGTAGCAAAGAGATCTGCAGTGCCATAGTTGATGATAGTATGCATTTGTGTTCAGGTGCTTAGTGCGCCAACATTGATTATTACCTCTGTTGCATAAAAAGTAATGTATTATGCTTTGGACATGATGTTACATGATTGATTAAACTCTATCTGTTAATAAAAAATATATATAATAGCCAAGTCCAGTAGCCACCATTAGCTACTTTGATACGAAATGAGGCAGGTGCAAAGTTGATTAGGTATAGACGACATCTTTAAACATGAAACCTCGAGCACAATCTGCATTTTCGTCGATATATTTTTGGTTATAAGATAAATGGGGAATGATGATATGATTCTGTCAAAAATTAATATTGGTATTGTTAATCTATTTGTATCAAAAAAAATTATAAATTATATTGTCGGTGTACTAAAGTAGGGGTACCTTAGTATCCCGAACTTGTGCACGGGCAGTCGCAGCGTCCCGCGGCGAGGCTTGCCGGGCGTCCGCCAAGATCCTCCGCTATTCCTATTGATGCCATTCAAGAACAAAGTGTTTTAACTAAGAAGACAAGGCCCCGGCAAGAGGAGCTTGCCGGGAAGGACAAGGCCCCGGCAAGAGGAGCTTGCCGGGAAGGCCAGCCAAGAAACTTGCCGCGACGCGCCGCGCGTCCCGGCAAGACCTGGCGAGCGACAAGCTTTCGGGTGCGACAAGACAACGACCGCGGCAAGGCGCTTGCCGCGGCGAAGCCACCACTCTGCGCCCACGCTCCAGCGCATCCGACGACGTGTCGCCACAGGATCGTTCCTGGCGCACATGGCGGGTGGCTGTGCAGCCAAGCGGTGCGAGGTGGCAAGTGGAGATGACGAGAAGGCCATCGTGGTGATCGGTGGCGCCCCTAACGGTCGTTTCCTGCACTGTTTGAGCGACCGGACGGGCATTAAATGCCCTTGTCCCCTGCCGTCAGAGTTAGGTAGGGGACACTGTAGATAGCGGTTGTACCTACCCCTCTTTTTACTTTTATACCCCTGTCTGCGTTGCCACCTGTCGGTGACCCCTTTAACCTATAAAAGGAGGCCCATGCGCAACGTAGAAGGGGTTCGACTCATTCGAAACTACAACACACTCATGCTCTCAAGCAAGAACAGAATATAAACACAAAGCAGCAGTAGGAGTTTTATCTCTCCGGAGAGCTCCGAAGCTGGGTAAAATCCCTCGCGTGCTTCGCCTCGATCTGCTCTTCGTGCGCCCTCCGCTCCCTGCCGGACCGAAAAGGGGCCCTGCCTCATAGGTGCTCGTTTCCCACGACATCTTTGGCGCGCCAGGTAGGGGGCGTCGAGGTTGTGCGAACCTGATCCGGTGCTCGCGCGCGCTACATCATCATCGTCATCGACATGCCACCGAAGAAGAAGGCTTCGGAGGTGGTTGGTCCGTCCGCATTGATCCCACCGCCACAGGAGCAAACGGGCGGTGGGGTAGACGCCGGCGGAGGAACGGGCGTCGACGGGGGGACTCACATTGTCACCAGATCCAAGGACAAGGCCCCGCAAACTTCAGCGTCCGTACATGCGCCGCGCCCCTCTCAGGAGGCACGGGATCGACAACGCCATGGTGCTCCTAGCACCGTGCTCGCGTTAGAACAAGGCCAAGCTGGTGGATCGCGGGATGCTCAAGGCCAACATGCACGCCAACACGTTGGCGCGAGCGCGGCACGGTCGCCTGGACGAGATGTTGCTCCTTCTAACACTGTTAGAAGTTTGAGCATATCCCGCTCCTCGCGCCGTTCGCCCCCGCCACCGAAAACCCCAGAAGAAGCGTTGGCTCGAGCCCAACTGCTACTAGACTACCCTCCAGCGCCGGACAAGATCGACGACTGGAGGATCACCATCCAGAGCCTCATCGGCTTCGCCAACGGCGACAAGCCCCGGCAGCCGAGCACGTCGAAACCCCGGCAAGACGCCCAGGCGGAAGCCGATGGCGACAAGACTGGTGGGGGTGCCACCACCGTGCACTCCCCGCCCCGAAGGCCAAGATCGCCGACTCGCCGGGCTAACCTCGACACCGACTCCACCACGTCGTCGGACCCGCGAGCTCGTCGCGATCAGCGCCAAGTTCTCCAAGAACGACGACAAGAAGACGCTCGTACTCGCATCGAGCGTCGAAGAGAAGCGCGGCATCAGTCAGACCAGCGCGCTGGGCCCACTGTTGATATGCATGCGCCAGGGGAACCAGGCAACTTGCCGTACGCGGTAGGTTGCCCTGCGTTCACTCATGAGTTGCGGCAGGTCCAGTGGCCCAGTACCAAGAACTTCAAGCCAGACGTACCCGAGAAGTACGATGGCAGGATACATCCGTCGGAGTTCCTCAGCGTCTACACCATCGCAGTGCAGGCTGCCGGGGGGCGCGACGAGAAGATCCTCGCCAACTACTTCCCGCTGGTGCTTAAGCCCAACGTCAGATCTTGGCTCATGCACTTGCCGGACAACTCCATCTCCTCATGGGCAGATCTGTGCCATCAGTTTGTTGGCGCCTTCACAGGCGGCCACAAGCCCCATGGCCAGGAAAGCAATTTTCATCTGCTCGCCCAGAAGGAAGGAGAGCCCCTGCGCAAGTACATACAGAGATTCAGCCAGGTACAGCGCAACATTCCAGACGTCCACCCTGCCGCGGTTATCAGCGCGTTCCATCAGAACATGCGAAACCGCAGGATGAGGGAGAAGATGGCGATGTGCAAGATTAGAGACGTCAGCGAGCTATATGCCCTGGCCGACAAGTGTGCACGTGCCGAGGAGGGGAGGAAACTCCCCGGAGAGAACGCAGGAGCAGAAGGATCTGACAGCGAGGAAGCCGCCCCAGCAAAGAAGAACCGGAGGCAGAATAACAGAAAGAGGAAAGCTAAGGATGTGCTAGTTGTCGAGCAGTCCGGCAACGGAGGTGGCGCCGAGAAGGCCAAAGCTGGTGACTCCGGCAAGGCTGTGGTGGCCGCCGACAAGCAGGACGGCTCCGGCAAGCAGTACTGCAAGATCCACCGCACCAAGGGCCATGATCTCCAAACTTGCAAGAAGGTTGAGCAGCTCGTAGAACTGCAGAAAGCTGAATATGAGCGCCGTGACAAGGAGAAGGCCCAAGAAGGTGGTGGAGGATCCGGCAAGAAGCGTCCCGCCCGGGGAGGGCGCCGCGGCAAGGCTAAGCAGCGGCAAGGAGACAGACCTCCCCGCGGCCGTGACAAGGACGAAGACGAAGACGAAGATGATGAGATGGATGAGGATGAGACCGACGAGCAGGAGTTTCAGAAGGCAACAGAGGTTTTGTGCGTCGATGGCGGTGCTTCTCTGCATACTTCGCACCGCCAACTCAAACAGTGGGTGCGTGAAGTTAATGCAGCAGAACCATCAGTTGAGTCGCGCAAGCCTCTGAAATGGTCTAGCACGCCCATCATCTTTGATGTTGAGGATCACCCTGATCGCATAACTGAGGTTGGGTGCTTGCCGATGTTGGTTTCGCCAACTATCCGCAACCTCAAGATCACAAAGATGCTGGTTGACGGTGGGGCCGGCTTGAATCTGATCTCCTCCGCAGTGCTCAAGAAGCTCCAGATCCCCGACAGTGAGCTCGAAGAGACCGGCACTTTCCAAGGAATCAACCCGGGAAGGAGCAAGCCGAAGGGGAAGATCACACTGCCAGTGACATTTGGCAGCGAGCTGAACTTCAGAACAGAGAAAGTCACCTTTGACGTCGCTGATTTCCCATTGCCCTACAATGGGATACTCGGCCGTCCAGCGCTTGCCAAGTTTATGGCAGCTTCTCACTACGCCTACAACGTACTCAAGATGCCCGGTCCGATAAGTGCCATTTCTGTCCCCGGCGACAAGAAAGATGCCCTTATCTGTACCGACAAGATCTACCGGGAAGCAGCAGCCGTAGCGGATCGCAAGACACTTGCCGCTGAAGCTCCCGGGGGGAAGAAGAAGACCAAGCCCGGCAAGAGTAGCTCTGATGCCCACTCCGGCAAGCGCACCTCTTCGGAGTGCTGCTCTACCATCGAGGACGCACCATCGAGCTCCACTGGCAGGTGCAAGAAGGCAAAGACAGCTTCACCAGAGACCAAGAAAGTGGCCGCCAAGGAGGACGGCACTGGTGGTACCTTCACCATCAGTGCCACGCTTGACCCTAAATAGGAAAGCGCGCTCGTTGCTTTCCTGCGGGCGAATGTCGATGTGTTTGCGTGGCAACCATCCGACATCCCCGGTGTTCCCAGGAAAGTAATTGAGCACCACCTTGCCGTTTGTCCTCACGCGTGGCCCGTCAAGTAGAGAGTTAGGAAGCAAGCGATGGAACGCCAAGAGTTCATTGCAGATGAGATCAAGAAGTTGGAAGCAGCAGGCCTTGTCCGAGGAGTACTCCATCCAACGTGGTTAGCCAATCCAGTAGTCGTGCGCAAGGCGAACGGGAAATGGAGGCTTTGTATTGACTTCACTAACGTTAATAAAGCTTGTCCCAAGGATCCATTTCCCTTGCCACGCATTGACCAGATTGTCGACTCCACGGCAGGATGTGATTTGCTTTCATTTCTTGATGCATACTCAGGATATCATCAGACCTTCATGGCAGAAGAGGATGAAGAGAAGACCGCATTCATTACTCCATGTGGCACGTACTGCTTTGTACAGATGCCTCTCGGACTAAAGAATGTTGGTTCAACATTTGCAAGGGTAGTCAGTCACGCTTTTGAGCCACAGTTGCACAGGAATGTACATGGATGACATAGTGGTCAAGAGCAAGGACAAAGCAACTTTGATCCAGGATTTGGACGAAACCTTTGCAAATCTGCGCAAGATTAATCTCAAGTTGAACCCTGAGAAGTGCGTGTTTGGAGTCCCCTCCGGCAAGCTTCTCGGGTTCTTTGTATCTCAGCGGGGGATTGAAGCCAATCCCGACAAGATCAAGGCCATTGAGCAGATCGAAGCACCGAAGCGCGTCAAGGATGTGCGAAGGCTTGCTGGCTGCGTTTCTGCTCTCAGTAGGTTCATCTCTAAGTCTGCTGAGCGCGCCCTGCCATTTTTCAAAATTTTGAAAAAGGTAGGTCCAATGAAATGGACTCCAGAAGCGGAGGCTGCGCTGCAGGACTTGAAGAGATACCTGTCCTCCACTCCAATACTTGTCGCACCTAAGCCCCAAGAGAAGTTGCTGCTGTACCTAGCGGCAACCAATCAAGTGGTTAGTGCTGCGTTAGTAGCGGAAAGGGAGGTGGATGATGAGCCAGCGACCACGGCAAGCGAGTCCAGCGACAAGCAGGGGGCTTCCCCGACAAGCTCTAGTCCCGACAAGGATGGATCTGTACAGCCGCAGGAAGAGAGACAAAAGAAGATGGTGCAGCGCCCAGTTTATTTTGTCAGTTCCCTTCTACAGGGGGCTAGGTCAAGGTACTCTGGAGTGCAGAAGTTGCTTTTCGGCCTTCTCATGGCCTCGAGGAAGCTGCGCCATTACTTTCAGGCACATGAGATCACAGTTGTCACTCGCTTTCCGTTGAAGAGGATACTGCAAAATCCAGAGGCAACAGGCAGGATTGTCGAGTGGGCACTGGAATTATCAAGCTTTGGCCTCAAGTTTGAGAGTACCTCAACTATCCAGAGCCGAGCATTGGCAGAATTCATAGCAGAATGGACGCCAACACCTAATGAAGAAACTCCAGAGACGAGCATCCCCGTCAAGGAAGCAAGCAAAGAGTTGCTGATGTACTTTGATGGTGCCTTCTCGCTGCAAGGCGCCGGTGCAGGCGTGCTACTTGTTGCGCCCCCGGAGAGCACCTCAAGTACGTAGTCCAGATGCACTTTCCCAAGGAGCAAGCAACAAACAATACTGCAGAGTATGAAGGCTTGCTTGCCGGACTCAGGATTGCGGCAGACCTTGGGATCAAGAAGCTCATTGTCAGGGGTGACTCGCAGCTTGTCGTCCGCCAAGTGAACAAAGATTATCAGAGTCCGTTGATGGAGGCCTACATTGATGAAGTGAGAAAGTTAGAAGAGCATTTTGACGGCCTACAGATGGAACATGTTCCGAGGGCTCAGAATGACATTGCAGATGGCCTGTCAAAGTGCGCCGCACTCAAGTTACCTGTGGAACCAGGAATTTTTGTGCTCAAACTGACTCAACCATCTGTAACACCATCAACTGGACAGAGCAAGAAGAGGAAGTTGGTTACTGGCGACTACTTTCCGGCAGAGCTCCCTGAAGCCGCCGTCAAGAAGGTCCCCAGGATCAACACGAAGAGTGCTGAGGGGCAGTCTGCTCCGACAAGCCCTAGGGTTTGTTTCGTTGAAGCAGACGCTCCCGACAAGTTTTGCTCCGGCAAGCTTGCCGGGGAACATCAAGCTCCGGCTGAATCGCAGGTTCTTGCCGTGGAAGCGGATGTTCCCGCAGCAGCATTTGCGCCTTTAGTCCTTGTCGTCGAGCCACAAGCTCCAACATGGGCACAGCAGATCGTCCGTTTTCTTCAAACAGGAGAACTTCCCGAAGAGCAAGAAGAAGCTGAGAGAGTAGCCCGGCAATCAAGTATGTACCAGTTTGTCGATGGCATACTGTACAGAAGGAGATTCAACAGAGTGAAATTGAAGTGCATTCCCCGGGAAGATGGACAGAAGCTGTTGGCGGAGATACATGGAGGCATATGTGGCCATCACATTGGCGCAAGAGCACTTGCCGGCAAAGCTTTCCGGCAAGGTTTCTTTTGGCCAACAGCCCTCCAGGATGCAACTGCACAAGTAACCAAGTGTGAAGCGTGCCAGTTCCACTCCAAACAGATACATCAACCAGCTCAAGCTCTCCAAACGATCCCTTTATCCTGGCCATTTTCGGTCTAGGGGCTCGACATCCTCGGCCCCTTTCCTCGAGCTGTCGGGGGCTTCGAGTACTTGTACGTGGCAATCAACAAGTTCACAAAGTGGCCGGAGGTGGAAGCAGTGAGGAAGGTGACAGCACAGTCAGCAGTCAAGTTCTTCAGGTCGATTGTTTGCCGTTTCGGAGTCCCTAACAGGATCATTACCGACAATGGCACACAATTCACGAGCCGCACCTTCATGCAGTACGTCCAAGATCTTGGCGCCAAGATCTGCTTCGCTTTTGTTGCTCACCCGAGAAGCAACGGTCAAGCGGAGAGGGCGAACGCTGAAGTGTTGCGCGGGCTCAAGACCAGAACTTTCGACAGGCTGCACAAGTGCGGAAGAAATTGGATTGAGGAGCTGCCAGTGGTTCTTTGGTCGATCAGGACGACGCCAAATCGAGCCACTGGCCAGACACCTTTTGCTCTAGTCTACGGAGCAGAGGCAGTTCTCCCCACGGAACTTGTATACGGATCGCCTCGAGTGCTCGCTTATGATGAGCTTGAGCAAGAGCAGCTGCGGCAAGATGACGCGCTGCTCCTCGAGGAAGATCATCTTCAGGCTGCTGTACGAGCTGCTCGCTACCAGCAAGCTTTGCACCGCTACCATAGCCGCAAAGTCAATGCCAGAAGTTTCGAGGAAGGCGACCTTGTTCTTCGGCGCGTTCAATCCGCCAAGAATTCCAACAAGTTGACGCCGAAGTGGGAAGGCCCTTATCGGGTGAAACGAGTCACTAGGCCTGGCGCTGTCCGCCTTGAGACTGAGGATGGCTTTCCGATGAGCAACTCCTGGAACATAGAGCATCTTCGTAAGTTTTACCCCTAAGGCGCGGTTGCCGGAACCTGCTATTCCGACAACCACCTTTTGTACAAGCCTTGCCGCTGTTGCATGTAACCCTTTGTACAAAGCCGGGCGCAGATCCCGTGCATAAATAAAGATCATATGCTCTGCAAATGTTGTCAAATTTCATGCCTTTTTCTTTTTTTCGCATGTATTATCTGACACTTTGTGCAGTACTTGCCCCCGGTAAGCAATAACGAGCCTTAAGGCTCCATACCTTTATTTTCTCTTCTTTCTTTTTCTCAAAGAGAAGGTTCCTTCGCCCACAAGTTCACCGAGGGGAAAGGAGAGGATAAAGGTGTGGACCAGGCGTCGTTCAAAGAAGTATAGCCTTGCCGGGACGCAGACGACAGAAAAGCTAAGTTGCCAAAGCTTGAGCACAATCAGTTTTAAATTTTTAAGTTATCTTCCTTGAACGACCGTGCTTTGTATGGAAAACCTGTGCGCGGAGGAACCGACTCGTGGCTGGTTGCGCCCTTGCTTTGTTTCAAGTCCGCTCAACAATGTAAGTGTGTTGCGACTAGTTCCGACAAGGTTTCTTGCCGGAGGCAACACCGCCAGCAGGCTGCTGATGTTCCGCACTCAGCGCTCGCGGCAAGGGTGCCTGCGCCGGCAAGTCCCCTAAAAGCGTAGGATAAAAACATACAAGGGAAGGAATCAAGTAAAGGAAATAACATAGCAATACTACCCAGAATAAAGTTATATTACAATAAATAACTTGCCGCGCTCTAATGGATTGTTCCTGTGACATGTCTAGCAGCGGCAAGAAAAAGGAGGAAAAGGGCGGCCTAGTCTACACGATCGCCGTCGACCCTTCTGACTTCATTCACCTTGTCCACAATGGGTGCGACAAGGGCTTTGAGCTCTGCAAGATCAGCACCCGCCGGCAGCTTCTTGAGAACGTTGGTGAGGTTGAGGGTCAGATTGCGGAAAAGCACCTTCACCAGCACCTTCTCCAAGACTCTGGCGCAGATTGCGCGCGACTCGTCAGCCAGTTGCTTTGGGATCCTTTCCCAGAGTTGCTGGAGAGCTGTCACCACGCCCTTGAAGAATAGAGTGAGCTTGGTGCTGGGTTGAAGATTCTCGTCAGTGGAGTACCCGAAGCCCGCCAAGTCTAGTTGCGCCAGCTCCTCGTCGATGGTTGCAGCAATGTTGACGAGGCCCTCCGTCCAGAGCTCCACTGTAGCCCTGAAGGTGTTCTGAGTCTCGGCGGCCCTCGTTAGCAGCTTCTCGTTGCCCTTGATCTCTTTCTTCAAGTCATCTTCTCGCCTCTTGGCGCCATCCAGCGTCTCATCAGTGTGGCCAGCTTCAGCTCCAGATCAGCATTTGAGTCCTTGGCGGCGTTCAATTCCTTGGCCTTATCGGCGAGTTGAACTTGCAGATCGCCATGAGCAAGGGCATCCTTCTCGCGTTCGCGCTGGAGTGCGGCAAGCTCCTCATTCTTCCCTTTCATATCAGCCTCCAGCTGCGTCACCTTCACCTCCAATTCCTTCTTGGCGGCCTCAGCAGCTGCGGAAGCATCCTTCGCTTCCTTGAGCGCCTCGCCAAGTGATTGCTCCCATGTGGCGAGCTCCTCCTCGTGGCTGTCCAGGTTAACCTTTTTCTGCGTCAGCTCACCTTCCCGCCTGGACAGCTCCTCGGCAGCGAGCCTCTGCTGCTCCTCGGCTTCAGCCTTTTCAAGGATGAACGCCTTCTTCGCCTCGACAAGCTGCGCCCTCTCCTCAGCAATAGACCGGAGGGCCTCTTGGTTGCGGCTCTGGAGCTCCTCCGCATGTTTCTCTATGTCAACTCCCGCCTGCGCGACAAGCGCTTCCCGAGACTCCAGCTTCGCTTGACGGGCGCGGTAGAGCGACACCAACTTCTGGAGCAGCTGCTCCTCTTCAGACTCGCCGCTGCTGCTGCTTGGCGCGTCAACCACCGTCAGCCCAGCGGAGGCGAGTACTTCTCCGTCAAAAGTCTCTCCCTCGACCGGCGCCCTGGAGCTTGACGCCCAGGGGAGCCTGATGAAGATACCTTCGCCGGCCTTCAAGTAGGCGCCGGGCTGGGGCTCTTCGGGGCCTAGCGCTGCATCAGCGGCGGAGGGGTAGGCGGTCGGCGTAGCGCCTTGCGCTCCTGCGGCCCTCGGGTCGTCAGTGCGGTCGCCGGACCCCTCGCCAGCTCCAGCACCAGCAGCCTTGGCGGCCTCTTTGTCGGCGGGGTCATCAGCGCCGGCCTCCTCTTCAGTAGCAGCGGCATCACTAGTATCGCTGCGCATGTTCTCCTCGCCGGTGGCCTCGGTCTCCATTGGCTCCGCGGAGGGAGGATCTAAAGGCAGGAAAAGGGGAGAAAAAGTCAAGCAAATATCCAAAAAAGAAGATCAGAAGAAGAAGAACCCAAGGGAAAATTTCTGACAAGGAGGGTTACCTGTGCTGGGCTCTGTGACCATGGGTTCCACCACCGAAGGCTCGCTGGTCCCATCCCTTGCCGGGGAACTACCCCTTGCTGGGGACCGCTCCCTTGCCGGAGAGCGCTCCCTTGTCGGAGAATCGCCCCTTAGCGGCGTAGTTGAAGCAGATTGCGCCTCCAGAGCGGCTTCTGGTTGCTCCTGATGGGCCCGTTCTGCTCCTACACAAGCAAGTCAACAATCAAGATATCAGCAAGGAAAGAGCACCCATGCGCGCCCCACAACAAGAAATGAACAAATACTTACGCTGGGGGCTGCGCTGGGGGATGCTTCGAGGAGAAGGTGCCGGGTCCGTCAAGGTAGTCTCGGACGTGTCCTCTGCCATCACAGCAGGATCGTCCTCGATGACAACCACGGGGACCTTGGCCCTCTTCGCCGCTCTCTCGGCCAGGGTCCTGAAATGGAACGAGGTTTAGAGGGAAGCAGATCAGATACAAGACAAGAAACAACAAGAATCGAAGAAATATAAATACAACAGCAAGAAAGTCTTACTCCTCCTCCTCTTCTTCCTCCTCGTCGGAGCTGAGCACGGAAAGGTCGAAGTCCGGTACCCTTTCTGCGTGACGAGGCGGAGGAGTAGACTCCCTTGGACGCTTGGCGGGAGCTGCAACAGGATCAGAAGTGGCGGCCCGAGAAGACCCCTCTCCAATTACCGGCGCGGCATGTGATGCTCCCGTGTCAGCGGTGCTTGGCGCGGTGGAGCGTGTCCCGCGGCGCGGCGGCTGTTGGCCCGTGTGCCGCCCTGCTGTATCCCCGGTCCTGCGGAGGCGCCTCCTTGGTTGAGCTGGGGGCTGCGCTGAGGGCCCCGCCTGCGGCAAGCTACTCGAAGATGGCTGGCCACTTGCGTCCCCGGCAGGCTCGCTCGCCTCGGCCTCGGGCTCCCCATCGCCAACGACCTCCCCGCCAAGGTCCTCTCGGTCGGCAAGGCTTGCCGCCTCGGCCGCCTCTGCCTCCTCCAATGTGAAACCAAACTCGCCCGCGGCGGCGGCTGCCGCTGCCTCTTCGGCCCTGGTGGCGATGTACCGCATCTCGTCATCGATGGTGTCGCGGGTGAGGAGCCTCTGCTCGTCGGCACGGACTGCTACCTCCACCAAGCTGTCGAAGAATTGCCGCACGACGTCGTCGGCGGGCTCCCGCCAAGTTGGGATAATCCCATGCGAGTCGCACTCCGGCATCATTGCGCGGATGTGATCAAGCTGGGAGTTGTTGCACAGTGGGATGACGCCCTGCGGCAACCTGAACCATTCCAGGTGGTTGGGGTCGTGCTTGAACAACTCTTTAAGCATCCCATCCAACTCCAGAACCGTGAAGTTAAAATTAAGGCCTAGGCGCAGCCTCATGATATCTGCCGGGCCCCCGAACAACCAGGCGGGCCTCCCCCTCTCCTGCAGAGGGGCGATGCGGCGGTGAAGGAAGTCCGCGCCAACGGCCCCTACAGTGAGCCCGGCAAGCCTGAGCCGCAGGATCCTGGTGGTGGCGATCTTCAGCTTGGCATCGTCCGTCGCCAGAGCGCTCCAGTCGCCGCCGCGCACCACTCGGGTTTGGCGCAAATTGGTGAATGGCTGCGGATCTGAGTCAACAATCCAACACCATTCAGCCCTCCACTCGTCCCATTTGCTGCGGAGCTCCCCCTCCAGATACACCTCCTTCTTGCCGGCCCTCGAGATCCAGGAGACCCCGCCAGACAAGGGCTCTCCTTTTTCGACCCGAGGCATGAAATAGTGGCGGAAAAGGGCAACGTTGGGGTGGATTCCGACGAAGTTCTCGCAAAGATGCGCGAAAACCGCCATTGTCAGAACGGCGTTGGGGGTGAAATCAAGGAGATGGAGCCCGTATGTATTCATGACGTCGCAGAAGAAATCGGAAAAGGGCGGGCAGAGCCCGCAGTAGAAGAACACTGGGAAGAAGTGATACCCTTTTGGGCACCGCTTCGAATTAGAAGCTTCGGCGGAGAGTACCGGCGTGCGCGGATGC
>NC_041387.1:535543201-535573140 GCF_002162155.2 Triticum dicoccoides | reverse complement strand
GCCTCGAGCCGCAGCACCTCGGCCGACTTCGCACTCTTTCCGGTCTTCGGAGCCATGGCGGAGGCGGTGGGGGAGCGCGGAGGCGTTGGTGGCAACGGCGGCGACGGGCGGCGGAGCGCTGCACTCTTTCGGCTTGGGAAGCGGAGGGGAGCGACGGAGCTTTCTGAGGAAGAAACCGCAAGTGGCGAAGGTGGGGGAACGGCCCCTGTTTCCTCTGCTTATAAAGAGGAGAGGCGAACGTTACACCTTTCTTGATTAAAGAATTGCCCACGATCCCTCCCACGACGCCGCGTTTGACGCGTGCCGTTACGGGAGGGCGCGGTGGATACGGAGTTAGATTTGGTGTGGACTCAGGCCGCGTGTGCCCATGCCCTGTTTTGGGCCTGGCCCAACAGCGCTCGGCACCGTGTGTGGCCCAGGCCCGGGAGCTCCTGTCGGTGTACTAAAGTAGGGGTACCTTAGTATCCCGAACTTGTGCACGGGCAGTCGCAGCGTCCCGCGACGAGGCTTGCCGGGCGTCCGCCAAGATCCTCCGCTATTCCTATTGATGCCATTCAAGAACAAAGTGTTTTAACTAAGAAGACAAGGCCCCGGCAAGAGGAGCTTGCCGGGAAGGCCAGCCAAGAAACTTGCCGCGACGCGCCGCGCGTCCCGGCAAGACCCGGCGAGCGACAAGCTTTCGGGTGCGACAAGACAACGACCGTGGCAAGGCGCTTGCCGCGATGAAGCCACTACTCTGCGCCCATGCTCCAGCGCATCCGACGACGTGTCACCACAGGATCGTTCCTGGCGCACGTGGCGGGTGGCTGTGCAGCCAAGTGGTGCGAGGTGACAAGTGGAGATGACGAGAAGGCCATCGTGGCGATCGGTGGCGCCCCTAACGGTCGTTTCCTGCACTGTTTGAGCGACCGGACGGGCATTAAATGCCCTTGTCCCCTGCCGTCAGAGTTAGGTAGGGGACACTGTAGATAGCGGTTGTACCTACCCCTCTTTTTACTTTTATACCCCTGTCTGCGTTGCCACCTGTCGGTGACCCCTTTAACCTATAAAAGGAGGCCCATGCGCAACGTAGAAGGGGTTCGACTCATTCGAAACTACAACACACTCACGCTCTCAAGCAAGAACAGAATATAAACACAAAGCAGCAGTAGGAGTTTTATCTCTCCGGAGAGCTCCGAAGCTGGGTAAAATCCCTCGCGTGCTTCGCCTCGATCCGCTCTTCGTGCGCCCTCCGCTCCCTGCCGGACCGAAAAGGGGCCCTGCCCCATAGGTGCTCGTTTCCCACGACATATATACATGCATGTGGAAATAAGAAAACTGTACGTGGAGTGGATGATGGCGCAGCGCGGAATGCTGTGTGCCACAGAAGCATGTATATTGCCCTTCATTATTCTTTTTAATATTGATGCACTCGACCATAAATCAGAAATTTGCTATAGTCGGAGAAGATATGAAAGGGAGGAAGTGAGCCAAATGGGAGATGCATGTTGGGGAGGGAGGACACTGCTAGAGGAAGGTGTTCATCTCAGGCTCGCAATTGATGCCAATTTTTTCATAATTGGTCATCTCAGGGAAGGGTAGAGAAATACTTTTCATATCATGTGAACCATTATTTATTACCAGCAACTTACCAGATTAAGCTTAGAAGCTTTATCCTCAAATGTATAATCCTTCTGTTTCAATGAAATATATGTTTCCTGCTTGTTCTAATAGAGTTCATAGTTAGCGCAGTAGCAAGTATTGGCACCATATGTGGATCTTGACTCACTTGCCAATATGACTGATGGATATTGAGGAAGTGACTTGAAGGCACATTTATGTTGGTGTGACCCTCTCATGCTCTTCAACGATGAGAAGGTGATATCTAACTCTCATTGAGTTTCCTTCCACTTGAACCTCTATGTAACAGCAGAATAGAAAGTTTAGCAAAACCTGAAGGTAGGCCTCAGCGTGTAATACTTGGAAGTGAGGACACCCGGCATCTTATAGTAAATGCAGTACACGTATAGCCGGATGTGCTGATCAATTTACATAGGCATAACCAATCTCACGCTACTTTATTACTCTGTATAATCGCATGCTTGCTCTAGTAGCTCTATAGGATGCCTTTTTTTTCTTCCAGGGTACTTGCTTGTTTTGGCTATTCTATCATGATCTCGTACTTACTTGTCCAGCATGTATATGTATTTTTCTCAGAAAAAGCATGTCTATGTATAATATTTTATACAGTAAAATGTACTTCCAAACAAACCATTTACTTTACTTGATGCTCACTAATTTTAATAACTACAAATATACCCTTTCCTATATTCTTGTGCTAATTTCTATGTTATTCTACTTTTCTATAGATTACAGAGGATGCTTAGTTGTTCGAATTTCTCTAAAAATAACCAAAACTTTCCTGTATGCTTTGGCCTGAGAACATGGTCTAGACCAGCTCATCTATTGTATATGTACGAAAACTTGGTTCCTTTTTCACTCTATATGGTACTGTAATAAACTGATATTTATCAAATGGTTCTATGGTAGATTACACGAGCTGTTGACTTAAAATGTTGCTCTTGATACATACTCCCTCCGTTCCTAAATATAAGTATTTTCAGAGATTCCAATATAGACTACATACCGTATGTAGTCTATATTGGAATCTCTGAAAATACTTATATTTAGGAACGGGGGAAGCTATTATGCTTGGTTGTGGAAGAGTGTATCCAACAGGATCCACCTGACTACGGCCAATTGATGCTTGCACAACATCACGGAATGGTTTTTGGAGACATGCGTAGTGGTTGGAGATGCATAACTACATGTCTTTCTACTTTGGGCTCGGGCTTGAACCTCTCATTGTGTAAGTCGATGTGTGACTATGGGATCGTTATATCGTGTCTCCTTGTACTGCAGTATGCTACATAGAATAGTTAGAAATTGGGCTATACTATATACAAGATTGTATTAGCATTTTGAATCTAAGCTAATTCTTGTTCCCCCCTTCTGCTTTATTCACACCACGTTTCAAGAGATAGTGTACAACTCCATAGATGGCAGCAGGCTGATCATGAGTGAAGATGTACCGTAGTAGGTCGTCACCGCACTCCAATTCTGCAAACCGACAGTTTCCATGGAGAGCGAGGCGGTGCAGGGCACTGGTTATTGATTCTCTTCAGGATTTGTCCCAATAAAGTTTGGCCGATTCTCTTCAGGATTTGTCCCAATGAAGTTTGGCAACTCACGGGCACATATCTCGACAATATTTTTTAAATAAAAAATGAGGCAAGAAATCGCATGCTATATATCATTTTCGGATATATATATCATGTCGTATATCATGGCAGCAAAAGCACATATTGCTCGTCGCCCTCAGCTACCATAGTGTGCATTCCTTGCACCGGGAATCGGCATGGGATGCCGGGAAGAGGGGGGGGGATGCCATGGAGGGAAGAAGAGACAATGGTGAAAGGAAAGTGCGGGCTGAATGATGTGGCGTTGTGGGGAGGCGGCAGTGAGATGCCGTGGAGGGGAGAGATGGCAGCAACACGATGTGGCGAAGAGAGCAGGCCAGGGTAACGAGATGTGAGTGTGAGCGGTGTGCCATGCGGTGAGAGTGAGTGAACTATTTTTTAAGATGGGAAGAAACGAAGAAGTTGTTTCCTTTTCTTAGGGAAAAGCAATTGTTTGCTATGAGGGAAAGTAATGTCACATCTTTTACATAGCAAAAAATATCACATGCTCTAGCAAGTCATTTCTGAAACATAATGACCAACAAGTGATTACCTGGTGAGTCTATAGTTTATTAAAATTGGGATGCGACTCACTGTACTAAAAAAACACGATGCCACTCACTCCGACAAAAAAGGTCACCTGCTTGAAGTGAGCAGATGGCCAATGAATTTTTTTGAGGGAAAATGAATATATATATTATATGGGCTTATACGTGTTTATATATATATATATACATATATATATATATATATATATATATATTCACTTTTATAGAATATAGATAAAAATTGATGGCTTTAGATGATGCTTTCAAAATATCGATTGAAAAAGCTTTATGATGGATGGACTGAAAACTTATTGAGTCTTATACAATTGGAAGAGATGAATACAAATAATTGTTCTTCTTTTTATACTTTTTGCACATGATAACACAAAAAAGTGTATTTTTATATGTTTATTTTTGTAGAGTATGAGAGTGATGGAGATGTATTATGCCGATGTTCAAAAAGAATCCATCAATAAGGGTGTTGACACGATGTTCTGGAAGGGACTAAAAGTTCACCGAGTTATATACAACAATACATGTTTATATATGCAATCAAAACGAACAACTAAAAAGCCCGTGGCAACGCACGGGCATTCTCCTAGTTTGAGTTGGGTCTGACAGGATGTAGTCCGCCCGCTGAACACGCACGACAGTAACGGCGCGCGGCGGCACACACGCATGCACGCGCTGCACATGGCGACCCGACCACCCCTCGTAGGGGCACACGCACGCATGCTGCACACGGCGACCATGGCGTTGACCCCGACTACCCCGTGCAGGTCGGTCTGGTCCTGACCGAGATTTAGCCTTGTCAGTCGGTACAGGAAAAGAAGACCGTTGGGTGCCTCGGTCCGGTTCGCCGGTGACCGGTCCAAATGGCGGCCCAATGAGGGACTAGACCGTGTCCACCTTCCAGCTGTTGGTCGTGCTCGGGGAGGAACCCCTCCGTGGTCGGAGTCCATGCTCACTGTCAACCGCTCCACCATGACAGCAATGCATCTAGCGCAAACCTCACCCGACTATGGCCACCTCACTGGCGCCGGGGAGGACCTCTACCATGTCCAGTAGAACCCGAGTTCCCGAGCCATGGGAGGAGGATCCTTGTGGCAGTGTACTGGAGAGAAGAGGAGGAGGACGATGATGACATGATGTCCGGCAGGATCCCACCTAGCCATGTCTAGGGAAGGAGGAGGAGGAGGAATCCAACTTCAGTCCCGACCTCCTCGAAGCTCACGGCATGGAGAAGGGCCGCAGCGCGTGAGCGCTAGTGCCTGCACGCAGGTGTCGGAGGGAGGGCACAGGGGACGGCAACTGCAAGAGGAAAAGATCGGGATTTTTTTTTCATCTCGTGCCGCAACAAGAGTCATAGGTGTATCTTCACAATAAAAAAAAGCCAGGGGTTGAGGTGGGGGCGGTTTTGGGACATGTAATTGGGGCTAGGAAGTGGATCTAATATACTAAAAGATAGTTTTTCTTTGTTTTTCATCAAGCGTGACGTGCAGCGTACATTTTTCCTTTTTTCTCATCTAGCCAAACGTGCAGACTTTGTTCCGCAATGTCTGTTTTTTTTTTTTTCCTTATTACATGTGTGTAAATTTATTTTTAAATCTCATCCATCAATCTTTATAATTAACATAAAATCAACGGATATAAAAGGGTGACGTATGGAGAATTATGAAAAGTCTCCTCCCTTTAATATTAGGTAAAGATAAAGATAAAAATTTTCATCTATTCACTAAATGGTACTTCCTCCGTAAAGAAATATAAGAGCGTATCTCCTAAACGCATATAAGAGCGTATAAGAGCGTTTAGATCTCTTTTCTTTACGGATGGAGTATGTTGTAATGATATCCCCTTGCTTGCGTTCGAAATACGGTTCTGCCTCGTCATAAGTTCATCGGATAAAATTGTATCTTGGGCGATACATGAGGTGCACTCCATCACCACGTTACCCATACGGCAGCTACGATACGCTCGCGAGGAGAGGGACGCATAAATCTGCAGGAGACGCGGTGTCCATGCAATCTCCCCCTCCCGATTCGCCACCAGCGCGCTCCGCCTCCCTCTTCTCCCGCGTGCCGCAGCTCGTCCCGTCGGCCATCTCACCATCGTAGGCCATCTCACCATTCGCAGCCATCATCCCCACCGTCGCCCCCTCGTGGGCAGCGGTAGGTGCAGCTTCTCCACGGAAGCTGGCGCACGGCGCTGAAGCTGCGGCACTTCCGACGAATCTGGGCCTGGGCCTGCTTCTTTCTTTACAGGCTGCCTCCAGCTGTCATATAATCACCCCTCAAAAAAACAAAATCTGTCATATAATCCCTAGCCCTTTCATCACCGAACAAAAACAAAAAGAATAGAAACCCTAGCCATCCGCCCGCCTCCGCCTCGCCGCCAGAGCCCCCGGTGGAACATAATGAAATCAGCCGCCGGCGCCGCAGATTGTGGGGGCATAGCAATATCATCATCCAATCCTCACAAGAGGACGAGGAGGGGGCACAAGGGTGTTCTGTAGCTTCACCATCTGCCTCTTGTGAGTACACACTACTCTGCTCTTCCTCTTGCTATATTCTTGTAATTGGAAGAATTGATTTTAATTCCCCAGTTCGCTCGCCTACCCCTTTTGACTTTTTAACAAATCTGTTAGTATATAACAATCAAACCCCTTTGCCGATCCAACTCCTCTTTCCCAAATCTCCATGTCAAAATCCACAGAAAACGGAAGGGAAGGAGCTTGCCTTCCCTTGGGGCAGCAATGGAGGGCGGCGGATGAGGGGTTTGGGGGCGGGGACGCGCCGGAGCAGCACGGGCAACGGACGGTGGGGCGCAGCGGCTCTGGCGATTCTTGCTGATTGCCCCCTCCTCTCTGTCCTTGCGTGTTTGGAGTCTTAGGGAATTGCACGAGGGCAAATTAGTCAAATTGGAATATCGTAAGACCAGTTTTTTTTAATTATCAGGTAACTGAAGAGATAACAACGCGAAGGGGGCAATTAACAATCGAAGTTTCAATTAACTCCTCACCACCCTCACCTTAGACACATATAAAGATAAAGGATACCCATCTGCCTCCGGCGAGTGAACATGCATACATGTTGATCCATATTACTACTGGTCGACTGATTCACTTATTTTCAGCCATTTTCGATGGCTCACTTATGTTGGAAATAATGAGTGTTGTCTATCAACTACACACTTATTTGTGGTGCCGCTCACAAATTGCATATTTGAGTCTTAGGGTGAGGCATGTAGATCCCATTAATTGTAAGTTGAGAGGATGAATCGCTCTCTAAAAGGAATTAATTGATTCTCAATTTTTTGGGATCGTAGGGCAATGATTTACTTAACTTGAAAAGATAGAATCTAGACTACACTGTCTATCACGACATAATTGACAAATAGTATTTGTGAAGTTCTTTGAAATTGGTAGACATGCTGCTCTTAGCAAGCCGTGCTCAAGCATCTCGGTTTTAATCCGAGTGGGAGCAGGCATCTTGAGCAATGCGACATGATGAGTTTTGTTTTCTAACATGTAGATTGACATAGTTTTTTAATTTAATCGTATGCTCTAGGCCCCTCCAATTATCCAATTATCAATGTGCCTAGGAAGTCTTCTCACCAGTTGACATATATGGTGTGCTCCATTATTAATTAACTTCCTTAAGTATACAATTTCATTAAGTACATTCCAGTAAGCATAAAGTCCATGAATCATAGCAATTCCATGTAAAGCATATATAATTTCATATTTAGGTATTCTGAATATTAATAATTCCAACCAATTGGAATATAGTTCCATGATACATTTGTTACGACTAGACATTAAAAAGAAACATATGATCAAATTGTATTCTTGTCTCATGCAGGATACTTTAAGTGACATTGTGTCATTGTTAAGCTTCAAAGAGGCTGCGCGCATGAGCGTACTGTCGAGTCAGTGGAGACATCTCTGGAGATCATGTATCAGAGACTTGGTCTTCACTAGGGAGACAATGTGCTGCCCCATGCCCATGAGCCGAGAGGAACAAGATCGAGAAGCTTTCATCAGGAATGTTGAGTGCGTATTGTGCCAACTCGATCCCACCATTGCTAGGGACAAATTCGTGCTCGAGTTCAAGCTCATCAATACAAATGTGCAGACCCATGTTGACAGATGGGTCGCCTTTTGTGCAACATCAAGAGTGAAGCACATTGTCTTCGATTTCAAACCAGGGTCATGGGGCAAACACGACAATTCGTTCAACTTCCCAATACACCTTTTCATCAATGGCGCTCCTGCTGTCAGATCTTTGTGCCTCATGTCTGCCTACCTAAACCCAGTACCTGGTTTTTGTGGCTTCACAAACCTTAGAAAGCTCATGCTCGACTCGGTGTCTGGAGATATCCAGTGCATGTTGTTGCCAGCGTGCTCCATGCTTGAGTGGCTTAGCATCGTGCGTTGCACCCTCCACAGCTTGACTACTTCCCAACCGTTGCGCCAGTTGCGATACCTGTGTGTGCACTACTGCTTCAATGTGCAGAAGCTTGAGGTGCAAGCTCCGAACCTTAATACCTTCATATTTGGCAGCTTGGAGACCCACCCAGTGTCATTTATCATTGATGGATGTCTAGAGATACAGGAGGTGACTATCAAGTTGCCAACATGGAGGAGTGACCTTTTTGACTACGCCTTCGCGGATCATGGTATGGCGAATGTGCCCAAGCTCTCTGTGGAACTTGCAATTGATTCCAAGGTGATCCTTTTGTTTTATATGTATGTTAACAAAAAATAATATCTTGCATGTTAGTTATACTGCTGTACTTTCAACTTCTAAAAATGCGCCTTGTCCTTTTTAGTGTCGATCCATGGTAATTAATTGTTGTTCGTTTTCTGACCATCCCATGTTTCATTTTGCCATGGTTGTGTGCGTTCATGTCATGCAGGTGCCTGGATGTGCAAAATGCCCTAGTAAGTTTGTCAACCTGAAGCATCTTATATTGACCGTCGATGTACTTGCAAATGATAAGTATACAAGTGGCATTCTTCGTTTGGCTTGTCTTTTGGAATTAAGCCCAGTTTTGAATCGTCTTGAACTGCATGTAAGTGATCCATCTCTTTGATATTTATGTACTACAATTATCTGATCGAGCAAAACAACATAAGTTATAAAATCGGGCTTTTCTCTTTATGTTGTAATATCCTGTCATAATATGTTTTCTCATCGTGCATCCTAGTTACTGTTAAGCGGTACTCCCTCCATTCCACAATGTAGTGTGCCCACGCTTCTCGAGATTCAAGTTTGACCGTAAATTTAACCAACGAGACTGACTGCGGCGGGAGCAAAAATTATACCATTGAATCCGACCGTAAATTTAGCCAACGAGACCGACTGCGGCGGGAACAAAAATTATACGACTGAATTATATTAAAAATACGAATTCAGTGGTATAATTTTTGCTCCCGCCGCAATCGGTCTCGTTGGTTAAATTTACGGTCAAACTTGAATCTCGGGAAGCGCGGGCACACTACATTGTGGAATGGAGAGAGTATGAAACATGACATTAATGTACACTCATTTTTCTCTCATGCACAGTAGTGCAGTACCTCAGCATGCTAGATTATATTACTATTTTTTAGCATCAAGTAATTTCAGGATAAGGTTGATTGTTTAAAGGGAGTTGGCGTTATTGTTCTAATTAAGCAAGAATAACTTTTGAACCACAAAGCTTACATGTCTCCGATTGACTTTTTTATTTCCAGAGAGGTGCTTTTATGAAATAGTGATTAACTGTTAAGTTTGTTTTGTTTACTGTCTTTGATAAGGCAGATCGTATGCGTACTCAGAACAGGAGAAGTGTTGAATCGGATAGAGGAGTTGCCCCCGGCCCGTGAGCCACATTATCATCTGAAGACATTACAGATGACCGGAGTCTACGGCTACAACAACCTGTTTATTCTGGCACTGCATTATGCTCGAACTGCCATGGCGCTAGAGCACATGGTCATCGATCCCGAGGCAAAGAAGAGCTATGTTCTGACTCGTGATGCGGTAGAAGAGGATGCGGTCCATTGGGGCCGACGGATGGCCAATGAACATCTTCAGGGACGAGGGTTGGATGGCATCCTCACCATCTTGTAAATGGGAGGTCCCGCCAGGGAGAGATTGTAGTATTGTTTTTTATGCTTGTAAATGGGAGGTCCCACCGGGGAGAGATTGTAGTACTGTATTGTTTTTTATGGATGTTATTTACAGTATCTTTATTCCTAAAGTGGGATTTGATAGTTTCCATTCCATGATTTGTTTTTGTTGGTTTATTTTTGTTTGATTTTTTTGCCTCGTCTCCCACTGATTTTTTTTACCTTCTCTGTTTTTGTGTGTGACTTCATCCTGTTGACCCATGCTTGCCTCTCCGTGCTGCTGCGATGGGTCATGCCGTATCCCTCGTCCTTGTGGGGGCACCGTCTGCCTCTCCTACTCATTCACTTGCTGCGATGGGTCATGCTGTATCCCTCGTCCCTGTGGGGGCATCGTCTGCCTCAGCTACTCAATCACTTGCTGCGATGGGTCATGCGGTATCCCTCGTCCCTGTGGGGGCACCCCAGAGGCGTAGGACGTGTTTGGTTGCCCGCATGAGGCCCGGGCGGGAAGAATTTGGCCTGTTTTGTTTCCTGCATTCACTGTGCGGCCCGCATCGCACGAAGCTGAAAGCACGTCCATGCCTGGCCCATCAGTAGCTCGCGAGCCCAGCCAGGGCGAGGCAGGGGAGGGCGACGCGCTTCTCCCCTCGTGCGAGCAGGGGAGATGGCGCGAGCTCGCCCGCTTCGGCGAAAAATTGGCGGGAGGATTTCGGCTCATCTCCCGCCGTTCCACCCCTATTTAGCCCCTCCCTCACCGCCCCAACTCCCGCCACCATTCTTCCTCCGTTCGCGCTTTCCCGCCGACGCGCATCGGCACCGACGAGCAGGTAAGCGGCGCATCTTCATCGGCCGGCTGTCCACGGCGTCGGAGCTCCTTCACCGGCCGGCGTTCATCTTCCACCACCGCCCCCCTCGTCCTCAAGCTGCAGCCAAGGCATCTGTGAGTTCAATCCCTCTTTCTCTCTGTTCCTTCTAGATAGATCTGAGCTACAGCTAGGGTTTGATCTAGATGCATGGTTGATTAGTGGTCTGATCTGTGAGCTGATATGGTTGGTGAAAAGGATCGATATAGTTGACTAGAGGGGGGGGGGTGAATAGGCAACTAACAATTTTTAAGCTTTTCTTTACCAATTTAAACTTTGCAATAATAAAGGTTGTCTAGAAGTGCAACTAGGTGGACAACCTATATGATGCGATCAACCCAAGCACAAGAGCAAGCAAAGATAGAAACACAAATAAGCTTGCACAAGTAAAGGGATAAGATAACCAAGAGTGGAGCCGGTGGAGACGAGGATGTGTTACCGAAGTTCCTTCCTTTTGAGGGGAAGTACGTCTCCGTTAGAGCGGTGTGGAGGCACAATGCTCCCCAAGAAGCCACTAGGGCCACCGTAATCTCCTCACGCCCTCGCACAATGCAAGAGCCGTGATTCCACTATTGGTGCCCTTGAAGGCGGCAACCGAACCTTTACAAACAAGGTTGGGGCAATCTCCACAACTTAATTGGAGGCTCCCAACAACACCACGAAGCTTCAACACAATGGAAGATGGCTCCACGGTGACCTCAACCGTCTAGGGTGCTCAAACACCCAAGAGTAGCAAGATCCGCAAGGGATAAGTGGGGGGAATCAAAAGTCTCTTGGTGGAAGTGTAGATCGGGCCCTTGTCACCCAATCTCGAGCAAATCAACAAGTTTGATTGGCTAGGGAGAGAGATCGGGCCAAAATGGAGCTTGGAGCAACAATGGAGCTTAGAGATGGAAGAGGTGGTCAACTAGAGGTAGGAGACACGCCTTTTATACTCGGAGAAAAGATCCAACCGTTATCCTCTTGTTCAGCCCGCGACACGCGGTACTACCGCTCCGAAAACGCGGTACTACCGCACGGCCACGCGGTACTACCGTGGAAGGCCACGGTACTACCGCGGCAGCAGCAGAGCCTGGGACTGGCCTGACTGAGCGCAGTACTACCGCTGGCGCGGTACTACCGCGCACCATTGCGGTACTACCACAAGGCAGGCAAGCCCCAGCCTACGAAGAGCCCGGATAAAATAAATTACATCTGTGCCTACTTCCGCTGAAAAAGAAACAGTGCGAAAACCCGACGCGGTACTACCGCGCCCGAGGCGCGGTACTACCGTGGAGGCGCGGATGTAAAATTACATCCGCTCCTACTACCGCGGCGCAACGGTACGGGGCATGAGGGCCACGGTACTACTGCTCCAAGAGAGCGGTACTACCGTGTCCACTCGCGGTACTACCGCGCAAGATGTGCGGTACTACCGTGTGGGTGCGGATGTAAAAAATTACATCCGCGCCTACTACCGTACCAGAGCAGCACAAGGCCTGGGAGTTGCGGTACTACGGCTCCAGGGGAGCGGTACTACCGTGACCCCCAGCGGTACTACCGCTGGTGCTTGCGGTACTACCGCTTCCTAGAGCAGTACTACCGCAAGAACAGCAGTAGCCGCCGGTTTTAAGCACAACTATGACAACGGGAAGATGCTCCAAAGTGCAAGGAAAGGAAGGACAAGTGTACGCGTTGATTCCACCCAAACCTTTCCGACGCGGACCCCCTCTTAATAGTACGGCTCTCCTACGACTCAAATCCACCAAAAAGAAACGTAGGACGACGCCGTCTTCAATAGTCTCCGAGGGGCACCGAATCGTCTCGTGCCTAGTGATGAAACATCTAAGAAACTCAAGGCATACGATTAGACCGCAAAAGTATCGTCATCAATCACCAAAACACATACGGGATAAATATGCCCTTACAATCTCCCCCTTTTTGGTGGATTGATGACAATACGGGATTTGCACAAAGATACGATAATATTGAGCAAGGGCAAACCCCTCCTCTCCAAAATATAGATGGGCTCCCCCTAGATGTGTGCACTCTGGATGAATGCTTTGGACTGCATAGCACACATACTAGGATCACCACTCCCCCTATATTTTAGAGACAAAGGCCCGAAGAATAACATCTAAGCAAGATATAGCACAATATAACACAAGCTCGCTAAGATAGATAGAGTGCATATGTCTTACACCATATGAAGGAAAAGCAACTAAAACGAGGTTCAAACGAGGTTCAACCGAGAATGCAATAAACACACCAAACACGAACACGACACAAGACTCGCAAATCCCTACACTCTCTCCCCCTTTGGCATCGAGACGCCAAAAAGGCAGAGAGGACACCTACACACAAGCGGTGGCTCAAGCAGCAGGGAACTCATCCCAACCCTCTCCGTCAGACTCCTCGGCAGCAGGGATGGACTCCTCGACGTCCTCCTCAGAATCAGTCCACCTGTAGCCTTGCTTCTCCATCCACTCAGCCTCTGGAGTGATGCGCTCCTCAGACCCGCCAGACACATCCTCACCATAGAGCTACAAGATCTTCCTGTCCCGGCGACGACTCTCCTTGGACGCCACGTGAGTCCTGTACTGCCCTTTGGCTTGCATGCAGAAAAGAGTCTTCATCTTGTCCTTCAGCTTCTTGGCCCATGAAGGCATAGAGGAGCTCTAGGAAGGGCTAGCAGCATGGCCCTCAGCAACATTCTCGGCGCCAGCATCCTCCTCACCAACAGCAGCCCTAGCAGCAGACGCCTCGGCACGAGTAGTAGTGTTGGCCCAGTTGGGTTTGACACGCAGACAGATGGGATCATGGCGAATCCAGTCAGGGGGAAGGAACGATAGGGCCCGTAGATAGGCACTTTGCGGTTGAACACCGCAAACCGAAGCTCACACCACATGATGTGTGAGACATCAAGTGGCTGAGTCTGAGACAAACGAGCCTCCTCGCAGATGAGCATCATATCCACCATATAGGCATGGACCTTGTCCTTGTCACCAATGCGAGGGAACAATGAGTTGCGGAAGATGCGGTACATGATATCCAGAAAAGAGTTGAGCACCAACCCTATCTTTCCACTTGGAAGCGTCTTCTCAACATAGTACGGTGCAAGCCTGTCCTTGTTGGCAGAGTCAGAGTTGGCATGGGGGCAAACACCCACGGGAGCGTCGAGCCAGTCATCAGGTACTTGGAGCAAATCCATGAACTCCTTCCAGGTAGCAGTCAGCTTACGGCCATTGGTCATCCAGGTCATCCTCCTCTCCTCATCAGGGTGAAAGTAAACCGAAGCAAAGAACTGATAGATAAGCTTAGGATCATAGTCAAGGTGAAAGGATATCACATGCTCAATGCCAAACTGCTCCACCAAGTCCAGAGCCTCTCCAAAGTAGGCACGGAACTTGTCCTTCCTCAAGTGATGCATGTCAATCCATTTCACATCCACATAGGTATTCTGCTTGTTCTTGATGACATCCAGATAGATGTGGTTTGTTGCTTGTTCCAAAACAGCTCACAACCCCTGACAGAAGAACGAGGGGTCACGTACGGGTGAATCTGCCTGAGACGGACATAGTCAGATTGGGGCATCTCATCCATGCCCTTGCGGGCTCCTTGAACTTGCTAGCAGTAGTCTTGACATTGCGCTTGGGGGCAGAGGAGCCCTCTGGTGTGTCACCTGGGTTGCGCAGACGCTTGGAGCCAGTGTCACGACTGGGATTGGAACGGCGAGAGCCACCACCTGAGACACACACGCAAAACACCAACGAACGCGAAGAGAATCAATGCAAAGACCACAACAAAGCACAAGAAACACATAGGAAATATACGTGAAGGTTGGCCAGCGTTAGATGTGAGCCACGGTAGGACTGCCAGTGTCTGCGGTACTAAAAAATTAGTACCGCTCCAAGTCGCGGTAGTACCGTGCTAGGTCACGGTAGTACCGTGGTTGGAGCAGTAGTAAGGTTTTAGTGCCGCAGTGTGCGCGGTAGTACCGCGCCCGATGGGCGGTAGTACTGCGTCGCGTCAGATCCGAACGGCAGTTCGAATCTGAAAAGACCTGCGAAACAATGGCAGTGCTACGGTGATCAGATCTCGCGCATGACAACAAAACCAGTATAATTCCTATGCAGGGCTACTCTCCATCATCCTATTCTTGCAAAGAGAAGGCCTACGAATCTCTAGAACATCCAAGTCTTCCCCAACAACCTAAAGACAAAGAACGCAATAAAACAAGAAAGGATTGGGGAAAAACCTGGGTCCATAGCAAGAGCACGGGGTGGGGAAGGATCCCACCGGACGGAATCACGGGAGGGCAGTCGGAGGAGGAGATCCGGCGACGAACGCCGGCTCCTATCTTGAGCGGGAGAGAGAGATGAGACGACGTGGGAGGAACTGCGAATGGGTATGGGGGAGTTAGAACTCCCCCTGCCCGTCCTTATCCCCACGCGCCCAAGACGGCGCGGTAGTACCGCAGGTCATCGCGGTAGTACCGCTCGGGCGGAAGTACCGCACCAGAGCGGTAGTACCGCTCACCCAGGCGGCGGTAAAAAATTACTGCCGCGTGGGGGCAGTAGTACCATGCTCCCACATGCGGTAGTACCGTGGCTGGCCGCGGTAGTACTGTAGCCGGCCGCGGTAGTACCGCGAGCTCAAGACACCCCCGGTTTCAACACAAAAGAAAAGGCCTTTGCACGGAAACTTTTCACACAAAGGAAGCCACAAGCACACACACAACCCAAAGGTAGAAAGACAACAAGAGAACACCAAGCAACACAACCTCTCAAAAGGATAGGGCGGTGGCCGAATCCACCTATGTTTGAGTTAGATGGTTTGGCACCGCGAAGAATTATCCTTGGGCCCATGACCAAAACTCGTCTTTGAAGCACAAGTACCATCAAAAATGGCTAATGTGAAAGAGTTGATCTATTTATGCATGAAGGGGGGAGGGAGAGTTCATTGAGAGAACAACACTCCCCCTTTGTCCATGCCTACACCTAAACTAGACAACAAGATGAGTGTGGTGGGGGGTGCACGGGTTCAAGTCACATTGCTCAAATCAATGATATTTAGCTCATGCCTTAACTTGCGAAATCTTGCTTCATCCAAGGGCTTCGTGAAAATATCTGCAAGGTTATCATGAGTGTTGACATACTTGAGCTCGATCTCCCCTCGCCTAATGTGATCCCGGATGAAGTGATACTGAATCTCAATGTGCTTCGTCTTGAAGTGTTGCACCGGGTTGAGAGAAATCTTGATGGCACTTTCATTATCACACCAAAGAGGCACTTTGTCACAAATGACACCGTACTCCTTTAAAGTTTGCCTCATCCATAGGAGTTGAGCACAACAACTACCGCCGCCACATATTCCGCTTCGGTGGACAAGAGAGACACACAACTTTGCTTCTTGGAAGACCAACTTACCAAAGAGCAACCAAGAAATTGGCACCCTCCGGAAGTGGACTTCCTATCCACTTTGTCTCCCGCCCAATCGGAATCCGTAAATCCTTCAAGCTTGAAGTTTGCTCCTCTTGGGTACCATAAGCCAAAGTTTGGGGTATGAGCCAAATATCGAAAGATTCGCTTGACCGCCACATAGTGGCTTTCCTTCGGTGCGGCTTGAAACCGTGCACACATTCCCACACTCAACATGATATCCGGTCTAGATGCACAAAGGTAAAGCAAGGAGCCAATCATGGAGCGATATACCTTTTGATCCACCGCTTTACCATTGGGATCAATGTCAAGTTGGCACTTGGTAGGCATTGGTGTAGTAGCCGGCTTGACATCACTTAGCTTGAATCTTTTGAGCATGTCTTGAGTGTATTTGGCTTGGTTGATGAAGGTTCCTTCTCTTCTTTGTTTGATATCGAAACCAAGGAAGAACTTCAACTCTCCCATAGAAGACATCTTGAACTTGAAGGTCATGAGAGCGGCAAATTCCTCATTGAAAGCTTTGTTAGGGGAACCAAAGATAATATCATCAACATATAGTTGGCATACAAACAACTCCCCATTGACCTTCTTAGTAAAAAGAGTGGGGTCGATTTGCCCCACTTCAAAACCACGATCTTGTAACAACTCGGTAAGGTGGTCATACCACGCACATGGGGCTTGTTTAAGGCCATAGAGTGCCTTATCGAGTTGATACACATGATCCGGGAAGTAGGGGTCCTCGAACCCGGGGGGTTGCTTGACATAGACCAACTCATTAATAGGACCATTAAGAAAAGCACTTTTCACATCCATTTGTTGCAACTTAAAGTTGTGATGGGCAGCATAAGCAATCAACAAACGAATGGATTCAAGACGAGCAACGGGAGCAAAGGTTTCACCATAGTCGATACCCTCGACTTGGGAGTAGCCTTGTGCTACCAATCTTGCCTTGTTGCGAAGGATGTTCCCATGAGCATCTTGCTTGTTCTTGAAGATCCACTTGGTTCCAATGACGTTGTGGTTCCCCGATGGCCTTGGCACCAATCTCCACACCTTGTTGTACTCGAAATTGTTGAGTTCTTCATGCATGGCATTGAGCCAATCCGAGTCTTCGAGCGCCTCATAGACCTTTTGGGGTTCAACACAAGAGACAAACGCGTGATGTTCACAATAGTTTGCCAATTGTCTACGAGTGCTTACCCCTTTCATTAGGCTTCCAACCACATTCTCCATGAGATGGCCTTTGGTAGTAAGTTTGGATGCAATCTTGGCGGCACGACGCTCTAATTCTTCCTCGGAGGTGAGATGAGGAGGAGTCACTTGATCATCTTGAGCACCGTCGTGAACATGTTCTTGAGCTTGAGCATGCTCGGGGAAGATAACTCGACCTTGGGCATCATTTGGTGTGTCACCATCGTCTTGAGCACGATCTTGCCCTTGGTCATGTTCATGAGGTTGAGGGCCTTCACTTTGTTCTTCGGAAGCGTGTGGGCCTTGAGTTGGTGATGGCTCCACTTGAGTGGAGCATTGTCCTTCTCCTTCGGCCACAAGGGGTTCCTCAACGGGTAGGATAAAACCAACACCCATTCTTCTTATGGCTTGAGGAGGAATTTCATCACCTACATCACAAGTGCCACGTTGCTCCACTTGGGAGCCGTTATTCTCATCAAACTCCACGTTACATGTCTCCTCAATAAGGCCCGTGGATTTATTGAGGACACGATAAGCATGAGAGTTTGTAGCATAACCAACAAATATGCCCTCATAAGCTCTAGCTTCAAATTTAGACAAACGAACACCTTTCTTGAGAATGAAACACTTACACCCGAACACCCGGAAATACTTGAGATTGGGCTTGTTGCCGGTGAGTATCTCATAAGGAGTCTTGTTCAAGCCTTTGCGGAGATAGAGCCGATTGGATGCATGACATGCGGTGTTGATGGCTTCGGCCCAGAAGTTGTATGGAGACTTGAACTCCGCCATCATGGTCCTTGCCGCATCCATCAACGTCCGGTTCTTCCTCTCTGCAACACCATTTTGTTGAGGGGTATATGGTGCCGAATATTGATGCTTGATCCCCTCTTCACTAAGAAACTCATCCAAGGTGTAGTTCTTGAACTCGGTGCCGTTGTCACTTCTTATTGTCAAGATCTTTGCATTATGTTGACGTTGAGCTTCATTTGCAAAGTCGATAACAGTTTGTTGAGTCTCACTCTTCCTCTTGAAGAAGTATACCCAAGTGTATCTTGAATAATCATCCAAAATCACCAAGCAATACTTTCTACCCCCAAGACTATCAAAGGATGGAGGTCCAAAGAGGTCCATGTGCAGGAGCTCCAAGGGTCTCTTCGAGTAGATGATAGTCGTGGGAGGATGAGCCGTTTCATGAAGCTTTCCTTCGATACAAGCACTGCAAGCACGATCTTTGGCAAAACTAACATTTGTTAGTCCACGGACATGGTCCCCGTTGAGAAGACTTTGCAAAGATCTCATATTGACGTGGGCTAAACGGTGATGCCAAAGCCATCCCACGTCAACTTTAGCCATTAGGCATGTCGCGGTCTTAGTGGGTCGCTCCGAAAAGTTTATCACATAAAGACCATTCTCTACATGCCCAACAAAGGCTACTTTAAGAGTCTTGCTCCACAAGAGGGCCACGGTATCAATGTTAAAGAAGGTGGCAAAGCCCATGAGTGCAAGTTGACGAACGGAAAGCAAATTGTATGCAAGGGACTCAACAAGCATGACTTTCTCGATCGTTAGATCATGAGAAATGACAACCTTGCCAAGACCCAATACCTTAGAATGTGAGGCATCACCCCACTCGACATTGGTGGGCATAGATGGGATCTTTTGCACGTCCACCACCAAGTCCTTGCTCCCGGTCATATGATTCGTTGCTCCACTATCGAGCAACCATGATCCCCACCGGAAGCAAACACCTACAAGAAATCAATGCTTGGTTTTAGGTACCCATTTAGTAATGGGTCCTTTGATGTTAGTAACGAGGGCCTTAGGAACCCAAATAGACCATTCAATGTACTCATAAGAAGAACCAACAAATTTAGCATAAACATGCCCATCACTAGCACGGCACAACACATATGAGGGGTTAAAGTCGCCGGCTATGTTCAAGGGGATGACGTTGTCCTTCTTGGCATTGTCACACTTTGCATGGTTCTTCTTATTCTTGGAAGCACCCTCTCCCTCCCTCACAAAAGTTTGCTTGAGAGGAGGAGGTTGCTTGGTCTTGTCATTCTTCTTCTTGCTCTTGGGCTTGGATGCGAACCCAATCCCCTCCTTGGCCACAACTTCCTTTTGATTACTCAAAAGGTTGTTAAGGTTCTTCTCACCTTGTATGCATGTGACAAGGCCCTTTTCAAGTTGCTCCTTCAACTTAGCATTCTCCTCAACAAGATGCACATGCTCACAACAAGGGTTAGTAGCATTTGCATTATCAATCAATATCATATGAGGAAAGGTGGCTTTCTCCTTGGTTAGCTTCACTTGGAGTTGATCATGAGACTCTTTGAGACTAGCATGAACACCCTTCAAGACTTTGTGAGCCTTGTCGAGGATGTCAAACTCCTCGTTGAGTCTAGCAAGATCAACTCCAAGCTTTGCCTTCTCGGTGCTAAGCACACGGGACACAACAAGAGCATGATCAAGGTCTTTCTTTAATTTAGCATGATCATCGTTGTATGACTCCTCAAGAGCCAAACGAAGACCACGCTCTTCCTCAAGGGCATTGGAAAGATCCGAAATCTCATCGGCATAGTCACGACTATGCCCTTCCATCTTAGAGATGGTTTCTTCATGAGCCTCGATCATGACATTAGCTTCACAAAGTTGTTCCAAGAGGGCAACGAAGTGCTTCTTGGATTTGCCCTTCAGTTTACCCATAAAGATCTCAAACTCATTCTCCTCCACATTAGTCCCCTCATGTTCATCAATGCAATCCGTCAAAGAAGAATGATTGATGATGGTAGTTTTGATGTTGGGGGTTACCTTGTTGGTGGATTTAGCCATGAGGCACTTGGCGGTGATGCTTTCATTGGGTGAATCGAAGAGAGACACCCGAGGAGTCGTTGCAATGACAACGGAGGCCATGGCAACCGACTCACCATCTTCATCATCATCATCATCCTCATTGTACTCTTCTTGAACCACCAATGCTTTGTGAGGAGCCTTCTTGGTGAAGTTGCTCTTGTTGGGGAAAGACTTGGCCTTGTCCTTACGGATGAGATTGCCACCATTGTCTTCCCTCTTCTCATATGGGCACTCCGCAACAAAGTGACTCACATTGCCACAATTGAAGCAAGTCCTCACTCGTTGCTTGCCCCTTGCGCCACTTGAGTTGCTCTTGTTGAAGTTGGGCCTTGAGTTCTTCTTGCTCCAAAATTGCCTTGAAGCAAGGGCCATGTGTTCATGATAGTTATACTTCGTATCTTTGAGGTTGCTCTCTTCTTCTTCCTCCTCTCCATCTTCTTCGACACAAATCTTGGCCTTCAAAGTGAGGTTGGGCTTCTTTGCTCTTTGGGAGCGAAGCACCGCATTGTCGGCGGTCTTGTCCAATATGCTCATAGCCACAAACTCATCCAACACATCACTTGAGGACATGGTGTGGAAGTCCGGCCGTTGATGGATGACGGAGGACATGGCTTTGTGGTAGGGCATCATTGCCTTGAGGAATTTGCGCTTGATCCCGTTATCATCCGTGTCCTTACTTCCATGATCCCGGAGGGAGACTGCAAGCTTGGTAACTCTCCGATAGAGCTCACGAGGTTCTTCTTCTTCTTTCATTGCAAACTCATCGGCTTCATCTTGGACCACTTCATAATTGGAACGTTGAATGCTTGTGCTTCCTCGATAAAGAGAAACCACCTTGAGCCAAGCATCTTTGGCAAGGGAGTAGGGCCGGAGATGAGGGAGGTCTTTGGGAAGGATTGCTTCTTGGATGATGAAGAGAGCATTCTCATTGAATTGATGGTCCACGACTTCTCTAGGAGAGAAGTTGCTCGAGTCATGCGGATAGAAACCTTCTTCAATGATTCTCCAAAGGTTAGTGTTCACATGATTTAAATGACGCTTAAAACGATAAACCCAAGAATCAAAATCCTCCTTTTTATCAATCTTAGGTGGTGGACCGGCATGATTCAAATGAGTGGAAGGAATCGGTCCACCATAAACGGGAGGAGGTTGCACATGGGCGAAGATGCCGGTGCCATTCTTACCACTAGACGATGCGGCTTTCTCACTAGTAGCTCCCCCCTTATCGGAGTTAGCATCCGCTCCCGTGTTGGCGGGATCACCCACTTTCACGGGTGCGGTGGAAAGTTTAAGCCCTTCTAGGAATTCCTTAAACATGTCCTTGACCTCAGTCGTCATGGAGGTTTTCAATGTGTCCAACGCCACATTGAATTCCTCACGAGAGATCGAGGTACCCCCATCTCCTGTAGATGATATCGGATTCGCACCGGAGTGCTCCCCCACATCATCTACGACGTCAACCATACTCTTCGGACGGTAAAGTCCTTAAAAAGAGACGAGGCTCTGATACCAATTGAAAAGGATCGATATAGTTGACTAGAGGGGGGGGGGTGAATAGGCAACTAACAATTTTTAAGCTTTTCTTTACCAATTTAAACTTTGCAATAATAAAGGTTGTCTAGAAGTGCAACTAGGTGGACAACCTATATGATGTGATCAACACAAGCACAAGAGCAAGCAAAGATAGAAACATAAATAAGCTTGCACAAGTAAAGGGATAAGATAACCAAGAGTGGAGCCGGTGGAGACGAGGATGTGTTACCGAAGTTCCTTCCTTTTGAGGGGAAGTACGTCTCCGTTAGAGCGGTGTGGAGGCACAATGCTCCCCAAGAAGCCACTAGGGCCACCGTAATCTCCTCACGCCCTCGCACAATGCAAGAGCCGTGATTCCACTATTGGTGCCCTTGAAGGCGGCAACCGAACCTTTACAAACAAGGTTGGGGCAATCTCCACAACTTAATTGGAGGCTCCCAACAACACCATGAAGCTTCACCACAATGGAATATGGCTCCACGGTGACCTCAACCGTCTAGGGTGCTCAAACACCCAAGAGTAGAAAGATCCGCAAGGGATAAGTGGGGGCAATCAAAAGTCTCTTGGTGGAAGTGTAGATCAGGCCCTTGTCACCCAATCCCGAGCAAATCAACAAGTTTGATTGGCTAGGGAGAGAGATCGGGTCAAAATGGAGCTTGGAGCAACAATGGAGCTTAGAGATGGAAGAGGTGGTCAACTAGAGGTAGGAGACACGCCTTTTATACTCGGAGAAAAGATCCAACCGTTATCCTCTTGTTCAGCCCGCGACACGCGGTACTACTGTGCAGCCACGCGGTACTACCGTGGAAGGCCACGGTACTACCGCGGCAGCAGCAGAGCCTAGGACTGGCCTGACTGAGCGCAGTACTACCGCTGGCGCGGTACTACCGCGCACCATTGCGGTACTACCGCAAGGCAGGCAAGCCCCAGCCTACGAAGAGCGCGGATGAAATAAATTACATCCGTGCCTACTTCCGCTGAAAAAGAAACAGTGCGAAAACCCGACGCGGTACTACCGCTCCCGAGGCATGGTACTACCGTGGAGGCGCGGATGTAAAATTACATCCGTGCCTATGATAGTGATGAAGCATTTGCTTGCTATGATAGTGATGAACCATGTACATGTATGCTCCTGCTTTCATGGATTGTTCGGTATGTTGTGTGCTATGCTCACTGTCAATGCGTGCTACGATTGTAGGACATGACCACGCAGACGCAAGATCTTAGTCAGGCCCTTGTCATGTCCGACAGCCAGTTTGCTCCATCGTTTGTCGAGGACTCGCAGCCTATGTCCGAGATGGCACCTGATTCAGAGGTGTTCGAGTCTGATTCCCTCTATGTGCCAGTAGTGCTCGTTGAGCCAACTACTGCTGCTGCTGCTGCGGCTGCACTCAAGCTAGCAGCAGCAAAGGCAAAGAAGGATAGTACGTCGAACAACATGAAGTGGAAGCCGTTCATGTCCACGTTCGTGCTGAACAAGATGTGTGAGCTCATCTCTAGTGGAGTTAGGACTGACAAGGGCTTCAAGGAGGTGCACTTGAACACCGTTGCGAAGCAGGTGTTCGAGTTCTGTGGGCAAGAGGTGTCTGCCACTCAGGTGTACAACCACCTGAGGAAGTGGAGAAGTCGATGGATCCAAGTGTCCAAGCTGAGAGACCTTAGCGGTGCCTCATGGGATGAGAACACTTACTCCATAGTTCTGGAGGCAGAGCACTACGCCGGCCATGTCGCGGTTAGCTCACAGCCCTCTTCCTTTTCATAGTGTCCACCATTGCCTACTCCTAATCGCAACTAACAACACTTGTGTTTCATTCTTAGGACCACCCAAGGGACGTTGAGTTCCTCAACACACCCATCCAGAACTACAACTAGATGCAACACATCTTCTCCTTCGGGCTGGCAACTGGGAAGCATGCCATGGGCTTGGGGGAGCCTCTTGGTTCTCCCATGCCCGACTTCCCTGGGACCCCGGACGTCGAGATCCTTGATGGCCCCGACAAGCCCGCTGCGAAGCCCTTCGACAAGCCATTTTACCCCGTTGATAGGAAGGGGAAGAGAGGAGGCCTGATGGAGGAGGAGATCAATGTCTTCTGTAGCATGACTGAGGCGGTGAAGGAGGTGGCAACAACCATCAGGGAGTGCAAGCCCCTCGACGTCCACCCTGACCTGTATGGCGCTGTCATGACCCAGGGTGGCTTTAGCGACGAGGCTCTCATGGCAGCTCACAGCCACCTGCTTGACAACAAGGCCCAGGGTGTTGGGTTCGTTGCCATGGCCGACGCTCACAGGGTGTTGTGGCTCAGGAGCTGGCTGGGCAAGCACTACTACTAGAGTAGTGCTGCCTGTGAGCGTGCATGATCCCCGACGGCGATGGTGGTGGCGACGACGACGACGATGACGATGACGACGTACATTTTTTGTAGATAGGGCTCAAAAACTATTTGATGGTCTGTATATTTTGGTGAGGTGGTATATACTAACCCCTCACGGTGACGGTGAACTTGCGGTGGTAGGACGACACCCTCTTTTGGATGTGGTGGTAGGTTAACACCAAGGTAGTGCTAGAAAGAACTTGCTATGCCGTATGATCATGCATGCTTTACTTCTTCTCTTCTGCTCCATTGTTGTTTGTGTGCTACCTTGCTTGCTACTTGTGTGCTCCATTGGTTTGGATGCGGAGGAAGGCCTCACACATGACGATGAACGCCGAGATGTTGAGGAAGGAGTTCGGGGCCAGATCATGGAAATCTAGCCCGTAATACTACCTCAGTCCACGCACGAAAGGGTGAAGTGGAAACCCTAGTCCATGGACGAAGTGAGGGAGGAAAACTACCCTCTCAGTAGGCTTCAAGGTGGGGACGACTTGCCCCTGGGCTGGAAGACGATGGGCGATTTCCTTCGCCAAGTACCCGGTCGCCCGAAGCTCGGCAATGTCCTTCTCCTTGACGGAGGAGGTCATCCACTTGGCTTGACCTCCGGATCCGGACATGGTCAGATGCTTTCCGGAGATGGAGAAAGATGGGGACTTGGGTGCTGGAGCTCAAGGATGGAAGGGCAGAGAGAGAAAAGGCGTGGGTGAAGAAAGGGGATCTTGTCTCCTTATAAAGGCAGTGAATGTTGAACGCCTCCCCACTCGCCTCAAAACTCGCCTATTCCCAAGGGCTGTGTAAACAACACCATTGGGTTACCCATGCCTGTATTGATGAGAATCCTGTAATAAGGGGACACGATCTCTGCTTTGACAAGACGTGTGATACTGGGCTAACCCGGTGTAGGCCGATCTTTCACGATTGGAGTGGGATCCCTCGAAGAACACGATGAACACGGGGAAGAACGGGGAGAAATCACAAGGGGAAACACTCAAGAACAAGTCCAAATAACACATCCACTAGACAATCAAACACACAAGATCACAAGGTACATGAACAAGAAAGGGAAAGATACAAGGTAAGGTTCATCTCCAAGAGGAGGTCTTGATGATATCCTAGATGGATCTTCCCACAAGGGGGTCTTGATGATATCCCGCAGGATCTTCTCACATGGAGGTCTTGAACTCCATGGGAGTGGTAGTCTCTCTCTCTCAAGAGTAGAGGTAGGAGCAAAGCTCACCTAAGAATGAGCTATCATATTTGCTAACCCTAACTAGGTGGAGGGGGAGTAGTATTTATAGTCTAAGCCACCAAGGGGTAAGTGGGAAAGAGTGATACATGGTCCTTTGGCCCGTCTCTGCGCGCAGGCAGGCGCCGGATGTCCGGGCTGGGGGCCGGATGTCCGGGGCTTCGCGAGGCACCGGATGTCCGGGCTCGGGCCGGATGTCCGGGCTGAAGTGGCCAAACTTTGGGTGCGTTCTGTCATCGATGCCGGATTTCCGGGGAAAAGGGCCGGATGTCCGGGCTTTGGCGAGGCGCCGGATGTCCGGGGCTGGCGCCGGGTGTCCGGCCGCTGATGCTGTTGGCCGTCTGTTGGTGTAGCTCCTTGGCGGCTGCACAGGTGCCGGATGTCCGGCCTCTGGCCCGGATGTCCGGCCGCTGTAGCTTCAGCAGCTCCATCTTCTTCCGTCGTTGCTTCCAGGCTTCCCTCGCGGATGGTGTAGATGTTCCTTGGCGCTTGCACTCCTCCTCAACATCCGTGAAGCTCCGACAATACCTATGAGTGCACACGGGAGAAGTGTCAAGTAGTATACCATCCTCGAAGGGGTCAAGTGAGCACGTGTAAAGGAGAAGATTCACCTTTATGTATGAGAAGTAGAGGTCGCACATGTCACTTGCCAAACGGACTCTTGACATGGTGATAACCGTAGGATGCTCTGCATCATCCCCTCCCCCTTGGAAAAGATCCGACCTCGGATCGAAAACCAAATCACCATGGGAAAGAGATGGTGGTGCTGTGTCGAAGTGGTCGGTCACCAAGCACTCATCATCTTGAAACTCGAAATGGGCACTCTCCAATGTCGCACCGTCTAGTGATTCCTTCAAAAGAAGCAAGAACAGCAAACACTTGGAAAAACAAATGTGGTTAGCGTTAGTGCAAAACCAAGCATTCAAGAGGTGGTTCACCAAACAAGTGTCGTCATCAAGCATAGCATCGGGTATGACAAAGGATTGCAACATGGCATGTAAGTATATCAATTGAGCACAAGCAAAGATATCATGGGGACAAGTATGCAAATGTGAGGTAGAGATGCAAATATGTGTGACAAGAGCATAAGCATCCACCTCAAGGTCATAGCAAGCATGCATAAAGCGCTCGACAAATGGTCGATGGTAGGCATAGGAATCATTCACAACACCAAATAAGATGAGATGTCTAAACACATGGGTCAAGTGCAAGACAATCCAAGCATAATGTGCATTGGGTGTAGTGAATATAGTGTGGCACTCAACACAATAGAAAGAGCAATTGTTCATCATGTGTGAGGCAATCAATTGAATCATGTGACAAGCAAAGGGACATGGCATATGTGAAGAAATGATATTGGTGCAACCAACCATATGATAGTAGCAACACAAGGTATATATGTCATGAAACATGGAAATGTGGCAATCATAGGTGAAAGCAATATCTCGAACATGCGTGCAAATGGTGCAAGCAACACATGAAGTATGATCCACAATATCCAAGCTCAAGAAGGATGTCACCTTGAAAGCATTTCCTTGTGCATTCTTCACAATGCCGAAGTGGAAGCAAATACGGTGTAGAAGCGAGTCGTGGTAGAATGTATGAGGCTCGCTCTCAAGAGCTCGAATGGTCAACTCACGTGAAGTGGAAGTCGACACAAAGTCCAAGTATCCTACACATGCACAAAACAAAACAAAGAACATATGTGCATGGTAGATAAACACATCATCCATCATGATGGTTCTCATCTTTTGCACAAAACCATTAGAAGCACAAGTGCATGAATAATATGATACAACAATGGCTAAATTAATGGCACTAGGTATATGGTGCAAAGAAGTAAGACAAGCATGCTTCACAAGAAATATGTCAAAATCTCCAAACATATGTGAGAATGCTATGGGGGCAAACTCATGAGCAAGACTAATAGCATGGTTGCACTCAATACATGGCAAATCTAGCATGAGAGAGGCAACATATGGAGATATGTGACAAGAAGCAATAACAATCATGTGCAAAGCATGTAGATGGTTGTCATCAACCGCATGAAATGGCGATGCAACATAAGAAGCATAGTAATCAAGTCGTGCAAACTAGTGGAGCGAAGATGCAACACACTAGAAGAAATCATGGCAATCATGTCATGTAAGCAAATAATAGGCATAGGGAATGCACATGACATATCGCAAGCACGAACACGAAGCAAGATCATAGCATGATCATAAGCATTGGGCACAAAGTAAACATGGCAAGAACAAACAATATCTCCACCAAGCTTGCAAATACACATACAAGTACTAGAGTCAATCATCATGTGTAATGCAAAGCATGGGTCACAAATGCATGTCAAAGGCATAGGAATGAGCATATCATGCAAAGTGAACATGGCAAGATGGGCAAATGATATATAATGGACAATAAGCCATAACCATGTGAGGGCCATGTAGAAGAAATGCGCGAAGACTTCGCGTGAAGAGAGCGGTGGGAAAGGCAATCCATGGGAACCCAAATCATCGTTGCTCTCTAGAGCTCGTTTTGTCAACTCATGGGATTGCGAGGTCGACAAGTATTCATGGGTACCTACACAAAAGAGACACAAACCAAAGAAATTGTGCGCGTGGTAAATGTACACATCATCCATCATGATGTGTATGTGCACGTGTGAGTTAGCACAAGATAAGCATCGCTCAAAGAAATTTGATGCATGGTATAAGAACATGTCATCCATCATGAAAGAATAGTTATTATGTATGACACGATGGGGACACAAATTGAGAATGCAAGTATATGGCACATCTATAGCATGTTTGTTCATGGGGAGCATATGGTGCACATAATTATTGGGATCATGCAATGAATGGGATGGATCAAATTCTCCTAACATGTATGAGGAAACTATGGGGGTCTCCTCATGAGAAATATCGGAAACATCACATGGAGAAAATGGACAACATCCAAAACAATGCATATCCGAAGCTAGGTGGTCATGGCATGGCATATGAGATAAATGATGCAAAGGTAGCATATCAATATCATCACAAGAAAAACAAATGCCAATAACCATGGGCTTGTCATCTATGCCATATGTGCAAATTGGGTTCATTTTAATGGCATATGCATAGTCACCATGAAGAGATTGCAAATAAGACATATGGTTGATCTCATGCATAGCATATGACAAGTCAAGCGGATTATCAAACATGATGTGACCTAAAGAATTGTCACAAGAAATCCTATGTAACATGGCATCACAACTAATAGAATCCACATGAGAATCATCATACTCATCATAAATGGGCAAATCGTCACATGGGGAAATCATACTAGCATGAAGCATGGTACTAGGTGGATCAACATCATGCAAGCAATCAATCTCAAGAATGTCCACTAGTGGGACTAGAGCATCACCATCACCTTTGTTACCTTTGTCATTCCACTCAAGTTGTGTAGGTGAGGTGGGAAAGACCAAATGGTGGTCATCTTCATCTTGATGGAACCATGTGGGGGGTGCATCATATTCCACCATGGCCATCGTCTTGTCCAAAGGGAGGACGAAGTCGTCGAGGATCGGCGCGTCATCATAAATGGGACCTAGCACCAAATGAGAAGACACAATAGAAGTAGAGGTCAAGTTGTTAGAAATGCAAGGCCTCACGAGACCTATCAACTATCACACTCTCTCTATGTGGTGGTTCACTCACTCCCTCAAAATAGGTGCACTCAAAGTCGCATATGGTGGAGTCACTCATCTCACTCAAGTGGTGGGGGTTGTGGCTCTCCTCACATGGGAAGTGGGGCAACTCGTCATATATGGGGGTAGTGGTGAAGTCACTCTCACTCTCAATATGGTGGCAAAAGTCACTCAAGTCATCATACGTCACCGTGGTCGAAGGGAAAATCCCATGCTCAACCATCTCGTCATTGTCGCCATGGATGAAGGCCGAAGATGGCACATCATCACTCTCCTCCATGACCGAAGGGAAAATCCCATGCTCGATCATCTCATCACCGTCGCCGTTGATGAAGGCCGAAGATGGCACATCATCACTCTCGCCTCCTAAGATGGAAGCATCATCCTTGCTCGCCACCTTGTCGCTTGCCTCCAAAGCTTGGTCCTTGAAGGTCTCCGTAGTCGTACTCGTCGCCGCACCGTCTTGAAAAAGAGTCGAAGTAGACTCGGCACCATCAATGCCACAAAGAGGTATGGCGGTGAAGTCAAACTTGGGAGCATCGTCTTGGAGCTCGTCGGGCTTGGACATCTTGGTGGTATTATCCTCATGCTCATTCTCATGGAGCTTGGTCGCCGCGAAGTTTGCTTGGGGTGGGGAAGCCTTGGCCTTCATGAGTTCTTGTTCCGCCTTGAAGAAGAAGAAGAAGAAGAAGAAGAACAAGAAGAAGAAGAAGACGAAGACGAAGACGAACAAGAAGAAGACGACGAAGAAGAAGAAGACGAAGAAGAAGAAGACGAAAAAGACGAAGAAGAAGAAGACGAAGAAGAAGAAGATGAAGAAGAAGAAGAAGAAGAAGAAGAAGAAGAAGAAGAAGAAGAAGAAGAAGAAGAAGAAGAAGAAGAAGAA
>NC_041387.1:535529569-535542393 GCF_002162155.2 Triticum dicoccoides | reverse complement strand
TGCTTGGGGTGGGGAAGCCTTGGCCTTCATGAGTTCTTGTTCCGCCTTGAAGAAGAAGAAGAAGAAGAAGAAGAACAAGAAGAAGAAGAAGACGAAGACGAAGACGAACAAGAAGAAGACGACGAAGAAGAAGAAGACGAAGAAGACGAAGACGAAAAAGACGAAGAAGAAGAAGACGAAGAAGAAGAAGATGAAGAAGAAGAAGAAGAAGAAGAAGAAGAAGAAGAAGAAGAAGAAGAAGAAGAAGAAGAAGAAGAAGAAGAATGCTTATGCACACAGCCCCTTGTGAAGGGGTGTGCGGCTAGGGAGACCCTAGCCTATTTATGCCGGACTCGTCTAGCCGTGTCCGGGGTCTTGGAACGACCTTTTAATGAAATGATGCCACGTGGACCGGGCATTTTAAGTGTAAGAGACACGTAATGTGGTATTGCGTTGAAGCGGACAAAAGCTTCACGTCCCAATAGTGCTTGATAGCTACTTTTGAATGGGGCGATATGGAAGGTTAGCCTTTCGTGTCGAAAGTTGTCGGGTGACCCGAACACAACTTCTAGTAGTAAGGAGCCTGTGCACTTAGCGTAAGGGCCTGGCGTCACTCCTTTGAAGGAAGTGCGGCTATATCGAATTTTAGTAAGGTCTATCCCCAACTTGCGGATTGTGTCCGGATATAGCAGATTTAAATCGCTGCCGCCGTCCATCAGGACTTGTGTAAATTGTAGTCCGTTGATTATAGGATCCAATATCAAAGCAGTCCATCCTGCGTTTCGGATACTTTTGGAATAATCCAGGTGGTCGAAAGTGATTGGTTTTGACATCCAATTTCGAGGTTCCGCTGGGGTGGACCGTGCGACACCTACCTTGGCGGGTGCCGCATTGTTTTTCCGTACTATCGCATGGAGTGAGTTTACTGTTTTGACTTCTTGTGGGAAAGTCCTTTGTTTTCCGGTGCTCTGCTGGTGGGGTTCATCATCGTCCTCGCTTGGCGCGTCGAGCCCCTTGTGTTCGGCGTTGAGTCGGCCGGACTGTTTGAAAACCCAACAATCTCAGTGGGTGTGGTTTGCATGCCTTCCGGAGGTGCTGTGGATTTGACATATCCGATCCAAAATTTTGTTTAAGTTGGATAGCTCATCACTGTTGTCCTTAAGAGGCAGTGTTTTATTGTTTGGCTGTGAGCTTTTGAATCCGGCGTTGACCGCCGTGTTCTTTGGGCTTTTTTCTTTATTCCGGCGCTGATCCTTTCCGCGCCGTGATTTTCCGTTTCCATCTTTGATCTTGGATGTACTCGGGTCGCTGGTGCTGCATCTTGCTAGCCAAATGTCTTCCCCCGCGCAAAAGCGGGTCATGAGGCTTGTTAGCGCGGCCATTGTCCTCGGCTTCTCTTGGCCAAGGTGTCTGGCGAGCCATTCGTCTCGGACGTTGTGTTTAAAAGCTGCTAAGGCTTCAGCGTCCGGACAGTCTACTATTTGGTTCTTTTTGGTAAGGAACCTGTTCCAGAATTTGCACGCTGACTCTCCGGGCTGTTGAGTTATATGACTTAGATCGTCTGCATCCGGAGGGCGGACGTAAGTCCCTTGAAAATTTGCTCTAAACGCGTCCTCGAGCTCTTCCCAACTTCCAACAGTGTTTTCTGGGAGGCTTTAGAGCCAATGCCGAGCTGGCCCTTTGAGCTTGAGGGGTACATATTTTATGGCGTGGAGATCATCTCCTCTGGCCATGTGTATGTGGAGGATGTAATCCTCGATCCAGACTCCAGGGTCTGTTGTTCCGTCGTATGCCTCTATGTTTACGGGTTTGAACCCTGCTGGAAATTCATGATCCAGCACCTTATCGGTGAAACATAGTGGGTGTGTGGCGCCCCTGTATTTGGGTGTGACGTTGTCTTCGAACACTTGACGTGCTGTGTTGCTTCCTGGGGCCCTCTTTTTTGGCCCATAAATGGACCTGACCGGGCCGTCTGCTTTCCGAGGATCATGAGTCGGCTTGTGTGCGGCACCGCTTGTCGTTTTCGGCCTGTCATCTGGTCGTCTATCCGACCAGGCGGTCTCTTTATTTTTTGACTGTGGGGGCTCTATGGCTTCCTCGTCAAATTCTGGCAGCAACTTACGCTTTGGGTAGCTCTTTGCTTGGTGGCCATTGCCATATTTGTTCGCGGTCTTGAGTACCTTGCTCCACCTCATTCTGAGTGTATCTTCCACTATTTTGAGCTTCCGTTTTTCCTTCTTCATGCTTCTTGCAGTGGCGAGAAGTTTTTTGTGAAGGTTCTTATGCTCCGGTGGTGTGTCCGGCGTGAGATCGTCTGGACTGTTGTTTTCGTCGGGCATAGATTGATTATCTGATTCATCCTGTTCGGATGGTTGCTTGGTTGCGTGTTCGACGCCCACTGGTTTGCCCTGCTCTGTTGCTGGGTCCTTAGGAGTGCTGTTGTTGTCGAGGCGGGACTTAGGGCGGCGCTTACGTCGCCGTTTTGGCTGTTTTTCGGCGGAATTATCCTTTGCCGCTTCCCGGTGTTCCTCGTTATCGCTTCCTTTTGGGATGTCCACCATATATACATCATGGGTTGAAGTTTTCTTCCAGTGCCCCGTAGGCGCTGGTTCTTGGTCGTCTCCAGCATCGTCGTCCATACCATCGATGTCGTCGGAGTCGTAGTCTAGCATGTCGGTTAAATCATCGAAAGTGGCTATAAGGTGGGTGGTGGGTGGGCATTGAATTTCTTCGTCGTCCGTATCCCAACCGTCCTGGCCGCAATCCGGCCAGGGCTCTCCTGATAGTGAGAGATATTCTAGCGAATTTAGGATGTCGCCAAAGGGTGAGTGTTGAAAGATGTCCGCGGCAGTGAACTCCATGATCGGCGCCCGATCGGATTCGATTGGCAGGGGCGCAGGAGGCTCGGAGTCCGGCGGGGAGTCCGGCACCTCGGAGTCACGAGCTTTATAAGGGACGAGGTCAGTGTTCGGCTCCATCACCGTGGAAGTTGCATTTCCCGAGGCGGTGTCCAGCCACCCGTCCTCGATCTGCATGATCGGCTCCGAACTATGGGTCGGAGCGGGTTCGTGTGCGGCCTCCAAGGTGCTATCCGACGGCAGAGTTAGGTCATGCCCATCGTGACAGTGCGGCACGCTCGGCTGCGGCTTGGATCCATCGGAGACCAAGTCTCCGCGGATGTCTGTCGTGAAGTTTAGGCTTCCAAATCTGACCTGATGGCCAGGGGCGTAGCTTTCGATCTGCTCCAGATGGCCAAGTGAATTGGCCCGTAGTGCGAAGTCGCCGAATACAAAGATCTGTCCGGGGAGAGAATTCTCACCCAGGACTGCGTTGTTGATTGAAGAAGCCATCAAGCCTATCGGTGACGACACAGAGGAACTCTCAATGAAAGCACCAATGTCGGTGTCAAAACCGGCGGATGTCGGGTAGGGGGTCCTGAACTGTGTGTCTAGGCGGATGGTAACAGGAGACAAGGGACACGATGTTTTTACCCAGGTTCGGGCCCTCTCGATGGAGGTAAAACCCTACTCCTGCTTGATTGATATTGATGATATGGGTAGTACAAGAGTGGATCTACCACGAGATCAAGGAGGCTAAACCCTAGAAGCTAGCCTATGGTATGATTGTTGTAATGGTTATGTTGTCCTACGGACTAAAACCCTCCGGTTTATATAGACACCGGGGAGGGCTAGGGTTACATAGAGTCGGTTACAATGGTAGGAGATCTACATATCCGTATTGCCAAGCTTGCCTTCCACGCCAAGGAAAGTCCCATCCGGACACGGGACGAAGTCTTCAATCTTGTATCTTCATAGTCTTGGAGTCCGGCTGACGATGATAGTCCGGCTGTCCGGACACCCCCTAGTCCAGGACTCCCTCAGTGGCGGTGGAGCCGTCACTCGCTGCCGGTCATGGCAGTTCGGTGTTCGGGACTCACGGGGTGGGCCGAGTTCGGGGCGTGCCGGCTCCGGTGCGGGTGCGGCCGGCAACGGCCGTGGTCCAGCAATGGCGGCCATGGAGTGGAAGCTGCCCGCCATGGAGGTTTCGCCGGTGGTGGCCCCGGTGCGCCAGCTGGGCCACGTAAGCGACCGTATTGCGGTCAGGACCTCAGCCTTTGACCGGTTGACTGGGCTAGCTCAGGATCAGGATCAGGTTCAGGATCAGACAGGCACAGCTCGCTCGGGGCCCAGAGAGCTTTCGCCAGACGCTTTGGAAGTGGATCGTGGCTCTGCGCATGTGGGAGTTTCAGTGGTGGAAGAGGTAGAGGACCAACGGCAATAGCTGGCTTCAATTGTGGTGGTTCCCGAGGTGACCCTGATCGTGGACCCCGCCTCAGATCCCAAGGACGCAGTGAGGGTGCAGGCATGATTCAAACCCCTGTCCAGGCTGATGCGTCCATCACTGGGGTCGAGGAGCAGGAGCCTATCCAGTGCACTCCACAGTCTCAGGAGGGCCCGACCGCAGTGCTGGCAGTTTCGGAAGGGGACAGGATGGAGGTGGGGCATAGCAGCTCGAGTGGACGTGCCTCCGACCCCACACCGCTGGAGTTGGACTTCGAGACAGTGTGGTGCCAGGAACCGAGTGCAGATACGCATATGCTGCTTGATGCCGCCCCGGAGGTGGATAAGGCTGCGGATAGGGGCCCATTGGTGCATGCCCCCTCTACATGCAACAGTCCGCATCCATGCATGGTGGGGCAGGACGTGATCGGCCTATCTCCCCTGTCTGGCAATGATTGCCAGCATGCTTCGGCTGGAGGCGCGGACCCACCTGCTGGCTCGTCGAGGTGCGAGGTGGGCCCATTGGCGCATGCCCCTGCATGCCTGGAGATGCGGGGCGTGGCTGTCTCATCACCCATGCATGGCGATGGTTCCCACCATGCATATGCTCAAGGAGTGTATGTTGAAGCTCAGGGCGCTACGGATGTGGCTCTGCAGTCAGCGGTGCATTTGGAGCAGGACTCCTCGGGCGCCAAGGGAGTTTTGCGACAGGAGGAGGTTGCGTATGGACGGATGAAGACATTCTGCTCTAACATAATCAAGAGGCTAGCACCACCCATCCTAAAGGAAATCAATGCTTCGTCGCTTCGATCAGAGGCTGAGCCTTTCACCCCCCGTCCCACGACAAGAGCTGCCAAGAGGGCCGGGATGCATGCTACATCAAAAGCGACGCCGGCGGAGAATGTTCTGTTGGGGGCACTTGGCTTGGTTCCAGAGGACCTAGAGCCAGATGAGGCGACTGTGGAAGAGCTCAAGGAGCTGTTTGACTCACCACTCCGTGAGCAACATGTGCGCGTGATTGCGGCAATCTTCGGTAAGATGTTACCACCACAGCCCGAGCTTGAGGGAGGCAACACGTTGGCATTGGCTGCGTAGTCTTGTCCAGTGGGGCAGCTGGAGTTTTTTCACATGTTTTTGAATGGATCCAAGCCCTTCGATTACATGTTGGAACGTGCGAGGCTTGAATAACCCGACGAAGAAGAAGGCGGTGAGGGAGTTCATCTCATCGGTCAAGTGTAATATGGTGTGTCTCCAGGAGACGAAACTGGATGTTGTAGACCAATTTACTATCATGCAATGTATCGGACCATCGTATGATGGCTTTGCTTACCTTCCGGTGACAGACACCCGTGGGGGTGTGGTCTTGGCATGGGATTCGACCGTGGTGCAGGTGGATCATGTTGTGCTGGATACACACGCTCTTATCGGTTAGGTGCATAACCTTGACGGGAGCTTATGGTGGATCACAGTAGTGTATGCTCCGCAAGGAGACGAGCAGAAGATAGAGTTTTTGCAGGAGCTGCGGCATTGAAGGACGGCATGCCCCGGTCCTTGGATGCTTCTGGGAGACTTTAACATGATTCTCAGGGCCTCGGAGAAGAACAACTCTAACTTTAATCGGCGCACCATGAACTACTTCAGAGCTTTCGTGGATGATCTAGAACTGAAAGAACTGTACATGCATGGGAGGCTCTTCACGTGGTCCAATGAGAGGGACAACCCTACTCTTACAAAAATAGACCATGTCCTAGTCTCTGTGGACAGGGATCTTGCGAACCCGGACTGCTTTATCCAGGCGCTGGGAACAAACGTCTCGGACCACGCCCCACTTCACTTATGTTTGCAGGCCATGTGCACCCCCAAGCGGAGATTTAGATTCGAGATCTATTGGACTAAGCTGGACGGGTTTGAGGAGGCTGTCCGAGAGGCCTGGGTGTGTGATGAGGCCATCGTGGATCCCTTCAAAAGACTTGACGCCCTATTTCGGAACGCGGCCATGTCTCTGCAATCGTGGGGGCAGAGGAAAACGGGTAACATCAAAGTTAGGTTGGCAGTAGCAAACTGGGTGATCTTAAGGCTAGAGCAAGCGCAGGAGTCTCTCACCCTCACCGTGGAAGAGCTTTGGTTGCGGAGAACCTAGAAGATGACGGTGCTTGGGCTGGCGTCGCTTGAGAGGACGATTGCCAGGCAACGCTCGAGGATTAGATGGCTGGGTGCTGGCGATGCCAACACCAGACTTTTCCAGGCGGTGGCTAACGGAAGGCGCACCAAGAACTACATTGCGCATGTCAAGGAGGGAGATAATATTATCACTGAGCAGCTCCAAAAGGAAGAGGTGTTCACCACTGAATTCAGGAATAGAATGGGAAAGTACCAAGCCAGGGATTTCACCCTTAACCTTGATTACCTTGAGATGGAAGCTGTGGATCTCCATGATCTAGACGCCATATTTACGAAGGAGGAGATTTGGAATGTAATTAAAGACCTTCCGGCTGATCGAGCGCTGGGGCAGGACGGATTTATTGGCATGTTCTACCAGAAGGCATGGCCTATTATCAAGCAGGATATTATGGCCGCCATTATGAAGCTGTATGTCGGAGACAGCCGCGGGTTTGGCAAGTTAAACAAGGCGCTGATCACTCTCATTCCTAAGCGCGCGGATGCTGATTCGGTGGTAGATTTTTGCCCGATTAGCCTGACGCATAGCTTTGCGAAACTCTTCGCCAAGGCGCTGGCTATCAGGGTGAGGAGACGAATGAAGGAAATTGTCCAGGCCAATCAATCAGCTTTCATCGCCGGACGATGCTTACACGATAATTATCTCCTGGTCAGACAGATCGCCAGGAAACTTCACGCACGAAAAACACCCGGAGTGTTCCTAAAGCTCGACATTACGCGGGCGTTTGATTCCTTATCCTGGCCGTTTTTGTTCCAAGTGCTGAGAAAGAAAGGCTTTGGGGAGGCGTGGATCAGGTAGGTGGCCATTCTGCTTCAGACAGCTAGCACTAAGGTGGTGGTCAATGGATGTCCGGGTCAGAGCTTTGTTCACGCTTGCGGCCTTCGCCAAGGGGACCTAGTTTCACCACTATTGTTTGTCATCACGATGGAAGCCCTAACAGTGATGTTCAGGAAAGGCGCTGAGGAAGGTGTGATCAGCAACCTCACTGGGATCTCCCCGACTCAAAGGTTATCAATCTACGCGGATGATGTTGCGTTGTTCATCAAGCCAACGGAGATGGACTTGATTTTTGTCAAGCAAGCGCTAGCAAGCTTTGGACATGCTTCAGGCTTGGAGGTGAACTATAGGAAATCTAAGGCGATCTTGATTCGGGGCACGGAGGACGACCTGCACAGAGTTGCCGCGCATCTGCAATGTGACTTTGGGCAGTTCCCTTGTAAGTATCTGGGCATTCCCCTGGCGATCCATCAACTGTCCAGAGCGGACTGGCAGCCTCTCGTCGATCAAGTGAGGAGTTTATTACCATCCTGGCAACAAGGTCTTATTCAATGGCCTTGTTCTCATCAAATCAGTGGTGGCGGCGAGGCCCATTCATCAACTTATGGTGCTCGACGCTCTTGATTGGGTGTTTGATGAGATTAACGCCAGGATGCGGTCGTTCTTTTGGGCTGGGAAAGACAAGGTGAACGGCGGGCAATGCCTTGTGGCGTGGAACACCGTATGTCGCCCAACAAGGTTTGGAGGCCTCGGACTTAAGAATCTGAAGCTGCAAGCTATGGCACTCCGGGTGAGATGGGAATGGTTGAGGCGAACGGACTTGGATAGACCCTGGCAAGGCATACCGTTCTTGGTCGATGAAGAAGCGAGGCAACTCTAAAACCAACTCATGCAAATCACGGTGGGTGCCGGCAACAGAGTGCTCTTTTGGAAGGATCGATGGATGAGTGGCTTGGCGGTTGAAGACATTGCGCCGGCCATCTTGCCTTTGGTTCCCACCAGAGTGCAAAACAAGCGGACAGTCGGTCAGGCCATGGTGGATAGCACGTGGGAGATGGATATCAATGGAGAACCACCTTTCATGGCCCTTATACAGCTCATGCACCTCAGAGTGGCTTCTATGGATGCTTTTCATGACCCACAAGCGCCGGATACGTTTACATGGCCCTGGGACGCTTCGGGGCAATACACAGCTCGGTCCGTGTATCGGGCTCTGCATCTTGGGCTTGCGACCTCTCCAACGTATGAGTGCATTTGGAGGAGTGGGGCGATCCTCAAATGCAAAATCTTTGCATGGCTAGCGGTGCAATATAGACTTTGGACTTCGGACCGGCGAGCTAGGCACGGCCTGCAGGATAGTACGGTGGCTTGCTACACATGCTTACAAGAAGAAGACACGGTCGATCACATACTTCTTCATTGCCCCTACGCTCGGGAGGTGTGGCATCTATGCTTCACACAAATCAGAGTCACCGTGAGGCAACCGCAACCTGGTGATTCACTTGAGACATGGTGGCTTCAAGTGAGGAATGAAATTGTGACAAGGGATAGAAGAGGTTTTGACACTATTGTCATATTCGTCGCCTGGTCACTATGGAAACAAAGGAAAGCCAGAGTCTTTGGGTGGCTGGAGCAACAGAGGAGGCCGAGACAATTGGTGCACCAAATCTTCGACGAGCTTAGAGAATGGGATGAGGCCGGAGTGGGAAGAATACATCGTCTTGTGAGAAGTTAGACCTTTTTATTCCAGTAGGTGTTGAGTGGGTTATGCTAGCATGATGTTCGCATCTATGCCTAGCCTCTTGTAATTATGTTTGCTCTCTTCTATAAAAATATGGTACGCCTTTGGCGTACTCTCGAAAAAATAAAGGGATACTTGAATAAGAGTTTTTTTTCAACGAAAGACCTCGGTGAAGCTGCTTACATAATAGGCATCAAGATCTATAGAGATAGATCAAGACGCTTAATTGGACTTTCACAAAACACATACCTTGATTAAGTTTTGAAGAAGTTCAAAATTGATCAGTCAAAGAAAGGGTTCTTGCCTATATTACAAGGTGTAAAGATGAGTAAGACTCAAAGCCCGACCACCGCAGAAAATAGAAAGAGAATGAAAGTCATTCCCTATGCCACAGTCATAGGTTCTATAAAGTATGTTGTGCTGTGTACCAGACCTATTGTGCACCTTGCCATGAGTTTTTTCAAGGGGGTACAATAGTGATCTAAGAGTAGATCATTGGATAGCGGTCAAAATTGTCCTTAGTGAGGACTAAGGAAATATTTCTCGATTATGGAGGTGATAAAAGAGCTTCTCGTAAAGAGTTACGTCAATGCAAGCTTTTACACCGATCCAGATGACTCTAAGTCTCAGTCTAGATACATATTGAAAGTGGAAGCAATTAGCTAGAGTATCTCCATGGAGAGCATTGTAGACATAGTATATTTGCAAAATACATACGGCTCTGAATGTGACCGACCTGTTGAACTAAACTTCTCTCACGAGCAAAACATGATCACACCTTAGTACTCTTTTGGTGTTAATCACATAGCGATGCGATTGAATCTAGTAAACCCTTTGGGTGTTGGTCACATGACGATGTGAACTATGGGTGTTAATCACATATAGATGTGAATATTGGTGTTAAATCACATGGTGATGTGAACTAGATTATTGACTCTATGCAAGTGGGAGACTGAAGGAAATATGCCCTAGAGGCAATAATAAAGTTATTATTTATTTCCTTAATTCATGACAAATGTTTATTATTCATGCTAGAATTTTATTAACCGGAAACTTAGTACATCTGTGAATACATAGACAAAACATATAGTCCCTAGTATGCCTCTACTTGACTAGCTCATTAATCAAAGATGGTTATGTTTCCTAACCATAGACATGTGTTGTCATTTGATGAACGGGATCATATCATTAGGAGAATGATGTGATGGACATGACCCATCCGGTAGCTTAGCATTATGATCGTTTCAGTTTCATTGCTACTGCTTTCTTCATGACTTATACAAGTTCCTCAGACTATGAGATTATGCAACTCCTGAATACCGGAGGAACACTTTGTGTGCCACCAAACATCACAACGTAAAAGGGTGATTATAAAGGTGCTCTACAGGTGTCTCCAAAGGTGTTTGTTGGGTTGGCATATATCGAGATTAGGATTTGTCACTCCGTGTTTCGGAGAGGTATCTCTGGGCCCTCTCGCTAATACTCATCACTATAAGCCTTGTAAGCATTCTGACTAATGAGTTAGTTGTGGGATGAAGTATTATGGAACGAGTAAAGAGACTTGCGGGTAACGAGATTGAGCTAGGTATGATGATACCGACGATCGAATCTCGGGCAAGTAACATACCGATGACAAAGGGAACAACGTATGTTGTAATGCTGTTTGTCCAGTAAAGATCTTCGTAGAATATGTAGGAACCAATATGAGCATCCAGGTGCCGCTATTTTTTATTGACCGGAGACATGTCTCGGTCATGTCTACATAGTTCTCAAACCAGTAGGGTCCGCACGCTTAACGTTCGATGACAATTATGATGTACCGCAGGTTGTTCGAAGTCCCAGATGTGATCATGGACATGACGACGAGTCTCAAAATGGTCGAGACATAAAGATTGATATATTGGACGACTATATTCGGACACCGGAATTGTTCTGAAGAAGTTTCGGATAAAACCGGAGTGCCGGAGGGTTACAGGAACCCCCCTCCCCCCCCGAGGGACTAATGGGCCTCGATGGGCCTTAGTGGAGAGAGAGGAGGGCTGCAAGAGGGCTGCCCCCCCTCCTTGAGTCCGAATAGGACAAGGGAAGGGGGGCAGCGACCCCCTTTCCTTCTCCCTCTCTCCCTCTCCTTCCTTCCCCCTCTCTCCTTCTTGGTGGAAAACTACTAGGACTTGGAGTCCTACTAGGATCCCCCCTCTAGGGGTGCACCAAGGAGGGTTGGCCGGCCTCCCATCCCTCCTTTATATACGGAGGCAGGGGGCACCCTAGAACACACAAGTTGATCTTTTAGCCGTGTGCGGTGCCCTCTCCACAGTTACACACCTCGATCATACCGTTGCGCAGCTTAGGCGAAGCCCTGCGCCGGTAGCATCATCATCACCATCACCATGCCATCATGCTGACGGAACACACCCTCGGCTTCAACTGGATCAAGAGTATGAGGGATGTCATCGACCTAAACGTGTGCTGAACGCAGAGGTGCCGTACGTTCGGTACTTGGATCGGTTGGATCGCGAAGACGTTTGACTACATCAACCGCATTATTGAAATGCTTCCGCTTTTGTTCTACGAGGGTACGTGGACACACTCTCCCCTCTCGTTTCTATGCATATCCTAGATAGGTCTTGCGTGATCGTAGGAATTTTTTTGAAATTACGGCGTTCCCTAACACTATTGCTTTCTTCATGTCAAATACATATTCCTTTACCTATGAGATTATGCAACTCCCGGATACCGGAGGAATACCTTGTGTCCTATCAAACGTCACAATGTAACTGGGTGATCATAAAGATGCTCTACAGGTATCTCAAAAGGTGTTTGTTGAGTTGGCATAGATCGAGAATAGGATTTGTCACTCCGAGTATCGTAGAGGTATCTCTGGGCCCTCTCGGTAATACACATCATAAGAAGCCTTGCAAGCAAACTGAAGTTAGTTGCAGGATGATACCTGTAGAACAACATTCGGTCACCAAATCACATAACTCATATAATACAATATCGTCATCGAACATTAAGCGTGCGGACCCTACGGGTTCGAGAACTATGTAGACATGACTGAGACACCTCTCTGGTCAATAACCAATAGTGGAACCTGGATGCTCATATTGGCTCCCACATATTCTACGAAGATCTTTATCGGTCGAACCATTATGACAACATACGTTATTCCCTTTGTCATCGGTATGTTACTTGCCCGAGATTTGATCGTTGGTATCTTCATACCTAGTTCAATCTCGTTACCGACAAGTCTCTTTACTCGTTACATAATACATCATCCTGCAACTAACTTGACTTTGCTTCCAAGGCTTCTTATGATGTTTATTACCGAGAGGGCCCAGAGCACTACAAAAAAAAGACACATCCGTGACATTTTGGACCGAACAATTTTTTTTCTATCATACTTATGACACTTCTATGATGATAATTGTTACAAAACCCGGTATCATCATAGATGTTGTGGGCTCCTACTTCTATGACAAAAAATCATGACAGAAAATGGGCTTTTCATCCTGGAGGGGCCAGAGACGCAGCTGTGTGACATTCTTTGGGCCGTCCATGACGGAAAAAACCGTGGTAGAAGCGAGGGCGAGGAAAATTTCGGGGAGTTCCCGGTTACGGTGGGTGGTCGGGGGCCGAGCAATGCGCGTTTCTCTCGTACACGTACGCGCGTGTGTGCGAGGCGTTGGCTCTAACTGAACCTGAGCGGGGCGTTGGGTTCTAACTGAACCTGAGCGATTGCATTGCAGGCTACGCGTTACTGAACCCGAGCGATCGATCGATGGCTATTAACTGAACCCGATCGAGCGATTCCTTCGCTACTGCTGCTAACTGAAGCCGATCGATGATTGGGATGAACAGTGAGCGCTGC
>NC_041387.1:535520756-535529177 GCF_002162155.2 Triticum dicoccoides | reverse complement strand
ATGAACAGGACCTCGATCGGTCGAGCCGGTTGGGGCTGGATGAACAGGACCCCGTGGAGGGCTGGATGAATAGGACGACCCCGTGGAGGGCTGGATGAACAGTAGACGGTGGAGGGGTGACCGTGGAGGGGTGGTTGAACAGTAGCCGGTGGAGTAGCGCGTGGTGGAGGCTGGATGAAGAGGAGCCCGTGGAGGCTGGAGGAGGTCGACGGTAGCCCGTGGATGCTGGAGGAGGTCGATGGTGGAGATGAACAGTATCCTGTGGAGTCCCGTTTTGCGGTACGCCACACCCCTCCCGAGGAACAAGACCCCCGTTTCGATCGTAGCGCTCCAACACAAGTTTGTTTCGTCCGTTTTGCGGTACGCCACACCCCTCCCGATCAACAGGACCCCCATTTCAACCGTAGGAGGTCCGTTTCCTCTGTTTTGCGGTACGCCAGACCCCTCCCGATGAACAGGATCCCATTTCGAATGTGGTCGGTCGAACACAAGGCCGTTTCCTCTGTTCTGCGGTACGCCAGGCCTCGTTTCCATCGCCTGTTCCGTCCAAGCCATCCCGATGAACACGACGACGCATTCCGTTCCGACCCAGTCGGTTGGTTCCCCATGAACACGATGACCATGCTGTTTCTCTGTTTCGACCCAGCCATGTACACGAGCCCTGGCCGTACGTATGCGCGAGTAGGCGTTCGAGACCCCGCCCGTATGTACACATACGTGGCCGTATTTTCTTTCTTGCACACTGGCCGCTGTACGTACATGTACATGCTACGTGCGCGCCTCTACTACGACACGTGCGCGCCTCTTCATCGACCAGTATATATGTACGTACACGTTCACGACCAGAATGACAACGCTACGTACGCTTCGACCAGGTGGTCCCGACTGTCAGGAACTTCCTTGCGTGCGAAGATGTAGCTGGTGGGTCCCAGTAGTCAGGGGGCGAATTGTTTTTTCGGACGCACTTCCTTGCGTGCAAAGATGTAGCTGGTGGGTCCCAGCAGTCAGGGGGGCGAATCGTTTTTTTTTGCCCGGACACACTTCCTTGCGTGCGAAGGTGTAGCTGGTGGGTCCCAGCAATTAGGGGGGAAACATTTTTTTCGCGAAATACAGTGGCCTGTCCGGTGGGTCCCTGCTGTCAGGTGGAGGAATAATTATTTTGCGCGTAATAAGGAGGTGCTTCCTTGCGGCCGCCGTGGACCCAGCTGTCAGCCTCTCCACGCACAGTACTCTTCCGATGGAAGTCGCTCGTTGACCACATTGACCACGCCACGCCGAGAGCACCACGGCAGTGGACGACGGCGAGGCCTCGGAAGGGGACGACGCGGAGCCGGGGAAGACGCAGCAGTGGATGCCCACACGAAGAGGAGTACGAGGGTTCACTGGTTCAACTGCGGTGTGAGGCTACCGTCCCGCAGAATAACAGGGGGTGTGGGTGAGTAGAGGGATGGCCTAGCCAGCCGTGGGAGTAGTAGGGGGCGATGAGGCCTCCGCGACATCACAGCCGGCCACGAGAGGCAGGAGCATGCGGCACGACCGGCGCTGCTTTGGGTGGCTGGAGCACAAAGACCAGAGGTTGAAGAAGCACTACGGCCGTTAGATGGACATCGTACGGTCACTGGAGCTAGAATCGTTCATATTGACTAAGTTGACAAAGCCCTCCGTCCCCGTCAACTTAGTAGGCCCACAAGTCAGCCTCCCACCAAGGTGAGTCCCAGCTAGCAGGGGGAGTATTCATTTTTTTTGTGCGTAATAAGGAGGCATTTCCGGTGGGTCCGAGCTGACAGCGGGGGGAACATTTTTTCGCGAAATACAAAGGCCCTTCCGATGGGTCCCAGCTATCAAGTGGAGGAATCATTATTTTGCACGTAATAGGGAGGCATTTCCCTGTGTGGGCCCCTACTGTCAGCCTCTTCCAATGGCTGTTGTTTGTTGACCATGTTGACCTCGCCGCGTCGAGAGCACAAACGCGATGGACGAGGGCAAGGCCCAGGAAGAGAACCACCCGGAGCCGGCGAAGCCACCGTAGCGGATGCCCACGCTGAGTGGAGTATGAGCGCTAACTGGTCGACTGCGGGGTGAGGCTGACGTCGCAGGAAAATAACAGGATGTGTGGGTGGTTATAGGGATGGCCTGGCGGCAGCACAGCCAGCCACGGGAGGAGGGAGTAGGCAGTCCCACCGGTGCTGGTTTGGGCGGCTGGAGCAGGAAGATCAGAGATTGAAGAAACACGGCGGTCGTTGGATGGACATCCAACAGTCACTATTGTGTGTTGACTGACAAAGCCTTGCGTACGCGTCAAAAAAAAAATTTAGGACAGCGTCATCGTCAACCTAGTAGGCCCAGAAGTTAGCCTCCAAATCTGTGGAAAACTGCATACGGCCCATTAGCCATTATTTTCAATAATTTACAGCCCATTTGCTAATTCTTAAGGATATTTGAAGCCCATATTCTTTTTATTAGCATTACACACCATATATTCTGGGCACTGCTAAAAAATTCAACGAAATTTTGCATATTTCGGTGGGGTCCGAACTCTTTTAATCATGAAATTTCAAGTCACGTTAAAAATGATTTTCAAAAAATTATGTCAAAATAAAATTCAAAAAAATTCTCCGCAAAAAAATGAATGAAATTTAGAATCTTAACTAGCAAGATGCCCGTTCGTTGCACAGAACATGAAGATGCATTTGTATGAGTAATTTATCTTGTGGGAGAAAAGATGATATTTTAGTGTAATTGCTAGTTGGCTTTGGTTTTTATATGAGTAGAGAGTAGAGAAATCCTGAAAAAAAAATGATATTTTAATGCAATTGCCGGTTGGCTTTGGTTTAAAAATTTACAGCCCACTTCTTACAACTTATGGCCCGTTTTCTAGGGAAGCCCATTTCTTACTACTTACATCCCTCCTCGTCTTGAAAGATTTGCCGCCCAGCAGGGCTGAGAAAAGCAAGTAGGCCTCGGTTTTGGTATTCTCCAAAAAAAAGAACTGGCCTAGCCAATTTTAGAAAGAAAAAATATATCAACTGGGCTCGTCATGTGCTTAATAAAAGCCTAAGCGTGGGCTAGACGGGCCACAGCCTGTCAGGACCCTGACTCAATGCCACACCGATCTAGCATGTAACACCTCATATCACTTTGCGGCCTCACGCATGGTATTCCCACAGGTGTATCCTTACCAGGCCCGGGATCGTTTGTGCCTTTTGGCATACGTATATGATAGTGTCACTAGCATCCATATGACAAGGAGCCCGGGCTGACATGGCTAGTCGTGAACCCAAAGTGGCACTAACTTATAGGGACATGCATACATGACCCAGCAACGAACGTGTTGGTTATCAGTGAGTGAATCCGGGCTGTAGCAGCTGGGCTAGCAGGACTTTGGTAAACCAGGCTGTAGCAGGCTAATAGGACTCCAGTAGACACCGCGTGACATTTCCCCGAAGGGACAGACACAGGAACGAAGAAGGACACATGCCGGACAGCCTATGTGTTCTAGAGCAGTAGCAAGCTACCAAGGCTCAGTGGAAGCACTAGGAGACATTTCCCGGTAAGAGAGGCTACCAAGGATAAACAACTAGATAGTCAGATCCCACACATACCAAGCATTTCAATAACATACACACAATATGCTCGATATGTGCAAATACAACATGGCATCACAACATGACTCTACAACTCAAGTGTTCTATTCAATAGGCTGCGAGGAGCAAGATATTACAAACATGGGTCTCACGACCCAACATTCAGAGCATACAAGTCAAAGCACAGGTAGAAGCTTAACATGTCTGAGTACAGACAACTACAAATGAAAAAGGCTGAGAAGCCCGACTATCTACCAGATCCTGCCGAGGGTACAAGATCGTAGCTGAGGTAACAAGCTAAACGTCGAAGTCCATGCGGAACTACTAGCAAGACTGAAGTCTCTCTGCAAAACATAAATTAAGCAAACGTGAGTACAAATATACCTAGCAATACTTACATCAGAACTAACTACATATGCATCATTATCAACAAAGGGGATGGTGTGGTTTAACTGCAGCAAGCCAGCTTTGACTCAGTGGCTATCCTAAACTACGACTGCAAGTAAATCTTTTGAGGTGGCGCACACGAGTCCACATATTCACCATATCAATACACCGCTATGGATCCGCTCCCGTCTCCCTACGAGAACGCCATCCATAGCACTTGTCGGCGTTCTGGGAACGGGGGTACCCAGACTTGCCTGCCTGCGGCCTGCGGCGTGGCTCAGGGAGTGGCACAGTACGGCCCATCTTCATCAACACATGCTTAAGACCCTCGCGAGGGGCCAAGCTTCGCGGGGCGGACGATAGGAGGCTCCCTCGGGCACAGCCTCGTCAGGCTGGCTCGCGAGGAGGCGGAGAGATCAAGGTGGGGTACCTCACGAGGTGCCCATGACGTAAGCCATGACGACCGAGGCCAGGCGGGCGCCGGCCTGCGCAGAGTCCTTGTTTCCTCTTTGGTCCAAAGGGGGCAAGCGCAGGCAAGAGTATCAAGCAAAGGCAACCATTTCGGTGCAACAAGACCAAGACCAGCAGGACGGCAGGATGGAGGTCATCGTGCAGCCCAAGCTGGCTTCACCGTCAGGGTCTTTGGTAGGCGAGGACCGACTTTAGTCAGGATAAGTGTACTGGATGTTCCCCTTCAAAATGGCCAAATGTTGGCGCCCTTCCCGCTCAATATTTGGGAAGTGGCCCAGGGCCTCCCTCTATAAATAGAGCTAGCCACCTCAGAGTAGGGAGGAAGGATTTTGGGTAGACTAGAGAGAGAGAGAGAGGCGACTGAACTCACCCAAGCAGTTCATCGCACCAGCCAAGAACAGCCCCTCGCGAGGCTGTTCTTCCTTGTACTATTCATCATCAGTCCCTGAGGCAATCCACCACACCACAAACTGGAGTAGGGTATTACAGCACAATGGTGGCCTGAACCAGTATAAATCTTGTGTCCCTTGTGTTGTTCTTCGCGTAGTTTTAGATCCTTCCGAGGCGACGAGACGTGGGTAGGCAGGAGGTGTGATCTCCGCGTGCACCGCAGAGTTCGAACCTTGAGGGTCTGCCGAAACCCGAAATCTAACATTTGGCACGCCAGGTAGGGGTGCACCGGAATCCTTCTCCCGCTGCCTCGCGTACCGTCGCATCGTCGTCATCATGTCCAGCGACCCAACGGCAATCTCGATCCCTGGGCGGCCTGGCCCACCCGCGCAGAGCCGCTTGCCTAGGGCGACCTCAACCCTGTGCCCTAGGCAGCCCGCGGTCCGCAGGGCGCTGTGGGCCGCGTGCGACGCGGTCAGGTGGCGCCAGCTCTCACGTCATGGCAGGTGCAGTCGGCAGCAAGGGCCTCAAGCCACGCCGCGGCCACAGCGCCATACACCCTACGGGAGCAGGCAAACTCAAGGGTCGCACTCACGGTAGCCCAAGAGCTACTGCAATGCAGGCTGCTGGAGGGCGGCCACGACGTGCTACTACAGCGGGTGGCAGAGCTCCTGGGCTTCGCCGCCTCGGGGGCTCACCCCTTTTGTGCCCAGCCACTGCCTCAGGCCCAAGGCGTACCGCACGGAGGCCCCCCGCGCGCCCGCATAGCTCCGAGCGGATTCGAGGGCCACTCCAACGCCAACCTGGTTGTTGGCGCCTGGCTGCCAATAGTGTCACCTCCGCCTCCGACCGGCGAAGGGGGATCCACTACAGCCCACGGTCCCGATGGGCCGCCATGCTACCACTCCCAGGTGGGCACCTCGAGCAGGACTGTGTGGCATGCGGGGCACTACAGCGAGGCATTCGAGGCGGCGGCCCCGGAAGCGTATGTGCCCCACATGGTGGATCAAGGACACGTGCAGGAGGAAGACCATGGCTCGTTCCTCTGCCCAGGCTGGGGGGAAGAGACACCCGAAGCTGAGCTCTTTCAGGATCCCAGGGAAGGCCTCGTTGACCGCACCGAAGGCAGCGACTATCGGGTACCGCTAATTCCTCAGGAATAGGCATACGCTAACCATGGATCACAGGAGCTACAGGTCGTCGCGGCAGATGGCCGCCCCAATCCAGCAGCTTCCTACCCCTTAGGAGGAGGGCACTGGGGCTGCAGGAGGGGGGGCTGAGATCCGGCCTCGCCCATGCGGCGCACGGAGCAAGGCGTCCTCAGGAGGTAGGCCCTCTGCCGGGGAGGTGCCTCAGGGCCTACCCCCGGCAGAGGACCCGTGGTCGTCGGGGGAACCGCTGGCGACCGCTCTATCCCATCGGTGGCGTCATCAGTCTCCGGCCGTTGCCGATGGCAATAGAGTGTGGCGCAAGGTGGGGCCCTCGTCGATATGAAGCAAGGCCGGTACCTGTGAAGAAGGCCCAGTGCCTGTGAAGCTCGCCGCCCCGTGACACTCTCACGTAATAATGAGTGGGGCTGTACATGCCCCAGAGTCTCCGGAGAGCCGCCCTCGGGCCTCGAGGGCTCCCGCCCACACCTAGTGGCAGCACTTAGCTCCGCGCTGGTGAGAAGACGTCGAAGACTAGACTAGGTGCCGGACGCGGCCTTTCTGTTTCTTTTTGCCTTTCCTTTGGTTGTCGTTTTTCCCCTGTTCGGATTTAAGTTGGATTTGAGCTTGAGACTTGCCTGTGTTCGGGGAAGGGGTGTTTAGTCTTGTTCGAGCAATCTCTCGCGTTCTGGTTACCGCTTTGCGTCCATCCATCTTTAGTTGCCTCCCCTCATGAGCCCCTCGCGAGCCGGGCCAGGCCCAGCATACGCGCAGCCCGGACTGCCATCGCCACGCCCTCTCAGGAGGTTCTCATTACAGGTTCAATGGGCTCATTTAGGAGGCACTAAGGACACCAGGGCCCTCCGTAGGCTCGCTCAGGGCCCACGCGGTTCGAAGGTAAACAAGCCAGTCGACTCGTCACAAGAACAGCCTCTTGGCGTAGGCATGCGGGTGATATCATGTCTACAAACACGCTAACTGCAAGTTTTTACACGAGGGGCTCCCCCTCCCAAAATGCTCTTACAATCCTCAGGGCCAAGCCCGAACTCTCTCTGCGCAGGGTAAAAATCAGGAACAGCGCGCGGTCAATCGGATAAATCCCCCAATGCATCCTCAGGGGCACCTCCGGAGTCGCCACTGGCATCGCTGGCCTCGCCGTCGCCTTCTACACTGCCGTCATCAGCACCTGGGCCATTCACCACTCCGCCCTCATCAGCAGCTACGACCACACCGTCGTCATCAGCGGTGAAGGCCCTAACAAGGGCGTCCACGTTGTCTTCCACCCAATGCGCCAAATCGCCCCAGATTGCCAGGGGTACCGATGCGATGGCGGCATCGAAGTCAAATTGGGGGTCCATGTTCTGAGATGACTGAAGACGCGAGAAAAAGCACGCCCAAGCAGAGCACGGCTCCTCTCCTCGACCAACCTGTCGGCTCTGCCCGACCGAGTCTCCAGTTGCGTCACCACATCGGTGAAGAACTGAAGGTTACCAGCATAGTTAACCACATGAGGCTCCCCGACGGTTGCCTCGTAGATGTTGCCCAAGGCCATGTTAGCTCTTTCCCGGAGCGTGCGGAGCATGGGGCCATGCATGTGCTCCAAGGTCTGCCGCTGGCGTATCTCATCCTCGCTCCGCCGTGCGATGGCCTCAGCCGCGTCCACCCTTTGACGGAGAAGAAGCACCTCGGCGCGGGAGGAAGCCAACTCCACCTGTGCCATGCCAAGGGCGGCCCTGGCGGCGTCCGCACGCCGCGTCACTTCATCCAGCTTGGCCTTCAGGGCGGCGGTCCTGCCCTCTGCTTCCACCCTGATCAACTCCAGCCTCTCCTCGAACTCGCGCTCGAGGTTCGAGCGGGCCGCCGCCACCCGGCGATCAACCACTTCTGAGGCTCGGGCTTCCCTCGCGACAACATCATCCTCCGCCTGTGCCACCAGGCGCTCCCTCGTCTCCAACCGCTCGAGGTCCAGGGTGCGCTCGGTGGCCTCCAATGTCACTGCCTCCTCACGTCTCTGGAGCTCCGCCCGGTCGACCGAGGCCCCCATCATCGACGCAAGGGCCGCCTCATGCAACTCCGCTTGCTGCTCCAGGGAGCTACTCCAGGCCCGGAGCTCCCACGCCCGCTCCTCTGCAGCCCTGCGCCGCTGGTCAGCCTCCTGGGCCTCCTCGACGGCCCGGGAGCAGGCCTCCCGAGAAGCCGCCAGCAACACCTCGACCTTCTCATTGTTGAGGTCACGCTGGTGGTGCGCAAGGGCAATGGCCACCTTCAGCTTGCGCCTCTCCTCAGCTAGGCGCAGGCCCTCGGCCTCAAGGCGCGCGTCCTCGTCAGCAAGCTCTACACCGAGCTGGCTCACTGCGTCAAACGCCCTCCGGAGAAACCCTTGGTGAAGGGCGCGACGCTCCCGAGCGCGCTCGAGCATGTCTTCCGCGTCATCCTCCACC
>NC_041387.1:535476534-535520547 GCF_002162155.2 Triticum dicoccoides | reverse complement strand
CTCCCCCTCTGGGCAGGGGGCTGGGGGCTGGCGCCCTCGCGATGGCCGGACGCGCCTCGCTAGAAGCCTGGCCCAGAACCGGTTCGTCTTCCAAGGAAGAACGTAAGACCGACCTCAGCCAGTCGCCGTCCACGACCAATCAAAGAGCCCAGGGCAGGCTAGCTATACCCCAGGAGGGCTCGCGAAGGAGGGTCGCGAGGTGCATAGAATCATGATGCATCACAGGATGGCTCACCTCTCCAACCGGCCTCACCACAAGGGAAGTGCTTGAGCTCGGGGCGCTTGGGGACGGTGGAGAGGGCGAGGCCTGGAGGGATGGCTCCTCAGCCGTCTCCATGAACTCGGCAGGAAGGGCCCTGCAAGGCAATGATCAGCTGAAGCAACGGGAAAGTAAGGGACTAAGAAAGGGGAAGGCTTACTCATCAATGGTGAAGTACTTCCTGCGCTTCAATAGGCGGCAAGGGTAATCATCACCCAAGGCCTCCTTTCTCTTTCGGAGAGCCTCGAAGTCCATGCGGAAGCAGCCTAGGAGCTTGGCGCAAGGGTCAGCCTGCGACGAGGAAGAAGCGCCAATATGACCAGCGTCGGGGGCATCGCCCTGGCGCACGCCGCCAGACGCCGCCCCATGAAGGGTGGCCGGGGCCTCAGGAGCCTCTACCACGGAAGCCACGGGCCGCGGCTCAACACCTTCAGCCACCATAGGGCAGGCCCCAGGAGCTGCCGCCTCAGGAGTTCCGCATGGCATCGTCATCCCGACGGCGGCCCCCTCAGCCCCCGGCGGCCCTTGCCTCCCAGCTCCACCACTCGAGGAAGGACCGCCGCGGGCAACCGGAAGGGAAACCACCACAACTGGGTTCTCACGAGGTCCCATGAGGCCTGCGGGGCGCAGCCCCCATTCATCGAAGCTGGGCATCTGGTTCACAAAATCAGCCCTGCTTGAGCAAAGGTCCAGCAGGGCACCCCCTTGCCGGAGGCTGCCAGGGGAAGGGTCCCCAGTCAGGATCATGAGGACCTTCCTCAGCACTTCATGCGCCAGATCTTCCTCCTGGAGCCTCATGCGATCTTCATGGCCCCCGAAGGCCCACATCCGGCGGGAATGGCACTGGAGAGGGGCAATGCAGCATAGGAGGAACTCCTTCACCACCTTGGGTGCCATCACACGAATCACCCTCAAGTTCGCAAAGCGATGCCAGATGAAGACGAGCCGGGGGCTCGTGAGCGTCTCCTGGCCCTAGCCCGAATTGGGGATAGCGGGCAAGGTTGGATCCAAGAGCAGGGGGTTGGGCACTCTGACATCCACGTACAGCCACCGCTCTCAGAACCCATTCGCAGGCGGAAGAAGACTAAAATCAATTCCCGAGGCCGCCGTTTCTGGTGCGGCGAGGAAGCTCACACACCCCGAGCATTGGGAGGGGTCACTGAGGTGCAAAGAAAAGAAGTGGTGCAGCAAGGCAACTTAAGGAGGAATGCCCACCATCGCCTCGCAAACAAAAGCGAAAACGGCAAGGAGAGTAATGGATTCGGGACCCAAATGCATCATGTGGATCTGGTAATGGGAAAGTACGGCGTTGAAGAAATCGAAAAAGGGGGGAACCAGTCCCGCCCATAGGGCGTCGGCGAAGTACCGGACCTCGGTGACTATTCTGTCAATGGAGAAGTGAGACGCGGGCCAGACCGTTGTCCTCCCACACTCGTTGAAGATGGTGGCAAGGGCAGAACTGACCTTGTCCAAGCCTTCCAGGTTGAGTATGATCGACTGATTGACAGCAGGAGCCGTCGATAGCGGCGAGTGGGGCGAGGGCACAGGCTTCTGCCCTTTCCCCTTTTTCGTCGGCGCCATGGCGACAGGAAGGGGGAGGATTCAAGATTGGATTGGAAGCAGAGGCTGGATCTCGAGAGGAGGAAGAGCAGGAGATGCGCGAGCAGCGAGAAGAGGGATGACTGTGTGCAACCGCGGGTCCGCCTAGCTGGGCGCAAAATAAGGAGGCATGGGGAAACAGGAACGCCCACGTCCAATCAACCGCCACGCGGCGCCCAAGGCCGCAGGCTATTGGGGCCCGTAGCGCTTCGCACTTGCCCCTTCGCTTCTCTGCTAAGCCAAGTCCGGACGCGCCTTGGGCCCGGGGGCTACTATCGGCGTTCTGGGAACGGGGGTACCCAGACTTTCCTGTCTGCGGCCTGCAGTGTGGCTCAGGGAGTGGCCCAGTACGGCCCATCTTCACCAACACATGCTCAAGACCCTCGCGAGAGGCCAAGCTTCGCGGAGCGGACGACAGGAGGCTCCCTCGGGCACAGCCTCGTCAGGTGGCTCGCGAGGAGGCGGAGAGATCAAGGCGGGGTACCTCACGAGGTGCCCATGACGTAAGCCATGACGACCGAGGCCAGGCGGGCGCCGGCCTGCGCAGCGTCCTTGTTTCCTCTTTGGTGCAAAGGGGGCAAGCGCAGGCAAGAGTATCAAGCAAAGGCAACCATTTCGGTGCAACAAGACCAACACCAGTAGGACGACAGGATGGAGGTCATCGTGGAGCCCAAGGCGGTGTCACCGTCAGGGTCTTTGGCAGAAGAGGACCGACTTTAGTTAGGATAAGTGTACTGGATGTTCCCCTTCAAAATGGCCAATTGTTGGCGCCCTTCCCGCTCAATATTTGGGAAGAGGCCCAGGGCCTCCCTCTATAAATAGAGCTAGCCACCACAGAGTAGGGATGAAGGATTTTGGGTAGACTAGAGAGAGAGGCGACTAAACTCACCCAAGTAGTTCATCGCACTAGCCAAGAACAGCCCCTCGCGAGGCTGTTCTTCCTTGTACTATTCATCATCAGCCCCTGAGGCAATCCACCACACCACAAACTAGAGTAGGGTATTACACCACAATGGTGGCCTGAACCAGTATAAATCTCGTGTCCCTTGTGTTGTTCTTCGCGTAGTTTTAGATCCTTGCGAGGCAACGAGACGTGGGTAGGCAGGAGGTGTGATCTCTGCGCGCACCCTAGAGTTCGAACCTTGAGGGTCTGCCGGAACCCGAAATCCGACAGCACTCACGCTTATCTTGCGTATTTTAGAGTATCCACTTTCACTTGTCTATGAACTGTATAGGCAACCCAGAGGTCCTTTACCGTGGACGCGGCTATTCGAATAGATGATGTTAACCCTGCAGGGGTGTACTTCTTCACACACGCTCTCGCCACTTACCGCCATGTACACGTCATGTATCTTGGCAACCTTCAAGCGGGAGCCTGGCAAGGGTGTCGGCCACGGCCTACCTAAACACTCAAGTCTCTAGTCCAGGTTTATCGCCAATTTAGGTTCCATCCACAGGGAGTCCGTCCAAGGTTTCCACATACGGCCCCGAACGATGTGTATAGGGTTCCGCGACACCAAACGGGCGCCCGGCATACCCCACCACGTGCCTACCACATCACATCCCACCCCTCGGGTCAGCGCTGCCCATGGCCTCCAGCATACTACAAACACCAGAAACTACTTGCAACTCCTGGATAGAGGACAAGGGTGATTAAGAAGTCGAGAGGGTTAATTAAGGATCCCAATGAGTGGTAGTAGCTGTTCATGGATCACAAACATAGAACTCAGTTCCTGAGGACGACTTCAATGAGACAACCCATCATGTACTCCTACATGGCGTCTCACCGCTACTTTTACCAAATCATCTTCACACACTTAGCTCACACACAGTAGGACATGTTTACACACCTCCGATTCATCCCCGATGAATCAGACCTGACTCAACTCTAAGAAGTAGCAGGCATGACAAACAAGCATGAATGAGTAGGCACATCAGGCCTCAAACAACTCCTACTCATGCTAGTGGGTTTGATCTATTTACTGTGGCAATGACAGGTCATGCAGAGGAAAAGGGGTTCAACTACCGCAGCAAGTAACAGATGAATCGTTGTTGTCCTAATGCAATAAAAGAGAGCAGGAGCGAGAGAGTGGGATTGTATCAGAATGAACAAGGGGGTTTTGCTTGCCTGGCACTTCTGAAGATAGTATAGTTCTTCATCGGTGTCATCGATCACATCATCGAAATCATGTCTATCAAGAGGGGACAAGTTCCGGCAACATGAAAGGAAACACAATCAATGCAATGCACAATATGATGCATGATCATGACATGGCAATATGAGTGTGTTGGCCTAATGCAATTACAACCAGATGGGTTTGAGTTATTTTGAACCCAAGGTTCAAGTTTAAACTCAACCTATGAATTTATAAAGTGTATTATCATGTTTTGATATAAACAGCAGGTTTAAGGTTCTTTAACATGCATGAAACCAGTACAGATGGATAGATTGGATTTTTTTGATCATTTTTCATATATAAATCTTTTCATTCTGAGCTATAGATTAATTTCTATGATTTTTTCAAGTTTGGGTCCTTTTCTGGAATTTCTGGTTATTTCGAAATTAAACTAATTCCAGAAAGGATTAACTACGTCAGCACAGCCTCAGCATGACGTCAACGAGTCAACAGGGCTGGTCCAGATCAAACCTGACCTGCGGGACCCATTGGTCAGTGACTCAGGGCTGGCTTGGGTGGATGACAGGTGGGCCCAGTCAACGCTGACTGGGCTAGAGTCAAAGCTGACATGTGGGGTCCGTAAGATTAGCACTAATCTAAACAGGATATTTAGACTAACCTAATTAAGCTCGAGGACCCACATGTCATTGACACATGGCACTAACTAAGCATGATTAGCACCTAGGCTAAATGGTGCCACGTCAGCTGCCGGCGTTTAACCGCCGGCGACCAAATCCGCAGCGGAGGGAGTCGGGATTTCGCTATGGGGCTCCGTTTTGAGCGCAGTTTGTTGCTACGGCTTGCTGGAGTTGTCGCAAATCTAGTGGTGGTGGCGGCGGCAGCTGGGATGGCCGGAGTTGACGGCGGTGAGAACTTTCGCGGCGGCCGGAGTTCGGGTGTGGATGGGGTCGACGCTACGGGGCACTAGGGGATAAACTGGCAGGTGCTACACGCTCCTGGGGCTTCACCGAGCACGGTGACGTGCTCAGGCGCGGGCTGCGGTGGCCCTGGCCACGGCAGTGAGGAACCACGGCGGCGGTGAGCTTTCGGCTCCGGTGGACAGCGGGGCTAGAGGAGGAGAACGACGGCGAGGAGAGAGGGGTTCGGTAGAGGAACTCACAGCGGGGTCGTAGGTGATCTCAGCGGGCTCGGGGACGGCCTAGTGATGACGAATCGGTCGACGCAGCTGTCGGTGCAGAGGACGAAGATGGCGTCGATGACGGGGCTCTAGGGCGTCCGGCGTCATGTGGCTCGGCGGAGAGGACGGGGACGTCACAGAGGAGCTCGGGGGCGCGTCGGAGAGGCTCGGAGATGGCTGTGGCCATGGTGGAGCTCGTCGGCGGCGACGGCTGCGTTCGGTCGAGCTTGGGGAAGGAACTAGAGGGCAAGGGAGAGAGCAGAGAGTGAGGGAGAGCAGCGAGGGGCCACGTGGCATCTCTGTGGCATCGCTAGAAGGCCCGGGAGGAAGCAGGAGGTGGCCAGGGGCGAGCGCGCGCGACAGCGAGCTGCTCCTACTGGCAGGAGGAAGACGACGTGGCGGGGTGGTGGGCTGGGCTCTCTACGGTGCTGGGCCATAGCTGGGCCGACTTGGTGGCTGCACAGTGTGAAGGAAATATGCCCTAGAGGCAATAATAAAGTTATTATTTATTTCCTCATATCATGATAAATGTTTATTATTCATGCTAGAATTGTATTAACCGGAAACATGATACATGTGTGAATACATAGACAAAACTATAGTCACTAGTATGCCTCTACTTGACTAGCTCATTAATCAAAGATGGTTATGTTTCCTAACCATAGACATGTGTCGTCATTTGATTAGTGGGATCACATCATTAGAAGAATGATGTGATTGACATGACCCATTCTGTTAGCCTAGCACTTGATCGTTTAGTATACTGCTATTGCTTTCTTCATGACTTATACAAAGTTCCTGCAACTATGAGATTGTGCAACTCCCGTTTACCGGAAGAACACTTTGTGTGCTACCAAACATCAAAACGTAACTGGGTGATTATAAAGGTGCTCTACAGGTGTTTCCGAAGGTACATGTTGGGTTGGCATAATTCGAGATTAGGATTTGTCACTCCGATTGTCGGAGAGGTATCTCTGGGCCCTCTCGGTAATACTCATCACCTAAGCCTTGAAAGCATGTAACTAATGAGTTAGTTATGAGATGACGTATTACGGAACGAGTAAAGAGACTTGCCGGTAACGAGATTGAACTAGGTATTGGATACCGACGATCAAATCTCGGGCAAGTAACATACCGATGACAAAGGGAACAAAGTATGTTGTTGTGCGGTTTGACCGATAAAGATCTTCGTAGAATATGTAGGAACCAATATGGGCATCCAGGTCCCGCTATTGGTTATTGACCGATAATGGTTTTAGGTCATGTCTACATAGTTCTCGAACCCATAGGGTCCGCACGCTTAACGTTTCGATGACAGTTTTATTATGAGTTTATAAGTTTTGATGTACCGAAGTTTGTTCGGAGTCCCGGATGTGATCACGGACATGACGAGGAGTCTCGGAATGGTCGAGACATAAAGATTGATATATTGGAAGCCTATGTTTGGACATCGGAATGGTTCCGGGTGAAATCGGCATTTTACCGGAGTACCGGGAGGTTACCGGAACCCCCCGGGGGGTTAATGGGCCTACATGGGCCAAGAGGGAGAAGAGGAAGGAGCAAGGAGGGGGGGGCGCGCCCCTCCCCCTCCTAGTCCGAATAGGACAAGGGAAGGGGGGCGGCGCCCCCCCTTTCCTTCCCCTCCTCCCCTCTTTCCCCCTTCTCTCCTACTCCAACTTGGAAAAGGGGAGTCCTACTCCCGGTGGGAGTAGGACTCCCCCCTTGGCGCGCCCCCTTAGGCCGGCGGCCTCCTCCCCCCTGGCTCCTTTATATACGGGGGCGGGGGGCACCCCATAGACACACAAGTTGATCTACAGATCGTTCTTTAGCCGTGTGCGGTGCCCCCTTCCACCATAGTCCACCTCGGTCATATCGTCGCGAAGCTTAGGCGAAGCCCTGCGCCGGTAGAACATCAAGATCGTCACCACGCCGTCGTGCTGACGGAACTCTCCCTCGACACTCGGCTGGATCGGAGTTCGAGGGACGTCAACGAGCTGAACGTGTGCTGAACTCGGAGGCTCCGTGCGTTCGGTGCTTGGATCGGTCGGATCGTGAAGACGTACGACTACATCAACCGCGTTGTGCTAACGCTTCCGCTTACGGTCTATGAGGGTACGTGGACGAACACTCTCCCCTCTCGTTGCTATATCATCACCATGATCTTGCGTGTGCGTAGGAATTTTTTTGAAATTACTATGTTCCCCAACACAGTGAGGCTAGGTAAGTCCCTTTCTCTCTCTTTTATTCCTCATTTCTATTTCTGTTATTTTGTTTTGATTTAGTTTGGAAACTAAACCGTTTTAAAACTTCCTGTAAATTTTGATGTGAGCTCAGTGAGCTAGTCCAAGGTCACATGCAAACTTACAAAATATTTGAACATTATTTATATAGCAGAAATAAGTTCAACCCAAATATATTATTGATTTAAATCAAAGACCCAAAATAAAATATTTCTGTGACTCCAAAAATATTGGTCTGAATTTTACCTCATGCCAATGTTTTCACAGAATAATAGGAACATTTTCTTGGACTCATTTGATGAGATTTAAATGTTGGTTATTTTTAGAGGTTTTCTGAGGCTTTTGAAAATTCCTCAATTCAAGTTTCATTTGAATTTAAACATGATGCTCACATGGAAGCTAGCATAGGTCAGACCAGAATTAGGGATGTGACATAGCCCCCCCACAGCGCGCAGTTGAGCTCCGTCTCCGAAACTGAAAAACAACTGGGCGAGCCGCTGGGTCCCTGGTGTTATCCGCTCGTTGTGTAATTTTCTCGTTTATTGACTACATTGACAATGGCATGGGACCTAGTTGTCAAACAATTAGGAGGAAGTATTTTTTTGGCTTATAATAACGAGGCACATGCTTGCAAAATGCAATGACCTTGGTGGGTCCCTACTGTCAGCCTCTCCACGTACAGTCATCTCCTGATTCCTCTTGGTTGTTGGCCATGTTGACAACGCCAGATGGTGGCAGGCACAGCAAGCGAACCAAGGCTGAGAACGACGGCAAGGCCTCGGACGGGAACGAACAGCAGCCATGGAAGATGCGGCAGTGTAGTGGAGGTGGAGGGGAGTACGAGGGCAACAACATGCAAGTCAAACATACAAATGGTACAAAAAGCCCAAGGATTAATTGTTCATCAAATTTTTAGACAAAACCCAGATTGAACATGACAGTAACATCTAACCCAACCATTCTTTTTTGCAGTCACAAACAAATGGATCGGTCTGATCCATAAAATCAACATCCTATGCAAAAAAATTTGTTTCTGGATGTCTACAACTTGTTGTAAATAGAAGCCAAGCATGTTTAGAAGCCCATTTGTCCACCTGAAACTTCATTTTTTGCTGTTCAACATGTTCGTCTGTGAGGAATCTCTTGCTGTAAAAATTAAGCCTCATGGAAATAGTAACCTCGCATTCAACAGGAAGAATGTGACAAAGCTTCTGTTTGCCTGGTTGGATGCATATCGTCCCATCGTTATCGTCCTCAAACGAATGTCATGAGAACTGAGAAAATACTTGTGCTTATTACGCCACCGATTGGTTATATGTTTTTCTCCATGTGGTTCTACCTAAGTAGGCATGAAGATTGAAAATAGTTAAGGTCTGAAAAAAGAGTATGTCGAAAGAACGACAGCTGAACAGTTAATTCTAGTACAATATATACGGGCTTTCAATGTGCATGAAATCATCACCTCTATGTATAAATTCTTCAAAGATCGAAAGCATCACAGCAAGCCAATAATTATGTCCAGATCAAAACTATACATTCTGATATATATGATCTTGACAGAATCCAGCAGCATTGATAGGCTATCAATGGATGAACTCTTCATTGAGCATATAACATACTATTAGTACCCAAAGTGTACTCCAAGATGATATAAAACTTATGCACACAAATAAAAAATGCAGCATATGATTACAAATGTGTAGATGATAATATACGGTACCTGAAAAAGTGAGGAGCCAAACACCAACTCCTTGTGATTATTAAATGGGTCACGAATTACACCCGAGGTCTCTAGTTTGGGCATAGAGACGACGGTTATTTCTGAAGGTGTATAACAATTATGAAGGAGCAACCTTTCAAGTGAAGGGGCATCTTCTATGATGAGCTGCTGTCCTTTAAAACAAATTCCAATGCTTTTAAGGTGAGGCGAATTTATTTGGAGACAACTGATACCGATTTCTATTCCCAAAACAAACAACAAGCGCTCTAGGGCAGGGCAACTGGAGTGGATGATGCTGTGCAGTGAGGCCTCCGACAGATAAACCACCACAAGCGAAAGTTTTTATAGTAGCGGGAGTTGAAGCATTTGTACCAGATCGTCTGGTAGATGGCACCGGGCGAAGGTGGCGGTGTGGAGAGAGGAGGAAAACCGCGAGATGGACAATGGTGGTGTGGGCACGAATTCTTGGTGTTTTCGTGGTATGAAACTTTTGTGGTAATGGTACTACTCAAACTGCTGGAGTTTTCTGAATTCAGGGGATGTCAGCCAAGCGTCCACCTTGCCGGGTATGGACAGCAGGTAGCGTGTCGGGATGCAGAGGCATTGAACGGGGCCCTGCTGGTGAGAAGAGACGATGGCTCTGAGGAGATCAAATTCAGGAAGGACGAATATCTGACGACAGTCGAGATTGAGGTGCGCGGTGCGTCATAGAGGGCGCCACCGAGTTGAGAGGACTTGTGTGCAGCAGCAATCCTTGGTGGGGAGAAGCGAGATGATCTCCTCAAGGATTGTAGATTCTTATTGAAATAGAGAAATGAATTCAAATTTAGTTCGAATTGCAGCGGTAGTATAGACATTTGGAATGCACTACAATGTTGGTATGAGTAGGTTACATGCATTATACAGCAAGCGAAAAAATTTAATAGGACATGACATGGATTCATACTCCCTCCTTCCATCTATATAGAGCGTAATGAGATTTTTAAGACCGTCTTTGACTATTGACAAGATTAATAGTACATGAAATGCACAATGTGAAAATTATATCATTGAAAGAACCTTTCACAGACAAATTTAACGGTGTGCTTTGTGTAAGTTGCATGTAATATATTATTGCTCTAATATTTGGTCAAAGTTAGCTTCGAAAAACGCATTAGGCCCTATATAGATGGAAGGAGGGAGTAGCTTTGAATAGCATTTGTATAGTAAAACGGGGCAAGACTCTCTCTTTGTGTGGTGTGAATAGTTTTATTTTTTTCGTTTTATTTTTGGTTGAGGGAAGTGCGAATTGATTTGGTACGTACAAGTACAATATTACTACACGTTAGGCTTGTCCCTAAAATTCAACCCGCGTCTTGTTATATCCCGAAAATTCAGATATCGTGCTCCCAAAACTGGCGCCTTCACAACCCGCGCCTTGCTATCTCGAAATTACAACGCGCGCGAAAACTCCCTCCAGCTGCCAAATCCTGACACGTGAAATCCCACTTCTAACCTTGAGCCGAAAGGGCCGCTAGTTCAAATCGGTGGGGGGTACTTTTGTAACACACCCTACAATTTGGACAAGCGCATCCCTAAGTCATGCTTCACCCCCTCCCATCGCCCCCTTTTCGCCATTCGAAATCCCAGGCTGCCATAACCTCTCCGCTCCAGCCGCAAAACCCCACCCTCCTTCGTCCACCACCTCACCACTGCCCAGCCGGAGCCTCTTCCCCGACGACATCGTCCACCGCAACAGCTCGACGTCCCTCGTCCACCTCCCTGGATGAGGATCCGTCGTCCATCTCGTTGTCCCGCCGGTTCAGCCACCCCATCCTCCACCTCTAAGGAGCTGCTCCAACGATCGCCTCATCTATCGTAGCTACTCCATCCCCACAGCGCCACCTTAACCTGCTCCACCGGAACCGCAGCATCCTCACCGACTCCTCGGACGAAGCCGAGGCCTACTCGGCGCCACCAAAGAGGTTGTACACTCATCACATCACACCTTCTCCTTAAGTCGACCTCCCGGCACCGATGGTGCTCCATCCCGCACCCCCATGGAGCGGCTACCTTCAAGCCGGCACCGCGGGCGACATCTCCATGGCGGCTCTCCCCCAGTGCGAGGCCCCTTCGGCGGCGGCGTCCATACCAGCCGGATCTGCTGCTGCTGCTCCGGCTCTCGCTCGCTTGCTCGCGCTATTGCTGCTGCTCCAGCTCCCGCTTGATCGCTTGCTTGCCCAGCTACTGCTGCTACTCTCCCCCTCACTCGTGCTATTGCTCTGCTCCGATTTAGCCACACTTCAGTCGACTGAATCGACTTTTGGGTCAGTCGATTTTTAGGGGTTGGGGGGGCTCGCCGGAGTTAAGGAAGAACCACCCGCAGCGGGGACGGGGGCTCGCCGGAGAGGTACCCCACTATCTATCTTAGGGTTCAGGGTGGGGGCGGGGGGCCTAGAGGGCTGACCGGGGCAGTGGTGGGGAGTTGTTTCAGGGCGGCGAGGCGGCGCTGGGGCCGGCAGTTCGGTCGGTGGTGGCTGGCGGCTCAGGGGGGTGCAGGTTGAAGATGAACTGCAGGCCCTCCCTAAACTACATGTCAAGTGCCTCTCTGCTACCATTGCGTTCAGTTTCGAAAGTAGCATTCAGATTCCACAGTAAATTTCAGTTTCGATAGTTAAGTTCAGAGTCAACAGTTTTTACCTCATCTGTTGTAGTCAAGTGTTTTTTGGTGATGTAAATTTTACATCTATTTTACATCATCTATTGGATATGCTATTAGAATCCCACTTGATATTGACGATGTCTGTCTTGTGTTGCTTCAGCCTTGACGTCTTACGGCTCATCGGAGATGCTCCAACGACAGAACGATCCATCACAACAGAGCAGTGCCCTGGACGCCGTCTACAGATTCCTCAGATCTTCCTCCACACCTCCGACAGCCACCTCTGCCTCAACTGCTTCAGCGACCAACCCAATGATGCTGAGGTCGGCATAGCTATGGCAAAGAGGTTGTACACTTGTTGCATCACTTATTACTATACATTCATGTCGATCCATTAGGGCTATTTTGGTTCAACGGAAAAACATAGCAATAGGGAATTTTCCAATGGCACTCTACTATTCAATTATTCATGCATTTTGTTGAAAGGAATGAAGCAAAACATCCACCTGGACCTACTTTTCAAAATCTTATGCATGAAAACAAGACCAAGTGCATTAGTGCCAGAATAACATTCTAACTGTACACACTTTCATATGGTTTCACTTTATTTTGGCCATGTTTCTTTGCATTCCTCTCCTCTTCCAATTCCTGTAAACCAAACACCCAAGTTGACAGAAATCCTATGTTTACAAATGCTCTGTTTACCATGTGCATTCCTATCCTATTCCGGTGTTTTTCCTATCCCTGCGTTTTAAGAATCATGCAAGCCAAATGAGCCCTTATAGAATTACTTCAGTTACAGGTACGTGTCGAAGGGAACTTCGTGTGGTTTGTCCTGCTCCTGCCGCGACATCGTCCACCTCACCTGAGCTGCTCCATCGACAGAAGCATCCACCAAACCAGACATCACGACTCCTGACCATCTTTCGCCCCCTCAGATCTCCTTCCCTGCCGTCGGCACCCACCGCAACGGCATCACCATCATCGACTCAGCAGATGAACCTGAGGAGTACACGGGTCCACAAGAGAGGTTGCACTCTTTTGTTTCTACTTATGTTATGCATTGCTTAAACTTACCTGCTACTTTATCGTCCTGTTCAGCTCTTGGACTCCCAAGTCAGGTCCAAATTAATGTTCAAACTTGAGTTCTAAATTAGTTGTGGGGCACATATCGAGACAACAATGAATAGTATGTCTGTCTAATATCTGGTTCACCTAGGGTATGCCTATGTTGTTCATCTTGGGTGGGAAACAAATAGTAAAGCAATCATCATCTGTCTTTTTATTAATTTAAAGCAATCATCAGCCTGCTATCATTATTTTTGGATCCATCCACTGGTTGTTACCATCACTCTAAATTTCTGCATGCTCTCCTTACATAATCTCACCATATTTTTTTCGTATGCATGTCAGATATTGTACACAGTCATGCTGAACATGTAGAGAAAAAGAGAAGAGTTTTGCGCGACAATACAATGTCATGCAGACATTGCTCCATGGTGGGTTCAATGGCAAACCCTCCCCACCCCTCTCCAGATTGTAATCCAGAGGAAGATATCTGTTCTGAGGCGGATTCAGATGCCGCTGACCACTCCTATTTACCCCCAAGGTGTTTGCTCTACCTTGGCATGATGATGTTAGTCATATCATGCATATGTTGCCTTGCAGTGCCTACTTTTGACATCATATATGTCATCTGCTTAGTTTAGACATGTTCTGTAATGCCACATGTTTAGTTTCTATATCATATATGGGAATTATGCAGTCTCATGTCTTTTAGCCAGCCATAATATATGTGAAATGTGCAATGCCATCCTGTTTAACCAGGCATCATATATTTGAATGCTATCTTGCCCATCCTTTTCTTCATTACATTTCCATTTGTCGACAATGTTTGTACATTAAACTACTCTTCCTGTGAATCAGCCATTTGGGTGGGAGATGGAAAATCTGGAGTGAAAACAAGGCCTTCAGAGCAGACAGTGCTACTTGTCGAAGCAGATCTCTTGTTGGGTCCTGATAGCTCCTCAGAGATGGATTCAGAGACAGATGACCAGTCCTATTCCCCCACTGAGGTGTATGCTCTAACTTGGCACGGTTATACTACTCATATCATGCATATGGTGTCTTGCATTGCATAGTTTAGACATCATATACACAATATTCAACACCATGTTCTTAGTTCAGACATCATATCGAATGCCCTCTGTTTAGCATATAAATCACATATGTGAATTAGATGATGTGATCCTGATTACTTAGATAACATGTAGGTGAATTATGTCATGCGATCCTGTTTAGTTATTCATCATATCTTTGAATTATGTTATGCTATGCTATCCATTTTAGATAGACATCATATATGTGAAATTATGTCAGGCTATCCGTTTTAGTTAAACAATATACATGTCAACTATTTCATGCCCTCTTTTTTCCACACTATCTATTGCATCTGTCTCTCATACAATATCTGTACATTCAACTATGTTTCCTGTTTATCAGCCATTTGAATTGGAGCGGGTGATGCCAGTATCTAGCGGACTAAAAACACGGTCTTCAAATAAAACAGTGCTACCTCTTGGTGGAGATAGCACCCCGGTTGTACATGCACAAGAACCAGCTCTACCACACATAACCCAAACTCTCGCAGATTGTACCCCTACTACGATGGACAGAGAACCAGCTTCACCCAATCTAGCCCCAACCCCAGCCGATAGTAACCCAGTTCCTGTTGACACAACACCATCTCCACCATAGAGCTCCCAAACAAGAGCAGTTAGTAAGGCAGCTCCAGTGCCCAAAGGGTCAGTACTATCACGGCGAACCCCAACTCCACCAGTTAGTACGCCTATTCCTATGGAGGAAGCACAACCAGCTAGTCGTAGTTTAGCATCTATCGCATTTGATGTTGTTAAATCGTATGTGCGTATCTTCCCATCTTGGAAATATTATACTGAAGATGAAGGAAAATGCCAGTTGCAGGTGTTTGTCCAGGAGTTATGTGTAAGTAATGTTATTCATGGCAATTACTTTGCTTCGTCCCATACATCCTACCTCCATGATGGTTATAATACAGCAAATTTTCCCATTTTCTCTATAGAGAAGGACCGATTTGGAAACTCAGGATGAGGTAACCTATGCTAATACCTTTGCTATCTTCAAGAATGCTTGGTGGCAGTATCTGAATTACCTGAAGAAAACATACTTCACCGGCAAAGAAACTCATCAAATTCCCTTACGTTCTCCTGAGACACATTGAAAGCACAAGTGCTCCCTAGGTGGTTTTGGTAATTAATGTCAACATATCTCTTGTTGGACTAACACTTTTATCTAGTATGTTTCAGATAAGTTCAACAATGGAGTGGCATGGACTAAAGGATGTGGGAACTCCTTCAAGATGCTAAGGACAAAGGATTGGCTCAAGCTTCAAGCTCAAGACTCTTCATTTTACATTTTAGTGATCCAAGATCACATTGAGTTTATAGGAAAAGCCAATACTATCAAGAAGGGATGAGGTGTTGCTTAATGAGCCTCTTGCTTCATGTGCTTAGTGATATGCTCCAAAACCCTCAGCTACTTTCCCACTTCCACAAATGACCTAAACCCAAAGCCAAAATCGGTCTCACCGATTCTTTCTATCCGGCGCCATCGATTTCAGATGTCATAGCCACTGCCACAAACCCTAAGCAAATCGGTCTCACCGATAGGGATCTCGGTCTCACCGAGATGGGATTGTAATCTCTCTGTGTATGTCCATTACCAAAATCGGTCTCACCGAGTTTGAGCAATCGGTACTACCAAGATTACAATGCAAACTATCTGTTAACTCATTACCAAAATCGGTCCTACCGAGTTTGTGTAATCGGTCAAACCGAGTTTGCCTGACCAACTCTCTGGAAAGCTTATTACCAAAATCGGTCTCACCGAGTTTGTGTAATCGGTCTTACCGAGATTACGTTATGCCCTAACCATAACCATATCGGTCTCACCGAGTTGCGTTTCGGTCCCACCGAAAAACCTAACGGTCACATTACCTGCTAAATCGGTCTGACCGAGTTTAACGATTCGGTCCCACCGAGTTTGGTAGATTGGGTGTAACGGCTAGATTTTGCGTGGAGGCTATATATACCCCTCCACCTCCTCTTCATTCGTAGAGAGAGCCATCAGACTGAACCTACACTTCCAGCATACATTTTCTGAGAGAGAACTACCTACTCATGTGTTGAGGCCAAGATATTCCATTCCTACCATATGAATCTTGATCTCTAGCCTTCCCCAAGTTGCTTTCCACTCAAATCTTCTTTCCACCAGATCCAAAACCTATGAGAGAGAGTTGAGTGTTGGGGAGACTATCATTTGAAGCACAAGAGCAAGGAGTTCATCATCAACGCACCATTTGTTACTTCTTGGAGAGTGGTGTCTCCTAGATTGGCTAGGTGTCACTTGGGAGCCTCCGACAAGATTGTGGAGTTGAACCAAGGAGTTTGTAAGGCAAGGAGATTGCCTACTTCGTGAAGATCTACCGCTAGTGAGGCAAGTCCTTCGTGGGCGACGACCATGGTGGGATAGACAAGGTTGCTTCTTCGTGGACCCTTCGTGGGTGGAGCCCTCCGTGGACTCGCGCAACCGTTACCCTTCGTGGGTTGAAGTCTCCATGAGGGAGTCCTGGACTAGGGGGTGTCCGGACAGCCGGACTATCATCGTCCGCCGGACTCCAAGACTACGAAGATACAAGATTGAAGACTCCGTCCCGTGTCCGGATGGGACTTTCCTTGGCGTGGAAGGCAAGCTTGGCAATACGGATATGTAGATCTCCTACCATTGTAACCGACTCTGTGTAACCCTAGCCTCCTCCGGTGTCTATATAAACCGGAGGGATTTAGTCCGTAGGACAACATACATTACAACAATCATACCATAGGCTAGCTTTAGGGTTTAGCCTCCTTGATCTCGTGGTAGATCCACTCTTGTACTACCCATATCATCAATATTAATCAAGCAGGACGTAGGGTTTTACCTCCATCGAGAGGGCCCGAACCTGGGTAAAACATCGTGTCCCTCGTCTCCTGTTACCATCCGCCTAGACGCACAGTTCGGGACCCCCTACCCGAGATTCGCCGGTTTTGACACCGACATTGGTGCTTTCATTGAGAGTTCCTCTGTGCCGTCACCGATAGGCTTGATGGCATCTACAACCAACGACGCTGTCCTGGGTGAGACTTTTCTCCCCGGACAGATCTTCGTATTCGGCGGCTTCGCACTGCGGGCTAATTCGTTTGGCCAACTGGAGCAGATCGAAAGCTACGCCCCTGGCCGTCAGGTCAGATTCGGAAGCCTAAACTTCACGGCCGATGTCCACGGAGACTTGATCTTCAACGGACTCGAGCCAGAGCCAAGCGCGCCGCACTGTGACGATGGGCATGATCTAGCTCTGCCGCTGAACAGTGCCTTGGTGGCCGCACACGAATCCGCTTTGGCCATCAGTCCGGAGCCGATCGCCCAGATCGAGGATCGGTGGATAGACGCCGCCTTGGGGGCTTCAACTTCCACGGTGATGGAGCCGAACATTAATCTTGTCCCCCGCGAAACTTGTGATTCCGAGGTGCCGGACTCCTTGCCGGACTCCAAACCTCCCGTGCCCCTACCAATCGAGTCGGATTGGGCGCCGGTTATGGAATTCACCGTCACAGACATCTTCCAATACTCGCCTTTTGGCGACATCCTGAATTCGCTAAAGCATCTCTCGTTATCAGGAGAGCCCTGGCCGGACTATGGCCGGGATGGTTGGGATACGGACGACGAAGAAATTCAGAGCCCACCCACCACCCACTTTGTAGCCACTGTCGACGATCTAACCGACATGCTAGACTACGACTCTGAAGACATCGACGCTATGGACGACGATGCCGGAGACGAACAGGAGCCAGCGCCTACAGGGCACTGGAAGACCACCTCGTCATATGACATATACATGGTGGACACCCCAAAAGACGGGGACGGCGAAGAAATAGCGGAGGCGGACTCTTTAAAGAAGCAGCCCAAACGCCGGCTTCAGCGACGCCGCTCTAAATCCCGCCACAGCAAGAATGGAGATTCCGGCACAAAAGATAATAATACCCCAGAGAGTGCCAAAGACAATCCCCTCCAGCAAGACTCAGCGTAGGAGGATGCAGAAGCAAGCCCTCACGAGAGGGCGGCAGACGAAGAGGTTGAGGATCATAACTATATGCCTCCCTCCGAAGACGAAGCAAGCCTCAACGATGACGAATTCGTCGTACCTGAGGATCCCGTCAAACAAGAGCATTTTAAACGCAGGCTTATCGCCACGGCAAACAGCCTAAAGAAAAAGCAGCAACAGCTTCAAGCTGATCAGGACCTGCTGGCCGATCGATGGACCGAGGTCCTCGCGACCGAAGAGTATAAACTCGAACGCCCCTCCAAAAGCTACCCAAGACGCAAGCTGCTCCCCCGATTAGAGGAGGAAGCATACATACCTCCATCACCAGCGCACGATATGGCTGACCGACCACCCCATGGTCGTGACAGAGAGGCATCCAGGCCCCCAGCCAAGACCGTACCCCGGCATCGCTCCAAAAGTACGAAGCCAAGAGGGAATGCGCCGGACTTGCGAGACATATTGAAGGACAAAGCAAGGCAATCCAGATCCATCTACGGATCACGTGGGCGCCCCACGACCCATGACGAATACCGTCGCGCCGGATACAATAACCCCGGCTGGGCCGAACACAGCAGACAGCGCTCTCTCGAGCTGCGTCGCGATATTGCTCAATACATAGGCGCCGCACACCCGCTATGCTTCACTGACGAAGTAATGGATCATCAAATCCCCGAAGGGTTTAAACCCGTAAACATCGAATCCTACCATGGCACAACAGACCCCGCGGTTTGGATCGAAGATTATCTTCTCCACATCCATATGGCCCGCGGCGACGATCTCCACGCCATCAGGTATCTCCCACTCAAGCTTAAAGGACCAGCTCGGCATTGGCTAAATAGCTTGCCCGCAGAGTCAATTGGGTGCTGGGAAGACCTGGAAGCCGCATTCCTCGACAACTTCTAGGGCACGTATGTGCGACCACCAGACGCCGATGACCTAAGCCACATTATTCAGCAGCCAGACGAATCGGCCAGACAATTCTGGACACGGTTCTTGACAAAGAAAAACCAAATCGTCGACTGTCCGGATGCAGAGGCCCTTGCAGCCTTCAAACATAACATCCGGGACGAATGGCTAGCCCGGCACCTGGGGCAGGAAAAGCCGAAATCCATGGCAGCCCTCACATCATTAATGACCCGCTTTTGCGCGGGAGAGGACAGCTGGCTAGCTCGCAGCAACAATCTCCGTAAAAATTCTAGCAGTCCGGATACTAAGGACAACAACGGCAGGTCACGTCGAAACAAAAACAAACGCCGCATTAACGGCGACGATAAGGAGGATACGGCAGTCAATGCCGGATTACGAGGCTCTAAACCCGGTCAGCGGAAGAAGCCATTCAAAAGAACCACTCCGGGCCCGTCCAATTTGGACCGAATACTCGACCGCTTATGCCAGATACATGGCACCCCTAAAAAACCAGCTAATCACACTAATAGAGATTGCTGGGTGTTCAAGCAGGCAGGCAAGTTAATTGCCGAAAACAATGACAAGGGGCTAAACAGCGACGACGAGGAAGAGACTCGACCGCCGAACAATAGAGGAAAGAAGGGTTTTCCCCGACAAGTGCGGACGGTGAACATGATTTACGCGACCCATATACCCAAGAGGGAGAGGAAACGCGCACTAAGGGACGTCTATGCGATGGAGCCAGTCGCCCCGAAGTTCAATCCATGGTCCTCTTGTCCGATCACTTTCGATCGAAGAGACCATCCGACCAGCATACGCCATGGCGGATTCGCCGCATTGGTTTTAGACCCAATCATCGATGGATTTCACCTCACGAGAGTCCTGATGGACGGCGGTAGTAGCCTGAACCTGCTTTATCAGGATACAGTGCGCAAAATGGGCATAGACCCCTCAAGGATTAAACCTACAAAGACAACCTTTAAAGGTGTCATAACAGGAGTGGAAGCCAACTGTACAGGCTCAGTCACACTGGAAGTGGTCTTCGGATCCCCAGATAATTTCCGGAGCGAGGAGTTAATCTTTGACATAGTCCCGTTTCGCAGTGGCTATCACGCTCTGCTCGGACGAACCGCGTTTGCAAAATTCAACGCGGTGCCGCATTATGCATACCTCAAGCTCAAGATGCCAGGCCCTCGTGGAGTCATCACGGTCAACGGGAATACGGAACGCTCCCTCCGAACGGAGGAACATACAGCGGCTCTCGCGGCAGAAGTACAGAGCAGCCTCTTAAGGCAATTCTCAAGTCCGGCCATTAAACGGCCGGATACAGCAAAACACGCCCGAAGCAATACCAACCAAGACCACCTGGCGCGATCAGAGCACGCATAGCAATGCGGCCCCAACCCTCGCCCGCGCATGATCGCAAGAATAACACTCCGCGTACATCATTACGCTTTGGAGATACCATGGGCACAGGGGAAGGGGCACGATCGCAATGGACCCAGAGTGCGGTTCGACCACACCAGGGGCTCGCAAGTGTGCCCCCCTTTTTTTATTTTTTATTTTCCTTCTTTATGTACACAGGACCCCGTTAACCAGAAGCCCTGTCCGGCGGCGAACCTGCCGAACTCATGATGCAACAGTCAGGGACTAAAGAAGGCTGCGACGAACACTGAGGTGGTCTCAATTACGAGCATTATATTCGATTATATACACCAAGTCCGCAGCTCACCCCTGGAGGGGGACATGTTTACTTAGTCCAAATCCCTTGCTGACCGCACTATTTGTATCAGTCCGCATTCATAGTAGACTTTCTTTCATAAATAATGCAGCACCTTTTTTACTGCAATTACATTATCTTTTACATATATATGCTCATTACATGACATCTTGCACCCGTATATTTTGGTACGGCCTAATACGCCAGGGGCTTATGTTCCCCACACTATGGTGTGATAAGTCCGAACACTTTCATAAGTGCGGCACCCCGAACTTATAGCATTATATGAATCGGCTCCGAATCATGTCATGGGTCAATAGTTGGGTTTGCCCGGCTCCCACGTTTTGGTGCCTTACGTTCCGTTCTGTCGGCTAAGGTGGCACTGGGAGAACCACTGCGATTGCGCCCCGGTTGAGCCGGGCGAGCGCCTCAGTGGAGAAAGCTAAAACTGACTGGCATGATAAGGCGAGAGACTGGTCGCTGTTCGAGAGGTCTTTTCGGGTCCTTAAAGACTCACGCCGCTTCAAGCGAAGTTTCGGACCATGTCCGACGAAGGCATGGATAGCGCCCCGGATTCGGTCTTCCGAATACCAGGGGCTTCGCCGAAATTTAAAACTATAGAATTCTATGGCTAAGTGAGAGTGTTCAAGCATTATAAGTCCGGTTGCCTTGTTCGTCGTGTTGAGCGCCTCCCTAGATGGACCCAAAAATGGGAACAAGAGTGCTCAAGTTTATCCCGAACACCCCAGCACTCGTGGCTTGGGGGCTGAAGCCAACGACTTGCCATCTCTCAGATTTTATAAACGGCCGCACAGAAGGTAATATTTTAAATTAGACAAGCGTTGCTTAATGCGCACATGAACAATGTTTCAGCGCACAGGATAATACATAACGAGTTTACTCAAAGATTACATTTCTGGGGCACTCATCCGCAATATCGCGGGCTCCCTTCAGGACAGTTTTATAATACATTTCAGGCGTGCGATACTCCTTGCCCGGTGGCGGTGGGTCCGTGAGAAGCTTCTCCGCATCCAACTTGCCCCAGTGCACCTTTGTGCGGGCAAGGGCCCGACGAGCACCTTCAATACAGGCGGAGCGCTTGACGACCTCCACCCAGGGGCAGGCATCCACCAGCCGCCGCACGAGGCCAAAGTAGCTCCCAGGCATGGCCTGTCCAGGCCACAGCCGGACTATAAGGCCCTTCATGGCCTCCTCAGCTACCTTGTGGAGTTTGACCAGCTGCTTCAGCTGGTCGCTTGGGGGCACCGGGTGTCCGGCCTCAGCGTACTGAGACCAGAAGACTTTCTCCGTCGAGCTCCCCTCCTCGCCACGATAGAATGCGACGGCATCGGACGCACTACGCGGCAGATCTGCAAACGCCCCTGGAGAGCTCCGAATGCGGGTAAGTGTCAGGTAGTTTACATTAACATGCCTGCTTTGCATGAAAAATGCCTTACCCGCTGCTATCTTCTTTATATCTTCAACCTCCTGAAGGGCCTTATGGGCCTCGGCCTTGGCGGACTTGGCACTTTCGAGAGGCGAGGCAAGCTCGGACTCTCGAGTCTTGGAGTCACGCTCCAAACTCTCATGCTTCTCCATGAGAGCCTGGAGCTCTTGCCGAACTTCCGCCACCCGTGCCTCCTGCTTTTCTCGCTCTGCCCGTTCCGCGGCCGCACTGCGTTCGGCCACGGACACAGCCTCCTTCAGGGCTGCCACCTCGTTAGTGGCCCCTGCAATACCCATATTATCCTTGTTAACTTTATTGCAACCAAAACCCTTTTTCTGTAAGGTAACTATTCAAAGTGGTGTTACTCACCTTCTTTGTCCTCGAGCTGCTTCTTGGCATGGCCGAGCTCTTGCTCGGACCGCTCGAGATCCTTCTTCAACACATCGACCTCCGCCGATAGTGCGGCAGAGGTCAGCAGCGCAGCCTGCAAACCCATATTGACATATTTTAAGCAACCCTGCGTATATCTTGTTAGATCCTCAGTCCGGCTTTTCTTTCCGAACACCGAACTGAGCATCAGGGGCTACTGTCTATGCGGTATTACATTACATAATTTTAACTTCTTACCTCAAAGCCTGTTAAAAGGCTGCTGCAGGCTTCGGTCAGCCCGCTCTTGGCAAGCTGAACCTTTTGAATCACCGCACTCATGATAGTGCGGTGTTCTTCCTCGATGGAAGCGCCTTTAAGCGCCTCCAACAAGTTATCCGGCGCCTCCGATTGGACGGAGGTCGCCAGTGTCACGGTCTTGCCCTTCTTTCGAAGGGGCCGCCCGCCAGACTCTGGAACCATTGCGGGTTCCGATGTAGAGTCTGGCACAAAGTCCGGGAGGCAGCCTGATGGCGCCTCCGGAGCCTCCTCCTGATGGGTCCCTCTCTGGGATCCCACCTCGGCGTCCTCGCCGGTGCGGGGGGTAGTGGCAGTCAGAAGTGAATCCACATTCGACGGGGCCAATGACCCGCTTGATGAAGCGGGGAGATCATCATCAGCCGGGCTACGGACAGAATGCGGCGTTAGAAGGACACTACGCGACACGAAAGAAATTGCATATCAAGGATCCGGATACTTACGATCTTGCCGGACGCCTGGCCCGGAGGCCACTCATCCTCGCCAACGGTGGTGTTGGTGAAACTGTCCGGGGGGATAGTCCTCCCCCTCTTGGACCCTTCGGCCTCCCCTATTGGGGAAGCCTTCCTCTTCTTCTCTCCCTCCTCCGGGAGAGAGTCTTCCTCCTCCTCCTCGTCTTTGGGGGAGGAGTCCGCCTCGTCGTCGGACACCTGATTGCGGGAACTCTTTCGAGTCCCCGCGGCCACCTTCCTGACCTTCTTCTCCGGCACCACATGCGGTGCCGGAACCAGCAGCCCTGCTAAACGGGCGTCCACTTGGTCTTCTGGCATGGGAGCCGGGCTAATAAGCTGCTCGGCCTTCTCCATCCATTCTTGTCAAAGGAAAAGAAAGAATGAAACCCTCTTAGAATCAATTCGATTATCACAAGTGTCCCGTAATGGGGTTGAATCACTTACCTCGTCAGCCGAATGCTGCGAGCGAAATCCGCGATCTTCCGTCGCGGATACGGGGGCTTCGGCGCCCTTAAACAGCACCCTCCAGGCGCCTTCGTATGTCGTATCGAAGAGCCCGCTCAGCGCCTGGTGCTGTTCCGGATTGAACTCCCATAGATTGAATGCCCGTTCTTGGCATGGGAGAATCCGGCGGATGAGCATGACTTGGACCACGTCGACGAGCCTGAGTTTATTGCTCACCAGCTTCTGGATGCAGGCTCGGAGTCCTGTCACCTCCTTCGGATTGCCCCACAGCAAGCCCTTCTCTTTCCAGGAGGTGAGCTGCGTGGGGACGCCAGATCTAAACTCGGGGGCCGCCGCCCATGTGGGCTTGCGCGGCTCGGTGATATAGAACCACCCCGATTGCCACCCCTTGACGGAGTCCACGAAGGCCCCTTCGAGCCAAAGAACGTTGGGCAACTTACCCAACATGGCGCCTCCGCATTCCGCTTGCGTGCCCTTCACAACCTTCGGCTTGACATTGAAGGTCTTGAGCCACAGGCCGAAGTGGGGCCGGATGCAGAGGAAGGCCTCGCACACGACGATAAACGCTGAGATGTTGAGGATGAAGTTCGGTGCCAGATCGTGGAAATCCAGGCCGTAGTAGAACATGAGCCCCCGGACGAATGGATGGAGTGGAAAGCCCAGTCCGCGGAGGAAGTGGGGAAGGAAGACGACCCTCTCATGAGGCCCAGGGGTAGGGATGAGCTGCCCCTCGTCGGGCAGCCGATGCGCGATATCGCCGGAGAGGTATCCGGCGCTGCGCGGCTTGGTGATGTGCTCCTCCTTAACGGTGGAGGCCAACCATTTGCCTCCCGCTCCGGACATATTCAGAGAAGGTCGAGGCGAGATGCGCGAGCTTGGGCGTTGGAGCTTGAGTGCGCGGAGATGGATAAGCAAAGGAGGAAGAAGGCGTAGGTGAGAAGGTAAATCCTTATCCCTTATATATAGGCGGACGAAACTGTGCGTCCCCCACCGGCCTGGTAAAACTCGCTTATCTCCCAAGTGCCACCATCAATGGCGCGGTTGGGTTACCCACGTCCGTATTGATGAGAATCCCGGAATAAGGGGAACACGATCTCTGCTTCGACAAGACATGCCAAGGAAACCGCTTCGCTAAACGTGCTGAGGTGGTATAGTAAAAACCGATTCAAGTAAAAGCCTGGTAGCAGTGTGATGTCACGCCGCATAATATGTCAGCAGATTGGACTGGTGTACATTTTATTCTCTCTATGGTGGAATGTGGAATTTATTTTGCAGAGCTGGACACTATCCTGGTGTTCATGATCTTCTCTGGATTATTCAAGGGAGGAACCCGCCTTGCAATGCCGAACATTATGCGCGCCGGACTTATCATCATTGAAGCCTGGTTCAGGGGCTACTGAGGGAGTCCTGGACTAGGGGGTGTCCGGACAGCCGGACTATCATCGTCCGCCGGACTCCAAGACTACGAAGATACAAGATTGAAGACTCCGTCCCGTGTCCGGATGGGACTTTCCTTGGCGCGGAAGGCAAGCTTGGCAATACGGATATGTAGATCTCCTACCATTGTAACCGACTCTGTGTAACCCTAGCCTCCTCCGATGTCTATATAAACCGGAGGGCTTTAGTCCGTAGGACAACATACATTACAACAATCATACCATAGGCTAGCTTTAGGGTTTAGCCTCCTTGATCTCGTGGTAGATCCACTCTTGTACTACCCATATCATCAATATTAATCAAGCAGGACGTAGGGTTTTACCTCCATCGAGAGGGCCCGAACCTGGGTAAAACATCATGTCCCTCGTCTCCTGTTACCATCCGCCTAGACGCACAGTTCGGGACCCCCTACCCGAGATCCGCCGGTTTTGACACCGGCACTCCATCAACGTGGATGTACGATAGCACCACCTATCGGAACCACGCCAAAAACATCCGTGTCTCCAATTGCGTTTGAATCCTCCAAACCCTTCCCTTTACTTTCTTGCAAATTGCATGCTTTACTTTCCGCTGCTCATAAACTCTTTGCATGCTTGCTTGATATGTATTGTGAATGTTGAACTTGTGCCTAAACTCCACTTAAACTTAAGGAAACTTAAAAACTATAACTTTGGTACTTAGTGTCTAATCCCCCCCCTCTAGACACCTCTTCTCAAGGTCCTACAAGTGGTATCAGAGCATTGGTCTCCATTGCTTTGGTTTAATCACCATTGGAGGAAGATGGATGAGTCTACTATTGGGAGTCTTAGACATAGAGTGCCTATTCTTGATGGAGAGTATTTTCATGAGTGGAAAAATGAGGTGCTTGTTATTTTCAATCAATATCATTTGAACAAGTACATTGCTAGCCCTTGTGCTCCTTATGTTGATCCTATGCACCCTACCCATGATGAGTCAATTGACATGATTAGGAATCTTAGAACTGCCGAACTTATCGTTAGAGGATTGCCTAGAAACTTGATTGGATGTTTGCCTACTTTTAAGTGTGCCTACACCATATGGAAATTTCTTGAGGAACGATTTCCAGATTATTCCTTGAAAAATCTTGATGAAATTCTCCATAAGTCTATTGCCTTGAGTAAGATGAATTCTAGTGATCCTATGTTTGGTGATCGTCTATTTGAGCTTACAAACCTTATGCGTGCCAAAGGAAATGTTGGGATTATTAGTGATATTATTTCCGAAGCTATAAAAATTCATAAGCAAGATCATTGTCAAACTCACTCTAATGAATTACCCTCTCTAGGACTTGATCCACCACATGACGATGTTGAACATGGATACTATGATGAGGATGATGATAGTGACTTCGACCTTGATGATGCAATGAGACACTTTGGTCTTATGGCAAATCTTTGGGGATATATGTCAGGAGGAAAGGAATGGGTTCTTGATAGTGGATGTACCGATCACATGACCGGAGATAAAGACATGTTTCGTGAGCTTGCTGATAATGATAGTCATCGAAAGTATGTCACTTTCAGTGACAACTCAAAGGGTAAGGTGGTTGGCCTCGGTAAGGTGGCCATATCACATGATAGCTCCATACAAAATGTCATGCTCGTTGAATCTCTTGGATACAACTTACTTTCAGTTTCTAGACTTGCTGATTTCGGTTTCAATGTTCTATTTACTAAAGTAGATTGCCAAGTGTTTCGTCGAGACAATCATAAAATGGTCTTTACCGGTGTGCGTAGTGGTGATCTATACATTGTTGATTTCACTAAAAAGGCTCAACCTAAAACTTGCTTCATTGCTAAATCCTCAAAAGGTTGGTTATGGCATAGACGACTAGGTCATGTTGGTATGCGAAACCTTGACAAGCTTATTAAAGGAAATCATATCCTTGGTGTTAACAATGTCATATTTGATAAGGATAGACTTTGCAGTGCTTGTCAGGCAGGTAAATAGGTTGGAGGAAGGCATCACGTGAAGAACATCATGACCACAAGGAGGCCACTTGAGCTACTTCACATGGATCTCTTTGGACCCAACTCTTACAAGAGTCTCAGTGGAAATTCTTTTGGTCTAGTTATAGTTGATGATTTTTTAAGATTTACGTGGGTGTTCTTTCTCGATGATAAATCGCAGGTCCAAAAGATCTTCAAAAACTTCGCAAGGAAGGCCCAAAATCAATTTGAAGTAAAGATCAAGAAGGTTCGCAGCAACAACGGAACGGAGTTCAAGAACGCAAATGTGGACACCTTTCTTGACGAAGAAGGGATTTCACACGAGTTCTCGGCTACGTACACACCTCAACAAAACGGAGTTGTTGAGAGGAAGAACCGGACGCTCATCGAAATGGCGAGAACGATGCTTGATGAGTACAAGACGCCAAAGCACTTTTGGGCAGAAGCGGTTGAGACAGCTTGTCATGCAACAAATCGCTTGTATCTTCACAAGCTACTCGGTAAGACGGCATACGAGCTCCTCACCGGTAACAAACCCCAAGTTGGATACTTTCGAGTATTTGGCTCAAAGTGCTACATTCTTGATAAGCATCGTCGCTCTAAATTTGCTCCTAAGTCTCATGAAGGTTTCCTACTAGGTTATGGCTCAAACTCTCACACTTACCATGTCTACAGCAATTTCACCCGAAAGGTTGAAGAGACGGTAGATGTGAAGTTTGATGAATCTAATGGCTCGCAAGTAGAGCAATTGCCAATTGATGTAGGTGACAAAGATCCTTCGGAAGCAATCCAAGACTTGTCTATTGGCAAGGTTCTTCCAACGGAGGTGAAGGAGAGTACCTCGTCTGTCCAAGTGGAAGCTTCTACTTCACGACAAGGTGAACCAAGAGTTGATACGGAAGCATCCACAAGTGGGACACACCAAGATGAGGAAAACGAGGAAGTGCATCAAGATGAACGTCAACAACCTCCTTCTCCACCACGACAAGAGAACGACAACGCCAACAATGAAGAAGGCCAAGAAGAAGAAGAACAAGATGAAGAAGATGTTCAACGAAGACCCAAGCAAAAGCTTTCACGAGTTCGAGCAAGAATTGCTAAAGATCATCCTGTCGAGCAAATCTACAATGACATTCAAACCGGGAGAATCACTCACTCTAAAACTCGTTTAGCTAACTTTTGTGAAAACTATTCCTTCATCTCTAGCATTGAACCTATGAAGGTTGAAGAAGCATTGGAAGATCCGGATTGGATAAATGCTATGCATGAAGAGCTACACAACTTTGAGAGGAACCAAGTTTGGACATTGGTTGAGAAGCCCGACAACAACCACAATGTCATCGGTACCAAATGGGTGTTTCGCAACAAGCAAGATGAAGATGGACAAGTAGTTCGCACCAAAGCACGTCTCGTCGCCCAAGGCTACACACAGGTCAAAGGTATGGACTATGGTGAGACTTACGCCCCCGTTGCTAGACTTGAGTCCATTCGCATCTTACTTGCCTATGCTAATCATCATGATATTACCTTGTACCAAATGGACATTAAAAGTGCTTTTCTAAATGGTGAAATAGAGGAGGAAGTTTATGTTAAGCAACCTCCCGGCTTTGTCAATCCTAAGAAACCCAATCATGTTTACAAACTTCACAAAGATCTTTATGGTCTTAAACAAGATCTTAGAGCATGGTATAAATGCTTGACCAAGTTTCTTATTGAAAAAGGCTTTGAAATTGGGAAAATTGATTCTACTATTTTTACTAAAAGGGTTAATGGAGAACTATTTGTGTGCCAAATCTATGTTGATGATATTATATTTGGTTCAACTAACCCTCATTTTAGTGAAAAGTTTGGGAAGCTAATGTCGGAGAAGTTTGAGATGTCTATGATGAGTGAACTCAAATTCTTTCTTGGGTTGCAAATCAAGCAAACTAAGGAGGGTACCTTTGTTTCTCAAACGAAGTACACCAAGGACTTAATCAAGAAGTTCAATATGCAAGAATGCAAAGGTATGTCTACACCCATGCCTACTAGTGGACATATTGACTTGACCAAAGATAGTGAACCGGTTGATCGAAAGGTTTATCGCTCTATGATTGGTTCATTGTTATATCTATGTGCTTCACGTCCCGATATCATGCTAAGTGTATGCATGTGTGCACGATATCAAGCTGCTCCTAAAGAATGTCATCTTAAGGCCGTGAAAAGGATAGTGAGATACTTAATCCATACACCAAATTTTGGCATTTGGTATCCTAAGAGGGCCTCTTTCGATCTTGTTGACTATTCCGACTCGGACTATACCGGAGACAAGGTTAATAGAAAGTCCACTTTGAGTACTTGTCAATTTCTTGGTAGATCTCTTGTGTCTTGGTCCTCCAAGAAACAAAACTTGGTATCCTTGTCCACCGCCGAAGCTGAATATATTGCCGCTGGTTCATGTTGTGCTCAATTACTTTGGATGACCCAAACTCTTAAAGATTATGGGATATATGTGAGGCATGTTCCATTGCTTTGTGAAAATGAAAGTGCTATCAAAATTGGTCATAATCTTGTGCAACATTCTCGAACTAAGCATATTGAAGTTCGTCATCATTTCATTCGAGATCATGTTGCTAAGGGTGACATTGATCTTAAGCATGTTCGCACCGAAAAGCAATTAGCGGATATAGTCACTAAACCTCTTGATGAGAAAGTGTTTTGCAGGTTAAGAGGAGAATTGAACATCATCGATGCTTCAAACTTGGAGTAGAAACTCCATTGGATACATGCGAGACATGAGCTTATGACTAATCCTTGATATTTCTCTTATGATGAAAATCTTATGTCTTGGATATATTTGTATCTTGCATGTTATCTAACCCTTGTAGGTACTTGGTGGAATCAAATTCCATGAGATTGTAATCTACTCATATCTTGAGCAATCTCTAAATCACCAAGTCTCTACACTATGGTGGTTGAAGACGAGGAAGCACGGAACTATTCAAACATATCCTTTGACAAATTCTATGTTGAGCTTCATGATTGTCATTTTGGATACACAAGTGCTCTTCCTTGCAAGAACTAACCCATGTAGGTAGATGGACTAAAATTCCAAGTGGTGCTCCAAATTCTTGATGAGCTACATCAACCTTGAGCAACCCACACAAGTTCAACTACATGTTCAACACCACCAACCAAGGTATGTCATTCCATCTTAGAGAAGCTTTACTCCAAGCCATGAGCTAAAGCAACTCGACAAGATGTGAATACATCAAGATGCTTAAACGAAAAATGGCAACCCCATTTTGAGCTTAAACAATGAGTATGACCTATGATCAAGTGATCTCACTTGACTCCTAAGTCAATATACTCTAACATAGGTGACTTTGTCGCCGACCATCTCTAGATGAAGTTCTATTGAGTTCTTTTCTGTGTTTTTGCATTTGACTCATGCATATTTGTTTCCCCTTTCAAAAAAAACTTCATCTAGATTTCTTTCTGTTCGCTCTGCATTTTTTTCTGCGTCCCAATTCCTTGCACATCTTTCAGTAAATTCCTTGAAAATCTTTGTGAGATCTTACTAGTCTAAGTGAGCTGAGGTGACAAGTGTTTTCTCTGAGATGAACTCGGTTTCATCGATCTGTTATTTTCGGCCCAACCGAATCCTTTCGGTACAACCGAAGCATACCACTCGGTGCCACCGATTTCACAACAGGAAAAATAGTTTGCCACATATTCTATGTTTCTTCTGATCTAGCTCCACTCAATGAATCTTGTCCTCTACAAGCATCACATTTTTATCATTGCTTTGTGCTGTGTCTCAAGGACCAAACCCATTAGACAGATTCCAGAAGGCCCTTCTTGGAAATTGATGTCAAAGGGGGAGAGACAGGACATCAAAGCTTATCATTTAGAAAGATATCACATCAAAGAAAGAGTTTATCACCTTCTTAAGGGGGAGAGAGATATCACCTTCTTAACGGAGGAGAGAGACCCTCAAAGGGGAGAGAGATCTCTAGGGGGAGAGAATACTTAAGTAGTAAGTATTTCTCAAGGATCCCAGATGCTTGGTGTTCAAGAGGAGAGATGCTCAGATGTCTTCTTGAGGGGAGAGACATGTTCATATGATCTGTTGTGCTTATTTGCATTAGCATACATCAGCTCTAATCATCATTCATATCTTTCAGCTCTGATTTTTTTTCATCTCTGATTTTCTATTCCCTATCTTCTCCCAGTATCCCATGTTAGATTCAGGGGGAGCAAGACATCTAAGGGAAAGAAATCATTAAATTCATTGCATATCTTTACTCTTGGGGACATGTCTAATCCAATGTGGTACTTAGTACTCACTCTCTACATGTCATCCCAGTCTTGGTATTCTTGTGGTTTCTTCTGTTTGCTCTGGCTAGTAGATGTATCTGTGTTATCTAACCTTGTTTACGCAGGTTCATTCCATCCTAAGCCAACTCAAGACTACAAGGTAAGTATATGCATCACATGTGTATGAGGAATTCTTGCTGATGTACATATTGTTTGCAAGAAAGACTCATGAGCATGAAGGTATTTTCCTTAATATTCTTTGCTCTAATGCATATGACCAAGATACATGTAACACATTGCCTGCTCTATCATGTTTATGCTCTCACATGCTTCTGTATTCCATATTCACATGATTGCATACATGTAGGGGGAGCCTATGTTTGTTACATGTCTTTCCAAAGCTTTACTTACTACTCCTTATATCTTTATCTAAAGCTTTGATGTATGTTGCCATCACTTACCAAAAAGGGGGAGATTGAAAGCACAAGTGCTCCCTAGGTGGTTTTGGTAATTAATGTCAACATATCTCTTGTTGGACTAACACTTTTATCTAGTATGTTTCAGATAAGTTCAACAATGGAGTGGCATGGACTAAAGGATGTGGGAACTCCTTCAAGATGCTAAGGACAAAGGATTGGCTCAAGCTTCAAGCTCAAGACTCTTCATTTTACATTTTAGTGATCCAAGATCACATTGAGTCTGTAGGAAAAGCCAATACTATCAAGGAGGGATGAGGTGTTTCTTAATGAGCCTCTTGCTTCATGTGCTTAGTGATATGCTCCAAAACCCTCAGCTACTTTCCCACTTCCACAAATGACCTAAACCCAAAGCCAAAATTGGTCTCACTGATTCTTTCTATCCGGCGCCACCGATTTCAGATGCCATAGCCACTGCCACAAACCCTAAGCAAATCGGTCTCACCGATAGGGATCTCGGTCTCACCGAGATGGGATTGTAATCTCTCTGTGTATGTCCATTACCAAAATCGGTCTCACCGAGTTTGAGCAATCGGTACTACCGAGATTACAATGCAAACTCTCTGTTAACTCATTACCAAAATCGGTCCTACCGAGTTTGTGTAATCGGTCAAACCGAGTTTGCCTGACCAACTCTCTGGAAAGCTTATTACCAAAATCGGTCTCACCGAGTTTGTGTAATCGGTCTTACCGAGATAACGTTATGCCCTAACCCTAACCATATCTGTCTCATCGAGTTGCGTTTCGGTCCCACCGAAAAACCTAACGGTCACATTACCTGCTAAATCGGTCTGACCGAGTTTAACGATTCGGTCCCACCGAGTTTGGTAGATTGTGTGTAACGGTTAGATTTTGTGTGGAGGCTATATATACCCCTCCACCTCCTCTTCATTCATAGAGAGAGCCATCAGACTGAACCTACACTTCCAGCATACATTTTCTGAGAGAGAACTACCTACTCATGCGTTGAGGCCAAGATATTCCATTCCTACCATATGAATCTTGATCTCTAGCCTTCCCCAAGTTGCTTTCCACTCAAATCTTCTTTCCACCAGATCCAAAACCTATGAGAGAGAGTTGAGTGTTGGGGAGACTATCATTTGAAGCACAAGAGCAAGGAGTTCATCATCAACGCACCATTTGTTACTTCTTGGAGAGTGGTGTCTCCTAGATTGGCTAGGTGTCACTTGGGAGCCTCCGACAAGATTGTGGAGTTGAACCAAGGAGTTTGTAAGGGCAAGGAGATCGCCTACTTTGTGAAGATCTACCGCTAGTGAGGCAAGTCCTTCGTGGGCGACGGCCATGGTGGGATAGACAAGGTTGCTTCTTCGTGGACCCTTTGTGGGTGGAGCCCTCCGTGGACTCGCACAACTGTTACCCTTCGTGGGTTGAAGTCTCCATCAACGTGGATGTACGATAGCACCACCTATCGGAACCACGCCAAAAACATCTGTGTCTCCAATTGCGTTTGAATCCTCCAAACCCTTCCCTTTACTTTCTTGCAAATTGCATGCTTTACTTTCCGCTGCTCATACACTCTTTGCATGCTTGCTTGATATGTATTGTGAATGTTGAACTTGTGCCTAAACTCCACTTAAACTTAAGGAAACTTAAAAACTGCAACTTTGGTACTTAGTGTCTAATCCCCCCCCCCCTCTAGACACCTCTTCTCAAGGTCCTACACACATTTACTGGACGATGACTGGGAACGCCTTGTTCTGTACTGGTCCCGAACCAAGAATGTGGTAAGGTCTATGAGCTCATTTTCTATTTTTAAGTATTATATTCTTGCGTCTTACTATACTCTGTTCATGTAGAACAAGTGCCTAAACCTGAAGAACAATTGTTCTAATTTAAGATTCCATTGCTATCATAGTTCAAAAAAGCGCTAGGCGTTAATTATGCATTTTGCCACCGCCTTGCGCTTTACTGACCAAAGCGCATGCTTATGCGCAGTTATGCGCAGATTAAGCGTAGTTATGCGCGATGCGTTTTGCCAACGCCTAGAGCCTAAGCGCGCTTAAGCGCTCGCTTAGGCGCGCCTTTCTTAACTATGATTGCTTTGCTCTTGTATCACTGTATTTACTCGTACAAACTTATTTTAAATTGAAGGATCCAATCGAAACTCCAATGGCACAGCAGGTATGTTCACGCATATTTGTTTAACAGGTTTTCTCTTATCAATAGCTCTGTTAATTTCAATTTCAATCGTGAATACAGTTGACTTTCATATCATGCACATTACTAGCATCACAACAGAGCCAATAGTGTTGTTGTACATGTAGACCCGTGGTACCCATCTGAAATCTTGTTGTGCCGTGTAGTTTCCCACGCTTTGTATTCTTTCACCGCTACGTTGTCTTGAACTGATATGATTTGAACCGTGTCTCAATTTTGATTTGGCAAGATAATGCAGTGACCATAGGACATAGATATATGTTTGTTTGATGCTTTTATTATGTACTAGTACTTGGCAATAGAAGACTTGGTAGTTTAATCCTGTCCACCTTACTAATGAACTGGTTCACCGAAATGAGTTTCATATACTAGTACATGCTAAACTTGTTATGTGTCTGCTTGTTTCTTCTTTTAGAATGCTGACAAAATATTGGGGAAGAGTGCCTTATTAAGCAATGGTAAAGGAAGTAATGCAGCTAAGGTTCCTTGTTGGTCTCCAACAAAGCTGATAAAACAGCTAAGGAAGACTATCTTGAAGACAGCGAGACAACCCCAAAGTCCTGTCTTGGTTTAGTGTTCGAGTTACTGGCCACTACCGCTTGCACAAGCTATTCAAACTCACTGTCTGAATCAGTTCGGTTTCTTGAGTCTCAACTACAAGCTGAAAGACATCGATAAGCTATGCTGCAACAAGAAGAAGAAGGACTGTGGAAGTCCCTGGAGCATTTAGATGCATACTTTCTAGTGCAACAGCAAGCGTTGGAGGACTTTAGCGCCAAACAGGACAAAGCTAATAAGCTTGCTAAACTTATTGTCAGCATGGTGGATACCCAGGATAACGTTTCTTGAGCTCTTCTAAAGTTGTTTCAGTTATGCTCTTGTTTTGCTGCCGCGTTTATTTACACTGGTGGCCAATTTTGACGGCCAGTGTATGTAATATGCTGCTTTGTTCCCTATATTTGCACTGGTGGCGAACTTTGATGCCCAATGGATGTAATATATGTAATAGCGGTAATAGGCTAGCATTAATTGATTGCTTATTAATTTCCTTATTGTCTTGTTTAGTTGTTTGCTTGTAGTCACTGCAGTTCTTTTTCTGTGTTTTTCTAGTGGCCACAATAGCCTATTTTTGGTAACTAGGCCAAAATAATCATGCAACACACGGACTGTTGTAACCATGGGCCTCCTGCAGGCCGTATGATCCATGGGCCTTCTTCCGGCCGTAGGATCCATTGGCCTTCTATACGGGCCGTAGGATCCACTGGCCTTCTATACGGGCCTTAGGATTCATGGGCCTTCTACGGGTCGTAGGGTCCATGGGCCTTCTACGAGCCGTACGATACATGGGCCTTCTACGGGCCGTACGATCTATGGGCCTCATACGGGCCGTAGGATCCATGGGCCTTCTACGGGGCTTATCATCATTTCGCCAATCATGGGTCGTACTATTCATGGACCATAACGGGCCGTTAATAGGCCGTATTTGATAACTCTATGAAAATAGCCCAACGGGTTTTTTTGACATGAAAATGGCCCAACGTATTAACGGTACACAAACGGGCCGACTGTAACGACGGGCTGAATTTGGCCCACAAGCAGAAAATGACAGTAACGGGCCGTATGTAACCAAATGCTACAAATGAGCCCAAGAATCAATGGGCCCTGAGAAGGCCGAAAGATAACTTGGGCTGGAAACGGCCCAATAGAATAACGGGTCGTTAATGGGTATAAAGTGATACACTGTTCATTACGGGCCAGTTTCACCACGGGCCGTTAATGGGCCAAGAGTTGCAAAGGGCCTCATATGGGCCGAAAGAAGTCATGGGCCACACATGGGCTGGAAGTTAAAACGGGCTGGAATCATATTGGACGGCCCAGATGACGCTACTGGGCCTAATTCAGAGAGGTCGTAACGGGCCCTGGGTTAGCGGGCTGTAAATGGGCTATATGCGAACAGGCCGTTAACATGCTTTCCATGGGACGGCCTGCCACCTTTTGACCAAGTCAAACGGGCCGGCCTTTTCACAGGAATGGGCCTCTATTGGGCCGTGCCACATGTCGCCGTATCATCGGCGCCTTCGGTCCAATGAGTGGATGACATCTGTCCCAACGGTGAGCCGACACGTGTTTCCTCCAGCCAATGATGATTTTACATGTGGAAAATCCCCATTGGTCGGGGCTGTTAACGGGTTATCAGATCCAAAACCGGACCCAATAGCTTAACGGCATTCCTTTACGGTGGATGCCACGTGTCGGTCACCCTTGACGAAAGCACTTCTGTGACGCGCGGTTTATCATCATGGAAGTGGACACTTCCGTGATGATAATTTTGGTAATGTCATGGAACACTTCTACGACAGCACAGGTATGACTATCTTGATTCTGTCATAAAATAGTCATGGATGTACATGCATGACAAAAACGCGATCTACTGTGACAAACACGTACATCACGGAAGTGTATTTTTTTGTAGTGGAGATACCTCTCCTATACTCGGAGTGTCCTAATCTCGATCTATGCCAACCCAACAAACACCTTTGGAGATACCTGTAGAGCATCTTTATAATCATCCAGTTACTTTGTGACGTTTGATAGCACACAAGGCATTTCTCCAGTATCTGGGAGTTGCGTAATCTCATAGTCGAAGAAATATGTACTTGACATGAACAAAGCAATATCAATAAAACTGAACGCATGCTATGCTAATGAATGGGTCTTGTCCGTCACATCATTCTCCTAATGATGTGATCCCGTTTATCAAATGACAACACGTGTCTATGTCTAGGAAACTTAACCATCTTTCATCAACGAGCTAGTCTAGTAGAGGCTTACTAGGGACACGGTATTTTGTCTATGTATCCACACATGCATCAAATTTCTTGTTAATACAATTCTAGCATGAATAATAAACATTTATCATAAAATAAGGAAATATAAAATAACAACTTTATTATTGCCTCTAGGGCATATTTCCTTCAGTCTCCCACTTGCACTAGAGTCAATAATCTAGATTACATTGTAATGATTCTAACACACATGGAGTCTTGGTGTTGATCATGTTTTGCTCGTGGGAGAGGCTTAGTCAATGGGTCTACTAAATTCAGATCCGCATGTATTTTGCAAATCTCTATGTCTCCCTCCTTGACTTGATCACGGATGGACTTGAAGCATCTCTTGATGTGTTTGGTTCTTTTGTGAAATCTAGATTCCTTCGCTAGGTAGGCAATTGCTCCAGTATTGTCACGAAATATTTTCATTGGACCCGATGCACTAGGTATTACACCTAGATCGGATGTGAACTCCTTCATCCAGACTCCTTCATTTGTTGCTTCCGAAGCAGCTATGTACTCTGCTTCACACGTAGATCCCGCCACGATGCTTTGCTTGGAACTGCACCAACTGACAGCTCCACCATTCAAAATAAATATGTATCCGGCTTGTGACTTAGAGTCATCTGTATCAGTATCAAAACTAGCATTGACGTAACCATTTAAGACGAGCTCTTTGTCACCTCCATAAACGAGAAACATATCCTTGGTCCTTTTCAGGTACTTTAGGATATTCTTGACCGTTGTCCAGTGACCACTCCTGGATTACTTTGGTACCTCCCTGCCATACTTATGGCAAGGCACACATCAGGTCTGGTACACAGCATAGCATACATGATAGAACCTATGGCTGAGGCATAGGGAATGACTTTCATTTTCTCTCTATCTTTTGCGGTGGTCGGGCATTGAGTCTGACTCAATTTCACACCTTGCAATACAGGCAAGAACCCTTTCTTTGAATGATCCATTTTGAAATTCTTCAATACTTTGTCAAGGTATGTGCTTTGTGAAAGTCCTATTAAGCGTCTTGATATATCTCTATAGATCTTGATGCCTAATATATAAGCAGCTTCTCCGAGGTCTTTCATTGATTTTTTTTACTCAAGTATCCTTTTATGCTATCCAGAAATTCTACATCATTTCCAATCAACAATATGTCACCCACATATAATATTAGAAATGCTACAAATCTCCCACTCACATTCTTGTAGATACAGGCTTCTTTGAAAGTCTATATAAAACCATATGCTTTGATCAACTCATCAAAGCGTATACTCCAACTCTGAGATGCTTGCACCAGTCCATATATGGATCGCCGGAGCTTGCACACTTTGTTAGCACCTTTAGGATCGACAAAACCTTCTGATTGCATCATATATAACTCTTCTTTAGAAAATCCATTAAGGAATGCAGTTTTGACGTCCATTTGCCAGATTTCATAATCATAAAATGCGGCAATTGCTAACATGATTTGGACAGACTTAAGCATCGCTACGGGTGAGAAAGCCTCATCGTAGTCAACTCCTTGAACTTGTCGAAAACCTTTTGCGACAAGTCGAGCTTTATAGACAATAACATTACCATCAGTGTCAGTCTTTTTCTTGAAGATCCATTTATTCTCTATGGGTCGCTGATCATCGGGCAAATCCACCAAAGTCCACACTTTGTTCTCATACATGGATCCTATATCAGATTTCATGGCCTCAATCGGAATCTGGGCTCATCATAGCTTCTTCATAGTTCGTAGGTTCGCCATGGTCTAGTAACATGACTTCCAGAATAGGATTACCGTACCACTCTGGTGTCGATCGTGTTCTGGTTGACCTACGAGGTTCGGTAGTAACTTGATCTAAAGTTTCATGATCATCATCATTAGCTTCCTCTTTAGTTGGTGTAGGCATTACGGGAACGGATTTCTCGGATGAGCTACTTTCCAAATTGAGAGAAGGTACAATTACCTCATCAAGTTATACTTTCCTTCCACTCACTTCTTTCGAGAGAAACTCCTTCTCTAGAAAGGTTCCATTCTTGGCAACAAAGATCTTGCCATCGGATCTGTGGTAGAAGGTGTACCCAATTGTTTCCTTAGGGTATCCTATGAAGACGCACTTCTCCGATTTGGGTTCGAGTTTATCAGGTTGAAGCCTTTTGACATAAGTGTCACAACCCCAAACTTTAAGAAATGACAGCTTAGGTTTGTTGCCAAACCACAATTCATATGGTGTCGTCTCAACGGATTTAGACGGTGCCCTATTTAACGTGAATGCAGTTGTCTCTAATGCATAACCCCAAAACGATAGTGGTAAACTGGTAAGAGGCATCATAGATCGCACCATATCTAATAAAGTATAGTTACGACGTTCGGACACACCATTACGATGTGGTGTTCCAGGTGACATGAGTTGTGAAACTATTCCACATTGTTTTAAGTGAAGCCCAAACTCGTAACTCAAATATTCGCCTCCGCGATCAGATCGTCAAAACTTTATTTTCTTGTTACGATGATTCTCCACTTCTCTTTGAAATTCTTTGAACTTTTCAAATGTTTCAGACTTGTGTTTCACTAAGTAGATATACCCATATCTTCATAAATCATTTGTGAAGGTTAGAAAATAACGAACCCGCCACATGCCTCAACACTCATCGGACCGCATACATCGGTATGTATTATTTCAAATAAGTCATTGGCTCGCTCCATTGTTCTGGAGAACGGAGTTCTAGTCATCTTGCCCATGAGGTATGGTTCGCAAGTATCAAATGATTCATAATCAAGTGATTCCAAAAGTCCATATGCATGGAGTTTCTTCATGCGCTTTACACCAATATGAACTAAACGGCAGTGCCACAAATTTGTTGCACTATCATTATCAACTTTGCATCTTTTGGCATCAATATTGTGAATATGTGTTCACCACAATCGAGATTCAACAGAAATAGACCACTCTTCAAGGGTGCATGACCATAAAATATATTTCTCATATAAATATAACAATCATTATTCTCTGATTTAAATGAATAACCGTCTCGCACTAAACAAGATCCAGATATAATGTTCATGCTCAACGCTGGCACCAAATAACAATTATTCAGGTCTAAAACTAATCCCAAAGCTAGATGTAGAGGTAGCGTGCCGATGGCGATCACATCGACCTTGGAACCATTCCCGACGCGCATCGTCACCTCATCCTTAGCTAATCTTCGTTTAATCCATAGCTCCTGTTTTGAGTTACAAATATGAGCAACCGAACCAGTATCAAATACCCAGGCACTACTATGAGCATTAGTAAGGTACACATCAATAACATGTATATCAAATATATCTTTGTTCACTTTGCCATCCTTCTTATCCGGCAAAATACTTGGGGCAGTTCCGCTTCCAGTGACCAGTCCCTTTCTAGTAGAAGCACTTAGTTTCAGGCTTGGGTCCATCTTTGGGCTTCTTCCCGGGAGTGGCAACTTGCTTGCCATTCTTCTTGAAGTTCCGTTTCTTTCCCTTGCCCCCTAGTGGTCTTGTTAACCATCAACACTTGATGCTCCTTCTTGATTTCTACCTCCACAGCTTTGAGCATTGCGAAGAGCTCGGGAATAGTCTTCTCCATCCCTTGCATATTATAGTTCATCACGAAGCCTTTGTAGCTTGGTGGCAGTGATTGAAGAACTCTGCCAAAAACACTATCATCTGGAAGATTAACTCCCAGCTGAGTCAAGTGATTATGGTATCCAGACATTCTGAGTATGTGTTCACTGACAGAAATGTTCTCCTTCATCTTGCAGCTATAGAACTTGTTGAAGACTTCATATCTCTCAACTTGGGCATTTGCTTGAAATATTAACTTCAACTCTTGGAACATCTCATATGCTCCATGACGTTCAAAACGTCTTTGAAGTCCTGGTTGTAAGCCGAAAAGCATGGCACACCGAACTATCGAGTAGTCATCAGATCGAGCTTGCCAAACGTTCAAAACATCAGCATCTGCTCCTGCAGCAGGCCTTTCACCTAGCGGTGCATCAAAGGACATAATTTTTCTGTGCAGCAATGAGGATAATCCTCAAGTTACGGACCCAGTCCGTGTACTTGCTACCATCATCTTTCAACTTAGCTTTCTCCAGGAACGCATTAAAATTCAGGGGAACGGTAGCACGGGCCATTGATCTACAACATAGATATGCAAATACTATCAGGACTAAGTTCATGATAAATTAAGTTCAATTAATCAAATTGCTTAAGAACTCCCACTTAGATAGACATCCCTCAAGTCATCTAAATGATACGTGATCAAAATCAACTAAACCATGTCCGATAATCACGTGAGATGGAGTAGTCATCAATGGTGAACATCTCTATGTTGATCATATCTACTATATGATTCCCGCTCGACCTTTCGATCTCTAGTGTTCCGAGGCCATGTATGTACATGATAGGCTCTTCAAGTTTAACCTGAGTATTCCGCATGTGCAAAATTGTCTTGCACCCGTTGAATGTGAACGTAGAGCCTATCACACCCAATCATGATGTGGTGTCTCAGCACCACAAACTGTCGCAACGGTGCATACTCAGGGAGAACACTGATACCTTGAAATTTAGTTAAGGGATCATCTTATAATGCTACCGCCGTACTAAGAAAAATAAGATGCATAAAGATAAACATCATATGCAATCAAAATATGTGACATGATATGGCCATCATCATATTGTGATTTTGATCTCCATCTCCAAAGCATCGTCATGATCTCCATTGTCACCGGCTCGACACCTTGATCTCCATCGGTGCGTCGTGGTCGTCTCGCCAACTATTGCTTCTACAACTATCGCTGCCGCATAGTGATAAAGTAAAGAAATTACATGGCGTTTGCATTTCATACAATAAAGAGACAACCATAAGGCTCCTGTCGATTGCCGATAACTTCTACAAAACATGATCATCTCATACAATAACGTATATCACATCATGTGTTGACCATATCACATCACACATGCCCTACAAAAACAAGTTAGACATCCTCTACTTTGTTGTTGCAAGTTTTACGTGGCTGCTATGGGCTTCTAGAAGAACCGTACTTACCTACGGCATAAAAACCACAACGGTGATTTATCAAGTTTGTTGTTTTAACCTTCAACAAGGACCGGCCGCAGTCAAATTCGATTCAACTAAAGTAGGAGAAACAGACACCCGTCAGCCACCTTTGTGCAAAACTAGTTGCATGTCTGTTGGTGGAACCGGTATCATGAACGTGGTCATGTAAGGTTGGTCCGGGCTGCTTCATCCAACAATACTGTCGAATCAAAATAAGACATTGGTGGTAAGCAGTATGACGATCACTGCCCACAACTCTTTGTGTTCTACTCGTGCATATCATCTACGCATAGACCTGGCTCGGATGCCACTGTTGGGGAACGTAGCATGCAATTTCAAAAAAATTCCTATCTCACGCAAGTTCTATCTAGGAGATGCATAGCAATGAGAGGGGGAGAGTGTGTTTACGTACCCTCGTAGACCATAAGCGGAAGCGTTTGACAACGCGGTTAGTGTAGTCGGACTTCTTATAGCTCCGACCGATCAAGTACCGAACGTACGGCACCTCCGAGTTCTGCACACGTTCAGCTCGATGATGTCCCTCGTCCTCTTAATCCAGCAAGGTGTCGAGGAAGTAGATGAGTTCCGTTAGCACGACGGCGTGGTGACGGTGATGGTGATATGATCCGCATAGGGCTTCGCCTAAGCACCACGAGAATATGACCGGGGGTGTAAGTTGTGGAGGGGGCGCCGCACACGGCTAATAGTTGATGTTCTATGCTCTAGGCACCCCCTCCCCACATATATATAGGTTGGAGGGGAGGAGAGGCAGCCAAGGGCACCCAAGTAGGCTGAATCCTACTTGGGGTCTTCCCCCAATTCGGCCTCTCCCCCTTCCTTAATTGCAGGAGAAGAAAATGAAGGGGGAAGAGAGAAGGAAGGGGGGGCCGAACCCTCTCTTCTCCTTCTCCTATTCGGCCTCCTTCCATAGGGGGAAGGTGCGCCACCCCTTGTGGGCTGGTGTGCTCCCCTCTTATGGCCCATATCTTCTCCCCGGGGGTTCCGGTAACCCCTCTGGTACTCCGATATGTACCCGATACCCTCCGGAACACTTCCGGTGTCCGAATACTATCTTCCTATATATCAATCTTTACCTTTCGACCATTTCGAGACTCCTCGTCATGTCCGTGATATCATCCGGGACTCCGAACAACATTCAGTCACCAAATCACATAGCTCATATAATATAATATTGTCATCGAACGTTAAGCGTGCGGACCCTACGGGTTCGAGAGCTATGTAGACATGACCGATACACCTCTCTGGTCAATAACTAATAGCGGAACCTGGATGCTCATATTGGCTCCCACATATTCTACGAAGATCTTTATTGGTTAAACCGTTATGAGAACATATGTTATTCCCTTTGTCATCGGTATGTTACTTGCCCGAGATTCGATCGTCGGTATCTTCATACCTAGTTCAATCTCATTACCGGCAAGTCTCTTTACTCATTCCGTAATACATCATCCTGCAACTAACTTCACTTTGATTGCAAGGCTTCTTATGATGTGTATTACCGAGAGGGCCCAGAGATACCTCTTCGATACTCGGAGTGACAAATCATAATCTTGATCTATGCCAACCCAACAAACACCTTCGGAGATACCTGTAGAGCATCTTTATAATCACCTAGTTACGTTGTGACGTCTGATAGCACACAAGGCATACCTCGGGTATCCGGGAGTTTCATAATCTCATAGTCGAAGGAATATGTATTTGACATGAAGAAAGCAATAGCAATAAAACTGAACGATCATAATGCTAAGCTAACGAATGGGTCTTGTCCATCTCATCATTCTCCTAATGATGTGATACTATTTATCAAATGACAACATAACACATGACTATGGTTAGGAAACTTAACCATCTTTCATCAACGAGCTAGTCTAGTAGAGGCTTACTAGGGACACGTTATTTTGTCTATGTATCCACACATGTATCAAGTTTCCTATTAATACAATTCTAGCATGAATATTAACATTTATCATGAAATAAGGAAATATAAAATAACAACTGTATTGTTGCCTCTAGGGCATATTCCCTTCAGGACGATGGTATTTGGACACCAGAAGTGTTTCGGGACATACCGGGAAGAAATCGGGTCACCGAAAGGGGTTCCGC